>NW_018127901.1:1443439-1449876 GCF_001952655.1 Monopterus albus
CAGCCACATCGACCTGATCAGTGTTTGATTGTTGTGTCTTGTTGCTTTTCTTCTTTTGTCTCTCCTCTATCCACTCACCCCAACCGGTCGAGGCAGAAGGCCGCCCACCAAGAGCCGGGGTCTGTCGGAGGTTTCTTCCGTTAAAGGGAGTTTTTCCTCCCCACTGTCACCAAGTGCTTGCTCAAGGGGGATTTGTTGGGTTTTCCCTATGTAATAATATTGATAACAGTAAGGTCTAGACCTTAGTTTGTAAAGTGTCCTGAGATGACTTCTGTTGTGATTTGGTGCTATACAAAGAAAATTTGATTTTATTTGATTTGAAATATTTGGACACCTCTGGTTTAAAGGACATAATGCAGTCTTCAGTTCAGTCAACAGGTTTCAGAACTCAGTGCCACAGGAAAACTTTAGTCTGTACTCAGAGGTTTTACTTCCTGGCCTAATTTTCACCAGGATTTTGCCAAAAATAAAGTAAATATCCGTGTCATTTTCTATGTTTACATCATGTCTGAACTGTACATGTACATACATTCTAAAGTAAACTGCTTAATTCAGGGTGAGATGATCTTTTTTGCAGTGAGCACGCTGACACTCAGCTGCATCCTGCACAAATGCAAATATGTTCCTCCAGTTTTAATAACACACCATCAGTCCTTCTTCTTTTGTCGTAGCTTGCGCAGCAGTGTTGTGCAAAGCTAACATGCGATGGGGCATAATTACAGATTCCAGTATGTTAATAAAGGAGCGAGTGCTGATTTAGCTAAGAGGCTCAGTGTGTACCATTTAAAGCTGAGTTTTTCTTGTCTGAATATTCATCAGTCACACTCAGCTGAAGATGAAACAGCCTCATTGTTCATCAGTGGCGGCAGCGTGCTAGCTCCTTCATGTTATGCACATAATGATGAGGCCAATTCACTTTGAGTGATTCCTAATCTGATGACAAGAAGTCTCTGCAGGCCCTTCTCTCACTTTGATGCAGATGTTGAGGATGTTTTATCTGTAAATTCCCCTGAGATGAGAGTCTGTTGAATGCTGCAAAACATCTACAAGACATTTAGCCAAACTGTACATTTCAGATTTTTTGTTTTAATTTCATAATGTGAACAGCATGCATTAAGATTAGCAGACAGTGAACAGGTTGTTGCATGTTATTAGTCATTTATTTCCTTATTGACCACAATATAAACAGTATCCTCTGGCCCTTCCCTAACTGTGACATAATGGGGAAGACTCTGAGGCCTGTGTTCTAAACTGACCCCCCACCTGTGATAGCTGCCGTTGCACAGAGTATAAGAACAGACCGCTGACAAACCGTAGCCTCAGATTTATCCTTCAGCAGTGCTGGCAAATGTTTCATGAGGAAGTAAAGGCAGTGCACAACAGGTGTAGGATAGTTCTCATACTTTTATGTGTACGCCTGTATGTCAGTTTAAATCTTTGTTTCTAATTTTTAACAAACCCTAAATGGACAATAATTTTGACTCCATTTTTTCAGAAGGGTGAACTGGTGTAGAACTGACCTGGATACAGCCTGATTATTGGTCGTACACTAATCCTGTCAATAGCGTATTACAAAAAAAATTACTATTAATGCTTCAGTCACATGTCTGCTGTTGTCAGATTATTAGCATTAAGTCCTCCTGGTTTGCAGCAACGCTACAGATTACAGGCACAAATAAACCAGACTAGAGCGTCTTCAGAATCAAACTCAGAATCACCCGGTACAGAGGCTCACCATGTGCTCATAGGCAACAGGGAATAGGAAACAACAACAAAAACAAAAAAGAATAAAGAAAAACAATAAAAAAGAGTTTAAAAAAATGTGTGCATTCAAATAGGAATATGCGAGATCAAAAAGAAAAGGAATGTGAGAAAAATGATTGGACAGAGGAGCTCCATAAATAATAAGGTATTGTTAACCTTATTTGTCACTTTCAGTAAATCAAAAATTATTTTAGTATTTGGAGGAAATTTTGAATAAAAAGCACTTCTTTTTCTCTGTAACCGGAAGTAAATGGTGAGTATAAAGCCTGCAGAGGAGGCTGTAGCTGAGCTATCACAGCAGGATGGCTTTAACATTTGTATTAAACTCATTCACGTCTTGTGCACTATGTGTTTTTAATTTCAAAACTTTGGATCAATCTGTCTCGACTCCACTGTAACTGAAGTGTATGCAGAAAGCAGCTCAGTGGTGTCGGAACAGCAGAAGTGCAAACTGATCCACATCTTCCACAACTATTTTTATCGCTCACTAATTAGCGAGACTTTAATTTCTGCTCTGTCCTCCAGACAGCCCACCGGGGGCACTCCGCAACCCCCCCCGCTCACCCTCTTCCCTCCACCTCCACCACTGATGACAGTTTCTGATGACAACTAGCTAACAATGAGGAAATATACGATATCTTAACATCAACTGAGCTCATAAAGACACATCATGGTGAGGTGGAATCAGAAGTTAAATGTTAGTTAGTGTAGTGAATGCTAACAATAATTACTTTTTCACGAGAACAGCCAGAAAGGAAAACTGCCCGGTTTGATACTGTGTAAACTCACCGTGTTCTGAGGAAATATTCAACTGATTAAAGTTAACTTTAAATATCCTCACTTTCCAGAATGTCATTACTTTACAAAGTGTTCTCACTAGTTTACAAGAATGTCTTCCTGTTCCAAAAATAGTGCCCTCACTTTGCAAGAATGTCTCCACTCCTCAGGCCTCGGCTCACACTGGTCCTTGCAAAGATAGAAGCAGAGACACACATGCACTGGGTGTGGCGTGAGTCAGAGATTTCAGCAGAATCCCTCACAGAGAATTCATCCAATAACTGTTGGAAGGGGAAAGACAAGAAATTAGTTTTCTGCTCTCTGCTGATATGAAACAATATGAGCTGTGCTGTTTGCAGTGTGTGTGTGTGTGTGTATGTGTGACTCTCATCCAGGACTCCTCGTTTCTCACCTCTCAAATCTTCAGAAAAGATTTCAAAGCTGCACAACTCAGTAGTCTCAGTGCGAGCAGCCAGTAAACACACAGTTGAACTTCTGCCCTGCCTGCAGGCAACAAACTATTTCAGTTTCAAGTCTATATAACCAATTACAGTCGGCCTACAGCTCAATAGTACCCGCAATGACACTAAAATCATTCTAGTTTTATGTCAAGTGGTTGAAGAATTCATATGTCTTTTGCTGTAAGTAATCAAGTGTACATTATTTTCATGTGTAGGCTACAATCAGCCAAAACAATGAACAAGATCTTACTACTGTGACCCAACTAACCAAACTAAAACTGTGTGTGATTCTACAAGGAATGTGGAATCGCAGCTGTCTGATAGATGCAAATGGTAGTTTGATTTTCTTATGTTGATAGATATTTTGTAGATATTTAAGTAAACAGTCATGAAGTTACAGTTTAAGACATATTTCAGAAACAAAATATAAATGATTTATTTTGTTTTTCACATGTAGCTTTCGTCAGATACAGTTTAGTGCTTACAGCCAGAGACATGAGAACACAAGTGTGTGTGTTTATGTTTTCTTGGACAGATGAATAATGATGAAGAGAGCCAGCTTCCTTCAGAACAGTCAGAAAACTAAAATACAAATTGACTATGTTCTCCAGCAGAGGGGCTTTCCACTGGGATGACAAACTTTTTTAAATAAATATCTTTTAGAAAAACAGTACATTTGTGAAACTGGGGACATTTTTCAAAGTGACTATTTAATCACACTAGCGGCTCAAGGTCTGCAGGTTCATGTTTTAAATTCAGTGTGAGATGCAATACATGAGGCTGTTGTACAAGGAAAATCATTTTAATTTCAAAAATATCAACCTTTAAGCCTCTCTAAAATAATTTTGTTTCATATCAGTAACATTACTTTGAGGCATTATTTAAAGACTTTAGCTAAGAAGTAGCATGAACAGAAGTGAGAGCATGAATGTGCACTTTGGTTTCTCCAGCTTCTCCTCAGCCAGTGAAGCTGTCATCCAACTGTTTTCACAGGCTACAGGCCTGTTGTGCATCATGGTTCAGCTTCATGTGTAAAATGGGTGTCACTCTCATAATACATTAAATGAATTACTAAACATAGTCCGTGCACATGGACGGATCATCAGACAATGGCCCCTGGGCACAGACATGTAAAAGGCTCTACTTCACTTCTTGGATCAAGACCCACAGACTGAGTAATGATTTGTAGTCAGTTTTGGTCTTCTTGTGGTTGTTTTGTGTCCCATAATGTTTTTAGACCTATTTTGCACCTAGTTTTAGTTTAGTTTTAGTTGTTTTGCATCTCTTTGTGTTTGTTTGGTGCCTGTTTTTGTCTTGCATACTTTTGTAGTCAATATGCTGTCTTGTCTTTTATGTCTTTGTAGTTGTATTCTCATCTTATTTTTCTCAGTTTGTGTTTTTATAGTTGTTTTGTAGTCTTTTAATAGACCTTCCAATGGAAATGTTAACAGTCCCTTTACTGTTCTTTCAAAGGAGCCGCTGTCTCTGATCCAAGATCATTCAGTAATCCATCAATGTTAGTATATTACCTTATGTAAACCATTAGAATAACACCAGCTAACAGTATGCATTAAGCTGTAGCATTAAAAGTGTTAAAATACCATTAAAATGTAAGTGTATGAGTTGATATATTGTCTACAGCCTCTAGGTAGTCCAGTGCTACTTATACTACTCCATTCTTCAAATATTTACCAGGGTGTCTGAACATTTGACGTGAGTGGTTGGAAAGGAAGTTTCACCTGCCGACTCTCATTGCCTCACCACCACTATGAACAGCAGCAGCACCATATTAGCAGTTTGGCTTTTGCCTGTTATGCAAAAAAAAAAAAAAAAATTCTTATAACGGCTGCTGGCGGAGGAGAGCAGAGGCAATAACAGAGAACACTTTCAGACAGATTGCCAACAGAAGGAGCAAAGTGACTGTGGAGTCTGAGGGGAGTAATATTACAGCCATTTGGCTAATAGCCATCATGCTTGTTACAGAGGCTTCACACAAACGGAGAACAAACAGTGTGGCTGAGCAGAACGATGGTGAGGAAGAGGGAGGAAGACAAAGCTTTTCAGACAGGTGAAGCTGATGTCAGTGTACGGGTGTGAAAAAAGAAATGCACTCAGATCAGTTTCTCTTCCAGGAACCCAGACATCTGTAGGCTCACGGGCGGAAATACCTTAGGCAAGAAGAGCTGCATGTTTGTGTGATGTTCTACAAGCTACAGCTTGATCTTTTTTTTTTGGTCTGTAGTTTGGCTTGCACCAAGGGAAAAAAAAAAATGTATCGGCTTCTCACTCTGGTCTTGTCATGATGTTTTGTGACTTTCATGACTTATTACAAACTAATCAAGAGGTGTAATATGAATTCACACAGACTCGCCAGTGTAAAGATGTCTTCCTGCATCAATGGAGAAGTAGGACTAAAGTCTCAATAAAAAAAAAGTGATGTATATAGAAGGCTCTAGTAATAATAATAGAAACATATACATTGTTAAGAAAAGTCATTTTGTGGGATGTAAGACAGCAAACAGACAGCAAATCTCAGGCTTCATGCAAGGGGGTGGGATCCATCCAGCAAAACTTGGATCCACCTTAGTTTTTAGTTTAGTTTTCAGGCACAGTTAAAGACTCACACTGCCAGATCTGATAAAAGGTTAGAAGTTCAGTGATAAACTCTGCCACCAGAGAGCTCAAGAAGAAATAAAAGATTATGGGTATGGGCTCAATAGTCCTACAGGGTCACAAAGATGTGCTTATAAAAACGTTTTGAGTAGCCTATGTGTAGAAAAGATGAGTACACTGCTTGTAAAAACATTTTTGAATGTGTCAATAAGATCTCTAAACCAATTATACTGTATGTCACACAAAGACATTGAATAAATGCATTTGCTGTTGAACATTATGTACAAATAAAAAGCACAAGGTAGCAGGATGCTCTAACCCCGGTTTTTTACAACTGGATCTGATTGGACAATGACTATCCAATCAAAGAAAGAGTAAAACTGTCCAATCAGAGGTCAGCTGGGTCCTCTGCATTGGTGTCCGTTGCAGGGCCTGAAAGTTTATTTGTAGTAGTAGACTTTCAAGATGGACAATGGTATGGATCAGAATCAGAATCAGCTTTATTGGCCAGGTGTGTCAGACACACGATGAGTTTGACTCTGGTACGTCAGCTCTCCATGTGTATGTACATATCCCCATGCAAGGGGCAAGTAAACCAGCATAAGGCTGTGTAATATAACAAAATGAGCAATAATAACAAGCAACAGCCAAACAATGCAAAATAAGCAGTATAAACAGGCAGTAAACAATGCAGACAACAAGGGAATATTCATTGAAATGAGATAATTAGGGATAAAAATAGAGTACTTAAAACAGAGTACTAGAGACCTGTATGAGTCTGTATAATCTGTACAATGTATATTTACAGGTATTGCACTGAGG
>NW_018127901.1:1449960-1491789 GCF_001952655.1 Monopterus albus
GTGCACAGTGACCTGTAACGCCGTCCAGAGGGGAGGAGTTCAAACAGATTGTGTCGAAGGTGTGAGGGGTCAGCAGTGATCATCTCCGCCCTCCTTTTGACCCGAGAGGTGTACAGGTCCTCCATGGAGGACAGGCTCACACCAATGACCTTTTCTACAGTCCTGACTGTCTGCTGAAGTCTGTACTTGTCCTGTTTGGTTGCTGAGCCAAACCAGTGATGGAGGCCCAGAGAACAAACAGGAGTCTTGTGGGTCCCAGGTTGGTTTAATTATATTCAACGAGGCTGAGAAAATCCTAGTAAACGTTTACTTTCTGTGTTTCGTTTGTTGTTATTCTGAGGTAGCGCAGCTGTCCAAGTGTATAGTTTCAACTTCAGGTGGACTATCTTATCTAGCGTTAACCAGAATATAATGTACCACGTTAGCAAGAATCTTAGCTGGCAGTGCAGCAAGGCTCAGTGGTTGGCTCTGGAGCAGAATGGTGTGTAAATCGGGTAAAGCTAGGTAAGTAGACTGAACAAATTGTAAACTGCAACTAATGTGTGGCTTATACCAGCTAAGTTGAAGTAAACTGGCATAGGAGGATAGGCTTGGTTAAAAATGCCTGATACATGCAGCAGGTTTGAGGGCCACTTCCTGTGTTAGCAGGAGCAAGCTAACATGAGGTTATATTAGAAGTTAGACTGGTATGTTAGTGATTAGCAACACAGGGTGGAATCTGATGCAGCACTAAAGGAAGCAGAAGTTTGGTTGGTAAATATTTTATGAGATATCTTAAATGTTGGATGGGTTATTTTGAAAAGTTTGGTGGCTAAGACAACATTTAAAGTTTTGGTGGTTGGACAGTTGAGTGGGCCTAGCTTCCAGATGTGATTGCCTCCCAAGCCAGTTGAGCCAGCCACTGCTTAACCTGAGCAAATACAATGACTGTGTATCAAGCCACATGTCTGCTCTTTGCTTGTATGAGGATGGGATTTAGGGGTGCTTTGCTTTAAGAGGGTAGGTTAGGATTGGAAATAGGTAGCACAGACAAATAAACACATAGTCAAAATCATTTTATCATTTTAGCACAGATGGTAAACAGATTTACCTTAAGTTCACTAGATAAGCCGTGCAGTCTTGTTCTGCTTTTGAGATGAACTTTTAAATATTGGAAAAAAGTTTAACTTTTAATTGGATTAAGCAACTTTGGTCCACTAGCCTACACCAGTGTTGTTGAATCATATCTCCTATTTTGTAGCACTAGGGTACACACTTCTCTAAAATCTCTAATTAGGCTTTGTAGTAGTAGTTATTCCTGCATTCCAGGCTCCCTGTGGGTTTCTATTCATTTTAATGGTGATTTGAAACCCAAATTTAAACTTTACCACAGTCAACCTGATAGAGCTTGCAAGAATATTTGTATGATAGTGAAACAATGCCCATCCTACAAATAGAAATATATAGATGCTATTTAGTTTAATATTTTGTGTGTGTGTGTGTGTGTGTGTGTGTGTGTGTGTATGTGGCTTTTATATACATTGCAAGTGTGAGAGGGGACCAAGCAGTCGAGAATGTGGACATTGTTCAGTACATGCTTGAGATTCCAGACTGTGAAAGAAGAAGCTTTATCTCAGGGAAAAGTGTCCACGACCAAAGGTCTCTGTTACAGTGAGCAGTTTGACAGTACCTGCTTTCATGATTGATTTGCTTGATTCAGTGGAAGACCCTCCATTTTTACAGTTTTGCTTTATCCCATTCTTATATTACAATAGCTTCAAACTACTACTGCTTTTATAAAGAAATACTGCTTTAAATACCAACATGGAAGTGTGAACTAGGGGAGTTCCTTTTGTTGTCAGGTTTCTCTCCTGACACTCCTTGTCATTACTTTAATATGGACCAAAGGTTTACAGAACAAACTGTAATCTAGTCTTTGTCTTTGTTTTCAGGATACAGCACCTGTGGCCTGCTGTTTGCAATGGAGTCAAGCGCGTGTTGCAGTCTCCTCCACAGCCCCGACTCCAGGCTGATCTGGACACATTCACTGAAGGCCATACACCCTGAACAGAACATAACTACATCCCAAACCAGTCATGGGAGACTGGGAAGACTGAGTCCTGCCAACCCGCTTCAAAACATTGAGGTAAGAGAATCATGCAGCTCTAACATGTTGGTATTAAAGCTCTTTAAATTCACTGTTGTAAAAACACATGCTTGTACAGAAGCACGTTGCATTCAAAGAAAAATCTTATGACTCAAGTTTGTATTTTTTTTTTTTTTTTGGTGAATGCAACCTGTGTCTGTTTGCTTGTACTTGTGGCTTAATCTCAGTTTCAGAGCCCTCTCTCTACTCGTGGTTAATGTCTGTCAGTCTCCCACCTGGAGGTTCATCTGTGCCTTAGACCTCTGTTGCTCAACACATTGCTGCACTGGGTGACAGGTTGCTTCATTAGGAAACACCAGACCTGACTTTTTGTTAAAAATGTTGCCACAACAGCTTTAAAAGTATTTTTAGTGTCTGTAGTGCATGGGAGGAGATAAACTAAACAGCAGAGAGCTCACACTGAGATCTCATGGCTGCGCATTCACTCTGTTAGTTCAGCCACTTGGAAGATGTAAGGTGCTTTGCCTTGACATCTCTGACCTTCATCCTGCCAGTGGGGATTTCCCATCCAACCCGAAATTGCGTCAGGGGGCCGCCCTGGGCTGCAGGATGGGAGAAAATGGTTTTAGTGAAAAAGTTTAAACCTTATTTCATTTCATTAATAAACAGTCAAACAGAAACTTGCCTGGCTCAATGCATGTCCTCACGAATACGGTTCAAGACAAAGTGATAGGTTGTTGAGTGGACACTATCCTAATGAGACAAAATTGGGGGGAAAGAAAATTTAAGTACTAAGATGTCATCTTACCACATGTTGAAGTCATCGCTGAAAGAGCCATCTGATTTTCTGAAACTGGCAGAAGAGGCAAGATTTGGTCCCTCTGCTGGTCAGACAGGTTCATCGCCTTCAAGCTTAAGAAACAAAACAGAACATTAACAATTCAAAGTGAAGGAATGTTAAATGCAACTTTTGACAAACTACCCACAATAAAAACTTGTTTAGTGTTCTGAATCATTTACACTGACAATTGTCTGGATGTCAAAATCTACCACATCAAGAATACATTTCTAAAAATCAAATGTCAATAGCAGGTAGCAAGACTAGAAGTTTATAGTAGTTGAAAAATAAATTAATATGGAACCACACCACTGTGGATATTTAAGCCATGTTACAATCTCATCTCATTTTCCATATATGAGGAGCTCTGTAGGTTTTGATCATATCACACAATCAAGTCAGAATTTAATCCATGAGAAATCCTGTAACGGTAGCTGAAAGCTCACCTTTATTCTACTGCTATTGCTCATGAAGAACAAAGACTAATCCTTCAGACAAAAACCGCCACCACACACTGCCTCCTAAAAATGCCCACACACCACAGCATGTGTGAAGAAGCAGAATATTTTAACTTTTAAATCTATGCATGAAATTGTACCATGGTTTTTACTGTTCTGGTCAACTTACCCCTCCACAGCTGAAGAGGCACAGCTAATCCTTGGACTTGGGTATTGGGTATTCTGAACTCAGCAGCAACAAGAGGAAGGGCTGTAGCATTGTTTTGTTCTTGAAGAGGAACATTTCCCATTGTTGGTGATTATCTTCAGGACCTGGGTCGTGTAGCGCTGTATTTAAAATAACCAAATAATAATCTTGGGCATGAAGATAAAAATGGAACCTAACCAACCAAAAGGTGGGTGTAGTACCCACGAGTGGACATAGGAATGTTGGTGTTACAGCCATCTTACCCCTGCTTTGCTGTGGATGCTCGGCATAACACAGCTGCAGTCTCAACTCTTGACTGGGTGTTTGACAGAACAGCCACGAAGCTGCAGACGTTCTGCTCTGTAGCAGGATTCGGTTCCTGTTGCAAATGCAATAAGGATTAAAATGCATGAAAAGTTATCACACATAAAAACCATTCATATCTAAAAAGAAACATGGCACTGAACTTTGCCAGAGGCACACAATGTGCCAACTTTCCATTTAGCTATGCCAACTCTCTTTTTGAAAAATAAAAAATAATAATAATCACCTTTATTTGAATGTTTGTTTTTTGTTTCCGGTACAGAACCGAGGCAGCCATCTGCAGCGCCAACTCACACCGATGGCTCTAACTATCGGGGGCAAGTTGACGGTTCAACTTGGGGCCACAGCCACAGCTCACATTCTTAAAACATGTTTCCATGTATTACTTATTGTTTGTGAATAATACAATTCATTCATGCTGTGGCTCAGGAGGTAGAGTGGGTCATCTCCTAACTGTAAAATGAACAGTTCAATTCCCGGCTAGTTCAGTCCACATGTGGAAGTGTCCGTGAACAAAACACTGAACCCCCAGCTGCTGCTGCTGGTGTGTGAATGGCCAAATAGTGTGAAAGCACTTTGAGTGTGCTGTCATGTGTAGAAAAGCGCTATACAAGTGTAAGACCATTCACCATATATGTAGAAAAGCCAAGGTGACTTTCAGGATTAGCATAGTGGCCATCTGATCCACCCACTCCACAACAGTGGTCCTCAGATTATTACTTCATGGCCAGAATGGTGGTCCCTGCTTTGACTGCACCAGACTGGATGTGGAAGAGCACAGATAGATGGATAGACAGCCTTACACACCAGAGTCTGTCTGACCTGCACCAAACAGGTCAGGTGTGTTTTGGACCTGCTTTGTTTGAGAAACTAATGAAAAGCACCTTCTCTCTCTGATCATAAGAAACTGGGCATATAACGTGCACAAATCCATTAGCTGTACACAAACATGCACATACACACACAATTCCACTCACACCACATATTCATAGTGAAACACTCACAAAACCACTTCTCCTGGTGTAATTATCAGCTCTCAGTAAACTTCAATCAGTCAGTCACAACCCATTAGGGAGATGGTGGACACACACACGCTCTCTCTCTCTCTTTCACACATACACACACACACAGAGTGCTCAGCAGCATTTGATTTAGATTTTTTTTTACTGACATTGCGAGACTCGACTCTCCTGTGTCTTCCTCCGTAGCATAAAATAAGATGGTGGGGGGGTGACTGTCAAAGGTAACCAGCCAACTTCCTTAGAAACCTTTTCTTATCTTAGTCATTTTTATCAGTCTCTTTTTGAGCTTTTGCTTCTTCTACCTGCTGGAAAGACCAAAAGAGCTGAAGCTGTGTTGTTCTCGTCTGTTAATCAACCACTTTCTATTTTTCTTACATTTGTAAATGTAACTTGTACGACGTGTTCCATTCTTTCTGCAAACTGCCCTCTTAGTGCCTCATAGTTTTTATCATCATTTCCTGTGCTTTTGTATGTTTTGTTTTGGGGTTGATCTGGCCAGTGAGTTGTGGAGTGATTGTAGTTTTATCTAACCAAAATTAACTAACACTTTTCAGACGTGGACTGCTAATGAATTTAATGACCTTCCAACCTTTACTCTAGTGTCAACAGCTGGGTGAAATGTCTACTTGTGCTTGAGATGCTTATTTACACAGACCCATAAATGCCTCCTTAAACTTACTGGTCACACTCTCCCTTTGTAGCATCATGCCAACATTTTAAATATGCTTGTACAGAATCAAACCAACAAAAGTGTCTTTATAATTTGAAGTTTATATTTAAGGTTTCATAAATGAATTAATAGATAGATAGTTTGGTAATTTCCTAAAACAGCTGGAAGAAAGAACAGGAAGGAATGCTTGTGTTGGAGACTACTTTTCTAGTGGATTAATCCACATTTGGTCTCCAGCGAGTACTAGTGGCAGCCTGAGTCAGAATAAACTCCACTGTGTGTGGTGGAGTTACAGAATCGAGTTTTGTGCACATGAGATTTGTGGACAATAAGAAAACACGGCCAAGCTAAAAACAAACATCATGATAAACTCTGAGGGAATTAAATGAAAACCCACTCGGATGGGTTCAGGCTGCAAATCTCAAAAGTAAAACAGAGAGAAAATTTTAAAACTTCCACCCACAATAAAATACATTTTCCAAACGCTTTTCATGACACCAGAGAGAAACTTTCACAGAGAGTCAGTTTCTTGGATGTGAGACAACAATGACAAATTATGAGGAGAATGAATCAAGGCATGGGGTCTGATATTTAAAGGCACTCATATTGAAAACGGTAACTTCTTTCATTGATAGGCATAATATTTACTGAGTAATATTCACAGAGCAGCACCTCAGTACTCAGCTCTGCTTATTAGGGCTGATATCCAGGCTTGGTGGGTGGTGGTCTGGCACCAGGACATATAGAGGTTGTGAAGGTAAACTCTGCTGCCACAGGAAATACAAATATGTCACTACAAGAGAAAACAGACTGTAGATTCGCCAGAGTGCACCTGGCTCAGTGAGTGTATCCTCAGTGCTGAATAAAAGCAGATGCTCAAACAGAAATCATTGGACACTTTTGTCTCTCAAAGGCATTTGCCTTTGCTTTGGTTCCTGCATGTTCCTTTTTGCTTTTGTCTCTCAGTGTTGCCTTTGCTTTGGTTCCTGCATGTTCTCTTTACCTTAACTCCACCACAGAAACTTCCTGCTCCAAACTGAGGAAGCTCACTTCCCATTGTAAAGAAACAAAAAAGGAATTATAGCAAAAATGCAACACCTGGGGTTTGAATTATAAATGTCTTCTCTCCTAAATCAGCAGAGCTTTCGTTGTGTCCGTTTCTGCACAGCTGTTGGTCCTCTGTCTATACTCAGAGCCTCTGGAGATTTTAATGAAAGCTACTCAAACTCAAAATGGACTTTTTAACAGTAAGGTTTGTTTGTTTTTCCACTTTTTATTGAAGCACTTGGTAGATCTGTGTCGCTTGAGATATGACTGACAAGTTCACTGATTAGGGACTTGGAGTTTTACTGGGATGTTCAGGGAAATTACAGAACAAATCTGTCTGTTGAATTATTGCTAAATGTGGTGAAGCTGCTCACCTGTACTTTTAGCTCAGGTTGTTTGTTAGATGGTTTTTAGGAATTAAATTTTTCTTGGGCATCATTTTCATCCACACGCTGAAAGTACTGAAATTTGCTGAACACATCAACATTGCTGCAGTGAAGTCTGTTTGGGTTGGAAACACAAGTTTTGACACCGAGATCTGGAGGAAAAACAGTTGGCTGAACAGAGACGATTTGTGAATAATGTATCTCAGTTGAAGAGTTCTGTCGGACTGACAGTCCAAAATCCAAAGACAAGCTGTTGATGTAAAACCAAGAAAAGCAGAAAATCCTCAGATTTGGGAGAAGTTTTGCTTGAAAAGTGACAAGCAATTAGTTGATTTTACACACAATTGTGTAATCACTGCTGGCTTAGCTAAAACCTTTGAACAATTAGTAAATGGATCTTTGAGCTGAGATTATTATATATGTCATACTCAAAGTTGAAAGTGATTTAACTTTGAGTGGAGGAGTAAGGTTTACAATCAAGTGGCAAAACACCCACGGTAGCACTGTCATTTACTCCATTTGGCCCCTCAAAACCACTGGGATCATATGACAACCACCCAGCCAAGTTACCATCATTATACACTCCTGCGTAAAATAAACACAGGAGCAGCAGTTTGCCGACTTTAAGATTAAAATGAAGACGGATCAAAACGCTGGCCGCGATCTGTGTAAACGGGCTAAACATGGTGAACAGAAAAATGATAAAAGACCATTGTCTCCTCTGAAGAAACGAGTCTGGCCTAGCTGGAGATGAACAGTGTTTATAATTCAACCAACCAACACATAAAAAACCTAGAATTACGTCTTTGCAGCTGCATGCCCTCTGCCAGCTGGCCAAACTCACAACGGGACAGACGTCAGGCCACTGTGACATCTGACCACCAAAAGCTAATCTGTTCATCTTCGAGTCTAAATGGATGTTTATGCCAAATGTGAAGAAATGCCTCAAGGCTTTCCTGAAATACTGTGTTCACAAAAATGGAACGGTTGGACGGTCATGGCTGTCGCTGGCACAGAGATGTAAAGATGCATAAAGGTCTGAGGCAGCATGTGGATTCTGATGAAAATACAAAGGAGGCATGCAGATGAATTTGTCATAACAGAATGGATTTGATCTGTGTTTGGCAGACTGGAGTCCACAATCAAACTGACGGGATTTGTCATTAAAACAGGAAGAAATGACAAAGCTAAAAAAGCCTCCAGAAACAGACTTGGAGGAAACTTCTAAAAAACACCAGCAAGCAGCAACAAATCCAAAGTTTCCTCTGAAGTGGATGTTTGATACCCTGCTCAGCCTTGAGCCCCATTTCTGGCCAGAAATGATAGTGCTGGTCTTCTTTGTACTCTTTTCTTACATTCAAAGAAAAGATTAGAAGCTACAAAATGACACTTGCATAGCCCGACCTCCCCTCAGTTACTGAACACCAGGTGTTTCATCCTAGCATGTTAAATGTGCAGGTCATGGCAGAGTTACCATCAAAACTCAGTCATTTTTGAATCAGCTCTATAAAATTGTTTAACAGTGGTAAACAACAACAGCTCCTTATTCTTTTCATCAGATGCAATGACTGTCACTGGATCAGGAAACTGGTCTGGACCAAAATGCAAATGTGATTTTATTACTTTTATTGAAATGTTTGTTCTGCTGCTCCAACACCTGAATTTTCCCTACGGGGAATCAATAAAGTTTTATTATTATTGTTTTTATTATTATTATTTCTACCTCTGGCAGTAATACATCAGCATGTATACTGAAATTGCAGCTACTAACAGATCTGTGGTCTGCCTCCTTATAGAAGCACCTACGGTTTGCCATGATTGAAAGTTGTCCCCGATGTCAGATCTGATCAATGAAATTGATGATGTAAAGTCAACGATTCAGTCTCCATCTGTCTAAAACTCCACTGTAATCTGTCAGACTGACTGACAAAGTACACAACGTTAAAAGCAACACACTTAACTGCCACCTTGTCCTCCTCCAAGGTCAGCCACACCCAGCACCATGCCAGCCACCCACCTCCTGCCTTCACGCTGACATTCAGCTCTGTGGAGACCTGTCTGGAAGGTCAACAGAGCGGGCCGGAACGGCTGGGGTCACCCCTCATGGCTCTTCACCTGCCCGGGCTGAGCTCTGGATGATGCATGGCCCCCATCACTGCTGGTTATGAATTAGCATCATTATTGCAATGATGATGATGACAAAGGGTTATGATCATGATGCCTGTTACCTTGGAAATGGAGTTAGAGGGGAAATGTCACGCTGTGACAGAGAGGTGCAACATGCCTCCTGTTTTTATTGCATTTGTCAGGTGTTAGAGGTGAAAAGTTGTTTAGGAAGAACATTATTAGTGCAGGAGAGGAGCAGGTGGAAGAAAAGGAGAGAAGACTCGAACAAGAAAAGCAGGATCGTGAGGAGAGGAACAGAGTGAGGACAAAATGAGACAGGAACAGACAGGGTAACAAGAAGTGAGCTGGAGACAGAATAGAAGAAAAAAGGGAGGAGATGGTGCAGTAGAGAAGGACAAAGGACAGAACAGGGGAGAGGAGCCAAGAGAGGAAAGGTGATGAGATGACAGGATAGAAGAAGAAAAAGAAAGTGAAAAGGAGCAGATCAGAAAAAAAGATTAAATAGGAGATGAGAGAAGAGGGAAGAAGAGTGAAAGTGAAGAGATGAGGATGAAAATTGGACAAGGGAGGAGAAGGACATAGGACAGGTGAGACTGAGAGGTGAGGAGAGGAGTGGAGGGTTGGCAGGGAGGAATAGGAGAATAAAAACAAGAGAAGAGGGAAAGATGGGTAGAAGAGAGGAAGAGAGAATTAAAGGGGATGGGAGTAAAAATGAGAGGAGTGGAGGACAGAAGGAGAAGGGAGGAATGAGATGAGAAGAGCAAAGTGAGTGAGTGTTTTGGAAGAATGAGAGGGCAGAAGAGAGGAAATGAGAAAAAAAAGTGCAAGAGGAGGGGAAAAGGACAGAAGAATGATGAAGAGGAACACTGAAGATGAGAGGAGAGTAATGATAAAGAATAGGAGGAAAGGAGAAAATATGAGAAGGAAGAGGAGATGAAATGGAATGAGACCAGAAAGATCCTGCCGGTCTCATTGCCACTGAATTATCATTGGAATCTTTATTGCTGCCTGACATCCTCTACCCTGTCCTCTCCGGTCTCCTCCATGGCTTCTTTCTTTTGCACTCCTCTGCTCTGTTCCCCCTCTTCACTTTTGGCCATTCTTCCTCCTCCTTATTCCTTATTTTTCATGTTTTTTTCCCACATCTCATCTCCCTTTTCTTTCTTTCCTGCTCACTCCTCTCCTCTCATACTCATTCTCTTCTCTGTAAGTCAAAATATAACAGTTTCTTTTCTTTGCCTTTTGCTTCACTGCTGCATCCCTTCTCACTCAGCAAATGCCTCCTCACATCACCTAGCACCTCCCTGCCCCATGCTGTGCTTCCCCAGAGCTGCTCTTGACAGGTCTTGTCCACCTGCAGTTTCCTCCACTGAGCTGAACCATGATACCGAGCTGCCTCTTTGGCCAGAAACACCAGGCCACCTGACAGCTGCTTGGGCCTGAGGAGGAGGAGGACGTCGAGGAGAGGCAAGAGGAGGCAAGAGCTGATGGACAGACTGAGGACACAAGGAGAAAGGAAAAAAGAAAAAGGAGGGGGATTCAGGGAAATATAGAAGGAGAGAGGCACCAAAGCAAGACAGGGGGATTTAAGAGGTGTGAGGAGACAAGTGGGGATAAAAAAGTGGTTGATGACAGCACAAGAAAGAAGCAGAGAGAAGGCTAGCAATGAAAGAAGTGAGAAAACCAGTGAGAAACTGGGAATAATATTCAATAGGGGAAACGCAATCTAGAAAAAAATACAGACAGAGGGAGAAGGAAAAGAAGGAAAAGGATGTGACAAATTACGAAAAATAGAAGAAAGAAAGGAAATACACAGGTTTCCTCCCACAGTCCAAAGACATGCCGCTTAGGTTGAGTGGCGACTCTAAATTAGACATTATACAGAAGGACATCCAAAGTAAAAATATGCCAAGTTTAACGTGCACATCGGCACTTCAGTGGGAACCAACGAATCGCTGTGGCAACCCCTAAGAGGAACATCCGAAAGTAGACGAAGAAGAAGAAGATAGAAAGGAAAGAAAGAAAAAAGGTGTGCAGTGGATGGAGAGACGTAAGGAAAAAAGATATGAAACTGGGAAGGAGAAATTTAAAAAACAAAAAGGAAGTAGGAGGAGGTGAAGAGGAAGTGAGAAAGGCAAGGAAGGAGGGGATCCCCACAGAGGCCGAAGAGTATCAGCCAGAGATGAGAGGAGTCAGTAAGGTGTCCATCCATGCAGGGACAGAAGAGAGAAGGAAGGATGAAGAAGGAAGTTCATCCATGTGGGATTGAGGGGGAGGGGTGGGTATCATCTGTCACAATCACCCGCTCCTCCCGTCGAGTGATTGATACAAGTGCTGCCTCTGGAGGCCCCGAGGGGAACCCCCCACCTCACTCCATCTATCCATTCATCCGTCCGTCCATCCACCCCCTGCTCTGTTTTCATTCCTCAGCAGGCTCCTCAGTGGCCTGCCCCGGGGCCGACAGTGATGGAGAGAGGCCGCGAACATCAGAGACACCAGGGAGGAGGAGGAGGAAGAGGAGGAGGAGGGTGAGGGTCCGGTACTGTCTGAGGCTGCAGAAGTGGACCCCTTCTCTTAGTGCGTTCACTGTCCATCCTGAACTGACAAAGGACTGGCAATGTATGCTGTAATTAAAAAATATCATTACTGTTGTAAGGGTCTTTTTTGTTGCATTCTGGCCTTTGATAGAAATATACTGTCCATCATTAAAATGGTATTATTGTGAAACACTAGGCATGATGGTTGTGTTTTCACATGTTTCACCAATAATAACATTT
Source organism: Monopterus albus (assembly GCF_001952655.1). Lineage (NCBI taxonomy): Eukaryota > Metazoa > Chordata > Actinopteri > Synbranchiformes > Synbranchidae > Monopterus > Monopterus albus. The sequence continues at coordinate 1,461,883 of NW_018127901.1, forward strand.
TTAAGAAATGTGAGGTACTGAAGAAGGTAATACATTTAAAAAGCTTTAAATATCTTGGTTATTCAATCATAGTTCCTGTTAAAAAAGAAGCCTGCATGTTCAGCCATCAGCTCGAGTACAATATACAGGCTAATACAGAATAAATCATGACAGCTTCGAACTGTAAATACAAGCAGGAACCACAGTTAGCACTTGGCGGTTGTATACTTCCACCACCCAGTCAAATTCGTAGGAATGGACTGGACATGAGGTAACACTGACCTTTCACTACTGACCACCAAAATCTAGAATCAAATCAAATTCCCTCAAGACATTCCTGAAATATTGTGTTCACAAGAACAAGCCGATGGACAGACAGGCAACACAAACACAAGCTGTCACCAGGGCTGAGACATTAAAATGGGCAATCTGGTTACAAAGTCAGATAAAATCCATTGCTGACACTAAGCCACTTCAGCCAGTTACAAAGATGCTGAGTTTTGCCTTGATAACATGTAACTTGATAGAACATCAAATTAAAGATGCATCGTCATTGATATAGTTTGACTACAGGGCAGAAACATTACATTTGAACCTGTCGCATGAGTTTTCTATTTTACATAGATGCCATGAACAACACGCAGAGATCAGTTTGTAGACACGTCATTCATGGACATCAAACTTTGTTTTGCAGTAGCAGAAGAAATATCTGCTCTCATGTTTGTTCCATTAACTGCATAAAGACATTACTGTAATGGACAGGTTGCATTAATGATCCTGGGGCTGATCTTCATCCCTTTGAACAGCCCTGAGTGTGACTCTGCAGGATGGAGCAGGTTCAAGTGAGGGTCATGTTTTAGCAGCAGCAGCAGCCATTACTCTCTCTAAGTGCGAATTTGCATGAACCTGCCGAGGTCAAGTTTGTTAGCTGCTGTTAACGCTGCCGACCTGCCTCCTCCCCGCCACCACTTCACCGCTGTGAGAAAGGGAGCTTTTGTTCGTCATTTCAGAGGAAAGAAGGAAGGGAAAAGGCACATAACTGCAGGCGCTGGGTGAAATGTTAAAATGGAGATTAGCCTGGCCGCCGCAGATCTCGCTTATACTGATTAAACATCACGCCTTGCATTTCAATAGGAATACTCGTGGCTAGGAGCACCCTGATAAGGTCCCGGTTTAATCCACACACACACATGCAACACAGAGGGAAGAAAGGACATGCTCTTTCAGCAACACGTCAGTTGTTCTACCATGGGGCTCAGTGCCTGTGACAGCAGGGAGCCCAGCTAACATCCAGCTGGACTGAACCCCCCCCCTTCCTGTACCAGAATGTACATTTACCATGAGTCATAGATTCATCAAGAAGCAGAAGGAAAACAAAAAGTGGAATTCAACATAAACGTGACAAGAACATTTACAACACTATCTTTAATATATACTATGTCTTTGTGTCCACTAAAAAGGGCTCACCCCCACCAAAAAAGACCTAAACTGATTATGGTATCATTATTCTTAGAAAAAATAAATAATAATAGAAATCAGATCTGCAGTTTATAATCACATCAATGGGATTAATGGGAGGATTACAAACGGTATAAGCGACAATATATTGACTAAAATGTCTGCTGTGTTAATCATACAGACCCTGGATTATAGACATGCACCTGCCTTTGTCTGTGCAATCTTTTGTGACAAAGCGGGTGAGAACACTTCATTTGTCCCCAACTGTTTTATTTTATTTTAATTTATTTTTATTTGCCACTTATGCATAAACAGACATTCTCTAGGCATATAGGAATTCTTGTGCAGCTCTCCTTTGGAGTTAGGTAAGGAGTCAAAGGCCAGAAAGAACATTTAGTCTTAAAATAAAAAGTTACATAACGGCAACAAAGCAATAAAGTGTAATACACAAAAATAGGGTAATCGTATTTTCCCTGAGGCAGGGAAGAATCTGTTGTAAAGTCTTGTTCTGTGTGTGATGAGCCAACAACTTCCTCGTTTTATACGCTCCCTGATGTCATTAGTGATGTCATTGGGTGAACCAAGTAGGGAGGTGGGGATTATTATAGCTAAGTTAGTTTTGTGTGTTGATTAATAATTTGTAAGTTTGGTTTGAGAATTGCATGTATGTCTGAAAGGTCTGTGATTCTGTTAAATGTTTACTGATAAAGGTAACTCCAGAGAACTGGCTTGGGTGAGGATGGAGGTGTTGATCTACCTGTATAAAGTGTAATACACAAAAATAGGGTAATCGTATTTTCCCTGAGGCAGGGAAGAATCTGTTGTAAAGTCTTGTTCTGTGTGTGATGAGCCAACAACTTCCTCGTTTTATACGCTCCCTGATGTCATTAGTGATGTCATTGGGTGAACCAAGTAGGGAGGTGGGGATTATTATAGCTAAGTTAGTTTTGTGTGTTGATTAATAATTTGTAAGTTTGGTTTGAGAATTGCATGTATGTCTGAAAGGTCTGTGATTCTGTTAAATGTTTACTGATAAAGGTAACTCCAGAGAACTGGCTTGGGTGAGGATGGAGGTGTTGATCTACCTGTAAGAGATATGAAGCAGTGTGGTCGTGCTATTTAATTAGGTGACCGAGGTCTGGGGGGCACACAGGTGTAGATGTGTGCATGTGTTGTTAATTTAAGTTGTGTTATTATGAGTTGAGATTTATTTAGTTATGCAAACGTGACTATTTAGTTGTTTTATGGATATTCTTTTGGTACATGTGTATCATGGTGGCACGTTTGTTAATCATGTGAAGATGGTTTTTACTATTATCTTCCATTTTCTAGGCCAGACCTACCACATCTTTCTATAATTAACTAGAGTTAACTTACAGTGACTTTTACAACTCCAATAGCCAGGAAGTTTATAAATCTGTGAGGACACGTACTCACAGATGTGACCAGCATTATGTGAGTAATGCACAGTCTGCACCACGTCCAGCCTCTCTGTTCACTCATTCTCAGGGCACAGGAGCCAACCTCTCAAGTCCTTTTACTTCAAATAGTTTTTAATATGCATAGCTAATATGATAATATGACAAAGTTTATTATAAACCAAACCCCAATTTGTTTCAAAATTTTACAAAGTACTTTTTTTCTTCCCAGTTGTTACCAGTTTCCTTGCCCCCTCCCATCCTCCGCTCAAAACATTCCAGTCCGTGTCCTCGGAGTGACTTACAGTGATTTCAGCACCGCTCACCTGACGTTCCTAAGGACCCCTCGCCTCGTCTTCTTCGCTGTTATTGGATTCCACTTCAGGAAATTGACTCGTGAATCATCAAGTCGCAGTGTGTCGAGCCCTAAAGCGAGACACCACCCAATCACATTTCAATAAAAACAAACCCTGCATGCGGCAGCTGTGTATGAGGAATATCAAACACACTCTCAGGAAGGCGCTCACGACACTGTGCTTATAGCGCTGTTGCATCGCATTACAGCAGTAAATTGAAATTTGAGGCAAAATGATTACATTCATTGCTATACAATATTTCGGGGAACAACAAAAATAAATTATTATCACAGCTTGTTTTGAAGATGACACAGTTGCAGCAGGTTGCTTTTCTCTGCCTTCTTTCCCCCCAAAGGTTTCATCACTTTACCCAATTTCTCGTCTTCTGCTTTTTTATTTAGGCTGTTTGTCGTCTCCTTCCTCCTCTCCTTTTCCTTTTTGCCACTCTTTCTTCCTTGTATAATAACTCCTCCTCAGTTTAGTCTCCTTTGATTTCTCCTTTTCCTCATTCCTTCTTCCTACTTCCTTGCTTCTTCTCCTGTCTTCATCTTTCCTTCCATCTAGCCTTTTTCTTCCTCTTCCTGTCTTCCTGTTTTTCTTTCGTCTTTTTTCATTCTTTTGTTTGTTTTTTTTCTTTTATCCTCATGTGTGTCCTTCCTTCAGTCTCTATTCTTTCTTTCTCATTTCTTGCATTTGTTTCTCTTCTCTCTCTTTTGATTTCCTTTCTTAAACTTTTCTTCCCTTTTATGGACACTGTCTCATTTTTAACCTTTTTCCTTCGACCTAAAACCAAGTCCAGATGATTTTTTCTATGTTTTTTCAGCCTACTATGACCTGGATGACTGAGAATTTGCATGGACATGTTGCTTTCCTTCATTTGGTTTCTCAGTGTCTTTGTTTCTCCCTACATCCTGCTCTCTCCCACATTTCTCTGGCTTCCACTTCATTCTTCCTTTTAACTCTTCTTCCCATCCTTCCTTCTCTCCTCTTCATTTGATCCCTTCATCACTTGCTCCCTGTCTGTATCTCTCTTGTTTGTGGGTCTTCCTCTGTTTTCCTATTCCCTCTCCTCCTCTCCTCTTATTTTATTATTTCTTCCCTTGTTTTTCATTCCATCCTCCTGTGCTAGTCTCACTCCCTCTTGTCTCTTTTTATCCTGACTGTTTTCTCCTCTCTCCTGTCTTCCTGTCCTCACCTCCTCACCCCATTTGCTCCTTCATCTCCATCTCCTTCCTCTTCTTTATTCAGATGAACTGCTGCCTTCTTGCCTCCTCCTCCTCCTCTTTTTCTGCGGTTATTGCGGAAGCGTGCATGTAAAGCCAACCTACAACAGGAAGCAGATGATAATATAATTGTGTAAGATGAAACTGTATTGATTCTTTGCAGGGAAATCAGGTCAGTGCAGCTGAAGAGAACAGAAGTGAAATTAGAGTCGAAGAACCGAGCAAATGGAGGAAATCAAATATGTAAGTAACAATTTCAAGGTGATAAGAGCACCCTAAGATGAATGTATGAATGACGAGCAGTAAAATATGACTCAGCATAAGGAGAGTGGAATATATTTAGTTTCTTTGGGAAAGTTGGGATCTTTGAGTGAATTTAAAATAAAGTTCTGAGACTTCTATATTAAAATGCATAGTGGCCAAAAAATCAGATTTGCCCTCCATAGGGCTTTCTTCCCAACAATTGAGAGTCAGGATTTCTGCTGCCGCCAGCCTCTTTCAGCCAGCTTCACACTGCAGCCTGAGTTGTGGATGAAGTGGAGGCCGATGAGGAGGATAGAGAGGAGGAAGAGGAAAGTGGTGTTCTGTGGTCAGGAAATAAATTTTTGGCAGAGAGAGAGAGAGAGAGAGAGAGAGAGCCACGGAACAGCAAGAGTTTTGTGTAATTGGTATTAGGCAGACTGTCAGGCAGGAGGCAGGTGGGAGGTGATGCATGGAAGTTAAAGAAGTGAAGAGACAGTGAGGAAGAGGAAGCCGGCTGCACCCAGCTGCTGTCGCTTACAGCACCACTTGGTAATGATGCTAATGAGGAAGTGATGATTCAATCTGAGGCATCACAAAACAGGAAAACAACAGTTTAAAAGAAATATGCCACAAAATGGACCCTGTTGGAACATTGTGTCCACTGACTAATTTACAGCAGGAAAGTGTTTTGTAGGAAAAGCAATGCTGCCAGGATTAAAATTATTTTTACTCCCTCTGTCAACATCGCTCTTTTTCAGAGTATATTTGAATACTTGCTGACACTGAGTACTGATTCAAGTACTTAATAAGAATAAAATGACTTTAGAGGCAATTTTTATTTTCATGAGATTTTCTGATTGTGATTAAATAAAATTTAAAAGGTTGTGTAAATTTTGCTAAGAGGATGGACATGGCTGTATTTCCAGAAGAGGGAGGAACACAGAGTTACTTATAAGAGTGGAGGTAGGAGTACGCAGGTAGACTACATTCTATGTAGACGAGGCAATCTGAGAGAGATTAGTGACTGTAAAGTGGTGGTAGGAGAAAGTGTAGCCAGACAGCATCGGATGGTGGTGTGTATTGGTAAGATGGTGAAGACTTCAGCAGCAAAGATGTTCTGTAGGTGAAATACAAAAAAGACAGGTGGCCTGTTGAGGTTGAGTGTGCTGTGTGTGTCGGAGTACACCTGTGTGGGCACTGAAGGTAACGTTTAAGAAAAGTGGGCCTGTGTTTTCATAGTTAAACTTTTATTATAATACAATTTTGATTTAACATTTTTGTTATAGTCAATAGGAGGTTCACTGTGTACTGCAGTATTCTGCATGTACAATCTAATTTGAAAATATGTATATTAGTAAAACCAAAAATCACGTTTCAAGTTTTAACCATGAAATTAAGCAGGAAGTATTACAATTTTGTCTTAGAATTTCTAAGTAACTTCACTTTGCCAAAACAACTGAGTTGTTTGCATATATTCGAAGGTGGTGTTTGACGAAATAACATTTTCATGAATGATTTTGGTCGACACTTAGCCATTTGTGTATTGAAGTAGAGACAGGGGAGCGGTGCCTTCTACTGGCCCTGTACGTAGCCACCTTACCTGAGAGGTAGGGTTACACTTGGATAAGTACTCGTTACTGAATCAACAACACCATCACCTAGACAAACACGATCAGCATCAGCCAACTGAGAGTAAACTTACACTAAATGAACCTACATTAGAAAAGAGGAATGTGCCATGGACAAATGTAAATTATTTAAAAGGAGCTGTGGTACTGTATGAGGATGTCAGGAGTGGCAGAGAAGTACATCAGAGTACTTCAGGATATGTACGAGGAGTACGACAGTAGTGAGATGTGCTGTAGGTCAGACAGAGGAGTTCAAGGTGGAGGTTGGGCTACATCAAGGATCGGCTTTGAGGCCCCTTCTTGTTTGCTATGGTGATGGACAGGTTGACAGATGAGGTCAGACAGGAATCTCCGTGGACAATGATGTTTGTGGATGACATTGTGATCTGTAGTGAGAGCAGAGAGCAGGTGGAGGAACACCTGGAAAGGTGGAGGTGTGCTCTGGAAAGAAGAGGAATGAAAGTCAGTCGTGGTAAGACGGAATATATGTGTATGAACGAGAGGGAGGGAAGTGGAACGGTGAGGTTACAGGGGGCTGAGGTCAAGAAGGTGCAGGAGGTTTAAGTATTTGGGGTCAACAGTCCAGTGTGATGGGGAGTGTAGGAAAGAGGTGAAGAGGCGAGTGCAGGCGTGTTGGAGTGGGTGGAGAAAGGTGTCAGGAGTGTTGTGTGACAGAAGAGTGTCAGCAAGAATCCAAGGAAAGGTGTACAAGACAGTAGTGAGACCAGCTATGCTGTATGGGTTAGAGACTGTAGCAGTGAGGAAAAGACAAGAGGCAGAGATGGAGGTAGCAGAGATGAGGATGTTGAGGTTCTCTTTAGGAGTGACCAGGATGGACAGGATTAGGAATGAGCACATCAGAGGGACAGCTCAGGTCGGCTGTTTTGGGGACAAGGTCAGAGAGGCCAGATTGAGATGGTTTGGACATGTGCAGAGGAGGGCTAGTGGTTATATTGGTAGAAGGATGTTGGAGATGGAGCTGCCAGGCAAGAGGTCAAGAGGAAGGCCAAAGAGGAGATATATGGATGTGCTAAAAGAGGACATGAAGTTAACTGGGGTGAGAGTAGAGGATGCTGAGGATAGAGTTAGGTGGAAACAGATGATTCGCTGTGGCGACCCCTAACCGGAACAGCCGGAAAGAGAAGAAGAAGAAGAAGAAGAAGTGCAAATTAACATAAAACGTTGTGTGACAATGAACACAGAGCTGCCATCATATTGAATATAAGCTGAACTGAAAGTCTGCAGCCTGCTACTGTACACAACAGACTAATACTGGTTTTTAACCTTTGTAGGAGTGCAACCCTGTCTTAGGATGAAACGACTTCACAAGCCTCCCACCCAGAGAATCTAATTCAGGAACATTTAAGTGTTTAATGAGTTTAACGTAATGAGGCTGGAGCTCTGACTTTAATACGGCTGCTGTCCTCTCTGCTGGACACACAGCTGCTGGTCTCAGCCTTCACATCCACAAGGATTCAACCCATTTTCATACACAGGCTCATTAGACTCCACCGTTCTCCTTCACTACAGTCAGCAGAACGAGCACCATGTGGGTTTAGTGGGTGAACAGGACCAGCTATTTTGACCACGGGGAGAGTGAAGACATCAAATTTCTGCAGGGTTGTTGTTGTGTTCGTCTTGTTTAACAGGTGGTCTGACTTCCCATTACTGTTGGATTTTGTTGCACATATCGAGCATTGTCATCTCTGTAAAATGTGACCTTGTCTCCGTGTGAGATGGAGGGAGGGGCGCTCACACAGCAGAGCAGCAAGGCTCGCAGCCCCGATTCACTTATCTTAAAATATCCTTGAACTACTGAAAGTTCCTTTCCACAGCCTAACGACGTAGGTGTGTAGTATCGGACAACTTTTCACAGCATGAGCACAAGTAGTAGAGGGTGGTTTCAGACCCGATACCTGATATTGGTGGATCCCGAGGAGCTAGAAGGTGCCTAAGTAAAACACGTTACCGTTGGTCCTAATTACCTGCTGACACATATGACATGGACTCATTTGTCTCACTGAACCAACTGTATGTGCTCTCACTTGTACAAAGTAGCTGATTTTCATGATGTTTGAGCCAATAAAAATGTGACATAAGTGAACTAGGTGCATGGTAACCAGAAAACTTGCAAACTGCCCATTGTGTTCCCGGCTCACACCTACAAGACAAAGAAAGACAGAGTGACAAGCTTCACCTTCCTTTGACTGGATGTATTTTATTGTAAAGCTATGAGGAAGGAGTAATTACAAGATATCATTTCTTTGATTTTCTCAGCAAAAATAAAACAACCACTTTTTTTTATTCAAACATGCGGATGCCGATCAAAAGAGAACAGATGAGGCTCAAACAAACACATCACCCAACTTCCTCCAAGAAAATAAAAGGACCACAAACAACAAAACAAATCAACAAAATAAAGGTACACTCTGTCCTCGGACTCATCCTGGACGGACTTGAGAGAACAGAAAGGGAAGCGGTGGATGACTGGAGGAGAGACGCTGCTGTCCTCCGCTCTGAGCCTGACTCATCACTCCTACGTTTAATAGAGCCTACGATACTTCAGATAATATAATCCTACAGGTTCAGGGTCAAATTTCTTGTTTGAATATATATTTTTTCATCTTTATTTTTTAAAAACCTACACCTGCATGTACATAAAACTGTACAAAAAACAAGGCATCACTAGCATTGTTCCTATATAAATATAACCATCCAACAATTAGGCTACAAACGTGGACTTCCTGTAAAGACAGACATGATTTGGCAGCTCTGCCCTGCTGTTTTCTTCTTCTAATTAAAAAGAAAAATACAACTAAATCTTCCACTCCATCTTCGATGAACAGAAGCGCAGAGTCACCATGGTCACATTTTTTTAGGTTATTTCCAAGATCGCAGCAAAATGTTTCTTCTGGTTTTGTAACTTTTTCAACATTTTAGCTGCACATGATAAATTACATGTCTATCTCAAAAGAATGATTTCAGTTAAATTATTATTCCAAGACAACAATTTACACGTTCATCACCGCTAACAAAACTGACATTTTGTCACGGTGACTTTGTGTAGCTGATATTTTTGTTTTAAAATCTTTGTTCTGAGATTGTATTAGATGTCATGATCTCAAAATGATGTCATTAGTACAAACTGAAATTCTTTCAAGACAAACTCACTGAGCTCCTAAAGCTGTTTAAATGTGTGCACAAAAAGTAGCAACACACATTTTTATAAAATCATCTTCTGGGGTTTTCAGAGGTCCCCAAGGTTCTGATTTTGTAAAGCTCATACTTTTCAAACCATTACATCAAAAACTTTGTAATGATATCTAATCTTACTTGAGAAAACAAATGCCAAGAACTATTATCTCATGATATTGATGTAACTGGTTCTTTCTGTGGGTCAAAGACACAACGCCTATAAAAACCTTAAATATACACAGCGTACATCTGCGTGCAAGGCTTCAAATGCACCATTCATGCCAACAATTGTGTTAATGTAATATAAACAGAACTGTATACACGTGTCCACAACTTTTTTGCCCATAAAATCCATGTTGGCACAAGTTAACACATTGTTAGTTGTGTTCTTAACATTGTCTTCTTTTCTGTGATTAAGAATTTAGTTAATGTGGTGCTTGTGATATTTTTAAGGCATATTCTAGAAAATGAAACCACAATGTTGTAATGAAGACAAGTTGTGAGCATAAATAACTAAGCTAAAATGACCGTTAGCATGGCTGCTCTCAGCTTCTGTAGTAAAACACCTTCTGAGAGGCCTCGCTTCCTGTTCGGGGTTTGGCGCCACAACAAATGTGCTGCTAGTCGCAGCTGACAAATGTGAGATTTGGGTAGAATCAGTCACTCATCCGTGATGGAGTAAAGGAATAGAAAACAAGGAGTCCAGTGTGCCCGCTCAGAAAACATCATTTACACCGCCACATCTGGTAAAAAAAAACAGCAACGACCATTTATATTCATACAGAATGTCTATAGGAGTGTTGATTCCATAACATTGATAAAACAACTGCGACAACAACAAAAATGTATAATATTTATAAAGTTGGCTTGTTTCATGCTCAGCTGAAGCCTCATTCTCAGAGACCCCAGCCTCAGTATAATACACAACCAAAACACAGCAAACCACTCCAAACTTCAGCACATGAGTTCATAGAGAACAAGTCGGCCACCATCATGTCGCCCTCTGCTTTGACACTTTAGACTTTTGCATTGATCACATTTAAGTCCCAGATTCAAAGTAAAGCACAGGAGTTTGAAAGAGGCTGAACGTTTACCATTTGCCATGGAGAGTCTATTTAAAGAGCTGCATTATTGGAAATGTAGGATCTGATGTTTTTTCTTTTGATGTTTTACCCATAACGAGGTCTAAAAGTCAGGATATCTCTGCACTTTGATCATTAATTATTTCATCAGCATCTTGCACATCATGTTATAGTTGATGTGTTAATTCTTGCTGAACAGGCAAATAGAACTACCACTGTATATTGTGGCACAAATGTAAGTTATTTCCTATAGAAAATGTGTAAATAACAACAACTAAAACCATGTCAAGAGTTTTTAAAAACAGCAACAAAGCACTGAACTGTACTAAAGCTGCTACAGATCTTAATAAATGAGCATCGGTGAGTACATTTACTTTAGGTACAAGCTCAAGAGAGAAATTTGGTTTTTTTTACACCAAATGTCAAGACTTATGTCCTTCATCCTCTGTTTGGCTGAAGCACCTGGATCTGTTTAAAGCCATCTGGAAATGGCTTTAAAGTGAGTTTCTGTCTTGTTGGCAGTAGCAGAAACTCGAGTGTAGAACAAGGGCAGCTCTTTCTGACTGTGGGAGATTCAAGGATTTTGCCTCAAACATAAAATGTAGTTTAATAATAGGGTGTCAGGTGTCTCTTTTTTGGTTCAGCTTGACAAAATCTGTGACTTAAAAATCAGCAATGCAGCCCACACGGAAAAACAGTGCGTACATGAGGCACAAACCTGTTCCAGACTAAATATTAGTGGACAGAGGGAAGAGAGAAAAGATGAATTCACTGAGTCACAATGTTACTGACAGACCCATAAAGTCACTGACAAAGTCAGAGTGAGGAGAGGAGACGAGCAGCAAACGCAGAACAGAAGAAATCCAGTTATGTAATTGAACAACGTGAAGCCTTCATTAAACTGCACAGACTTAGAAAGCAAAAACATTCATGTTTTACTGTCATCTAAGAGCAGATCCATCATACAGCTGCAAACACCCGATTCATCAAGAGACCAACTGGATCACGGTTGTTCATGTAAAACAAATCAGTGTTTTAAAAGTGTGAAACACAGGCTGCGTTTCAAATCCCTTTCAAATAAAGTTTGTTTATCCACCTTTGCTCGTTTACTCCTTTTACGCTGCATTATGGAATCACTTAAAAAGGATTGATAGGCCTGATGTCAGCGCTGAACGTTCTACTGATTTGAAAACTGGTGCCAATCAGTGTGACTGTGTTTAAGGGCTGTGAACAATACGGACAGAATAATAATTCAATATGACCATCAGCTACAAAAAGAGACTCAAACGTCACAAACGTGATCAAAAGGTTTCAGAAATGTACAAACAAGAACAAATGAAAATATTTCTAGATTTACACTTAAAGCTGCATCATTTGCTTTTTAACCACAGCAGAACAAGCTGTAAACACATTAGACATTATTCATTACCTAAATGAAATAAATCAAAACCCAGAGGCAGTAGGAGCGAAAAGACACAACAAAATTGTTGATGACTACTCTTTGTGGTTTCAAACCACAAGAGGCCACTTTCAAACTACACAACAGAGCAACTGACGCGCTGTAGTTGATAAAAGATATTTAGAATTCCAGCTTTAAGATTTATACATCAATGTGAAAATGAACAATTTGAGACGCAGTCTGTGTGTTTGTAAGTACAGCAGATTTCAGAACGAATCATACCTGTCAGTAGTAAACCAGTGCACTCTGAAATAACAAACCAAAGCCTTTTATAGATTTAAATCTCTAAGTGCATCAAGTGTTTCTGAAGTTAACTAGTTCTCTTTAGAAGTAGAACCAATAAGTTGCTGAAACACACAATTTTAAAATGTAGAAACGCATTTTGAATGAAGGACTGCCTTTCAAATACAAAGATATTTAGAGATAAACTAACTGCATTTTATTTAAAAAAAAAGCTGCACTCTCCTCTGAATCCCAGCAAATACACAGACTAATATTTTTATCCTTCAAGTATTTTAATATGGAATAATAAATCAGAAACGAGGAGCTTTACGCAGCCTTAGAAATCCACTTGGTAACAGACGACTAATTGAAAGGAGCAGCAGCAACTGAAGCGCCATAAAAAGATGAGTCATTACATCTCGGTTTTATTTCTTTACCAACTAACAGGCTCAATAGTTTGGCATATATATATATGTATGGATATATGTGTGTGTGTGTGTGTTCCCTGCCACTGAAGTGATTTTAGAGTGTGAAGGCAGCAGGACGAGAAATGGTCGCTCTGCATGCAGAGACACCTGCTGATCACACACACACACACAGAGGTTGTCAGCGTGTGTGACAGCAGGTCTCCTGGGGTTTGATGGGTAGGTGGTGGTGGGGAGCTGGGCGATGTATTCAGGGTTTAGGTGTTTCTCTGGGGAGCAGGAAGTGTTTGTAGTCTGACAGGAAGCCTCAGACCAAAAACTTAGGACCACTTCTATGCATACAGACAGACACACATGCTGCATTCACAGCATATATACTGTATGTGCTCAAAGACACACACATTCTCAGGCATGTCAGAAGTCAGCAATACCAGAGGTCACCAGAGGTCACTAGGGATCACCAGAGGTTGCTTTTCTTCCTCTTAGGTTAATTGGTGCCAAAGAGTTGGGGTTAAACTGGAGCTGCACAACCTGCTGCCTCTCTCCTCTGTCATTATCTTACACAGCACACCAGCCACCTGGGAGTTCACCGGCCGGCCAGGTAGTGGGCTGGCATCATGGAGAAGAAAAAATGACTTGTTTACGGTGAAACAGTGAACCATGGAAAGAGGAAAATGAAGGAGGTGTGGATCTCCGTGTTGGCCCTGTAAATAATCAATCAGAGCTCTGAGAGCCGATGTTAAGTCACCAGAGGAAAACGGGGAGTGTGAGAGACTGCGGCGGCGCCTATGAACTCTAAATCTCTGTCACCGGGGGGTTTGAATGCCCACTGAATGGTGGTTGATTTATGTGCAGAGGAAATCTGTGACTCTTTGGTTTCCAAACAGGCAAATACGTTAACATTAAATCAACTCACGTTGAGAGACCAGAGGAATTTAACCGCCCACATGTCGGATTTCCACACATCAAAAACAAATATATGTACAATAAAAACCAATTAGGTGTCTGAGCTGAACGGCTAAACGCAACATCAAAAACAAAACATCAAAAAAAAACTGTGGAAAGCGGGACTGAAGCAGTCCAATACGCTCGGTAAAGGCAACTGTTTGCCTTGCTGTGCGGCCGCTCCCTGACCCTGCACGTGGCCCCGTTTTGCTGCCTGTTTAGATCCGAGGGCCTTGTGGCCCAGCGGCGGCACTTTGATGTTCTCGCTATGGTTCTGGAGAGTGGTCGTTCACATCTCACACAGCAGCAACAGATGACAAGTCATTAATCTCATATTCAGCCATCGAGACTTTCCTGCCAACAGGGCGAGACAGTCATGCTTCCTCCCACTGTAGCTTCCTTTTTTTCAGAGTTTCTAGAAATTGTTTCCTGAAATGAGGCAAAATGAGGCAGAGTTTGATCTTTTCATACATTGAATTCTATAGGTAGCAAAGGGTTACTATAGAGGATGCCCATGATTTCTCATATGGCACAGGGTCTCCCATCCTATCACAATGCAGTGAAGTCATTTTCAAAGCAACACTGGTGGACGTTTCAGTTTAGGCACGGGACAAACACAGCACACAACATATAACTGATTTAGATTTTGAGAAAGGATTAGCTCTGATCTATAAAGTCAGCTCTGAAAAAGTCCTGTGATATATTTAATTTTTAATGGTTTAATTTGCAACTAAAATCTGCAGAGATGCCTCACTGTGACGGCTTCATCAGAGCAGAATGATCAGACGTGACTAGGAGGTGGACCCTGGGATTGTAGAGATAGTACTGCATGTTCTCTTACAGTGATTAGTTGTTTTACCAAGTCAGGTCTGGAAGTGGAAGAATGGTTTAGTAATCCCCATCACCACGCTAAGGCTGAAAAAGATGCATGATACACTCATTTGCTGCTTTACTCGCTCTTATTACAACACTGTCAGTTGACTCTAGAAAAGCTGATCTGCTGTAGGAACAAGTGAAAAAACCACACAGGCTGATTTCTTGCTTTTTAAAGACTTCAGGTCTCAGCAAGAGACTAAATGACTTGTTAGGGAGATTTTTTTGCGGCGTACTCACTCACCGTGCCTTTCCTTTCATCCATCCAGTCTCAGCTGGTGTGCATGACTACAGGTGAAATCTCACATTACCCTCAGCAGACATTAAAATGTGGCTCAGAATGAATGAACTTCCAAATATCTTGCTTTTACTGGCACAAATTATCACCGGTAATGTGCAGAGCCTTGGGTTGTAATTGGAGTTTCTGTGCTGTGCTGCACAGAGGGGGAGTTGGTGGACTAAAACCTGTACAGCTGGCATTAATCCTGCAGCACCGCAGGAAGCAGTGCCCACCTCTCAGCTACTCACTGAGAACAGGTTTAATAAATACTCGGCCTCACACTGACGAGGTAAAGACGTGGGAATTAATGGGGGGCGACACTGACCAGAGAGCTCTTCCTTCAAGCTCAAAAACACAGCAGGGAAACATCCACCATAGTCACTGCAAACAACACACTCCAGGCACCACAGCTGTGATGTGTAGAGGGCCCAGGCAGCATATCTCAACAACAACCGGCCTGGCCAGGCTGATATGAAATGTGTGCGTATTCATGGTCTGCAGAAGATGAAGCACAACAATGCTGTTGAACCCTCTGGCTTTATCTTCTAATGCCGCCTTGACATTTGAATTATGATTTGATTCTCAATAAGCTACTGTACCTCGATAACCTAATAGGCCGATTTCTAAATGAGCATTCACAGTCCCCAGAAGATAAAGCTTAGCGATTCTGGTGAACCCTCTGACACGCCCTCAAGCTGACCTTCATGAAACTAGCTGTTGATATTAATTTTAAAGCTCTTTCCTTCAAAGCCACCGTCAGACAACTCTGGATGCTTCTGTTTAAAATTCAACAGTTTATCACCATCCAAACACCAGTTTTTGCCCCACATCCAGGATAAACAGAACCCGTATTGTATTATTGGGTGTAATGAACATTTGTTGACCGTTTTAGATTATGTCAAAAACTTATAAAGTAAGGCCATGTCTTGTTCTGTCTGGTCAACAGTCCCAAAGCCTTAAACTATCAGTTTGTTATTATATAAAACAGGACAAGGGGGACTTTGGGAGTGAGAACTTAGTCAGAACTGTACAATTAATTGTTTTGTTGGTGAACTAATAGTTTGTACAATGAACAGTGCAAGCACAAGGAGAGTTTCAACCTTCACACTTCCCACGTGGGAACTTTGACATGAAAAAACGATTTCACATGTAAGGTTCACAAGTGGAAAAGTCGATTTAATACTGGAAAAGGAAAGTCTTCATTTTCACACATGAAAACCAAAATGTGTAGGTTTTCATGTGACGCCTGTAAGAATGAACTGAACTGTCACATTCATGTGAAGTTTTTAATTTTATGGTATACTACTGACAACAGCAGGGTGGATACTCAACTTTGACCAGTCGACTTCTCGAAACACTTACAACTCAAATTTCTGTCAGCTCTGAATAAACTGGTGTTGGTGCACCAATGATTTTGTCCCCTGATTGACCCAAATTCAACCATGTAGAGTTGTAGAGGAGAGCGAAAACAATAAAAGGTTTTGTGTTTGTAATGTGGCACCGTCGGTGATGCTCAAGAGTCCAGGTTCCTGCAATGTGACGGTGAACGCCGCGGCGTCGTTTCTCTGTACAAGCACAGGTTTTCAGTCCATCAGTCCAACGTTACATGACGATCTGCAGACAGCACGACAGCCACGGATCCACACTTACAGCCACAGCAGCTTCCTCTATCAGTGTTTGTATTTACAGCTCTGTACACTACAAAAAGACCACAGCAAAAAATAAAACCGAAAATGTTCTCAACAACAACTCCGGAGATCGACAAACAGCTGTGTTTCTGCAAACGTCTGGATGCTGACAACAAGCTGTTTCTGACAAAAATGAGCCCTGTTGATTTGGCCCAAACATTTATTTCCTGGAGCCTTAAGAGTCGAAAGAGGAAAACCAAAAAGCAAAACAAATTCAAAAAAATCTGAATCCAAACAAACTTCAGGATAGATAGCATTACACAGTATACTTAGGTAGGATATACAAGAAGTTCTTTCCCTTCGCCCCCGTATTTTTTCTTTTCTGTTCCAACACAGCAACATAGGCTGAAGCAACGCACGAAAATTCAACGCAAATCCATGAATAGCTAAATAGGTTCCCATTAAATTATCACAACAATGTGGTGTAGTTTACATTCCTTCTTGCAGCAGCAGGAGCCACATGATTTCTTCAGTTGATTTTAGTTAATTCTATTTTACATTTGATTGGTTTCTAGACAGGGTGGTGGTGGTGGCAGTGGGCAAGGTGGGTGAGGGTCTAAAGCCTTGTATGGTGGATGCAGTTATAAAAAGAAAGAAGGGGAGTTGGGCGCTGCGGTGCAGCGAGCAATAGGCACAGGGTCGGCAGTGATCGGGTGGGGCAGGTGTTGGCGAGCAGCAAAAGGGGATGATTGGGAGTGTATCAAGGTGGGCGGGGTGGGGGGTTAAGGTGGAGAACTGCGCTCTCACAGGTAGATCTCCCTCTTGGAGGTCTGGCCGGTTGGGGTGGTGGCCGAGTGATACTCCACCGCCTGGCTCATCGGGATCTCCTCCATCCCACAGTCTTTACTGGATGAGTCTCCGCCCCCGGGGTAGGCACTGCTATAGGGTGTCATGAATCGCATGTTGGCCACTTTGGAGCTGCTGCCGCCACCGCCCGTCCCACGCTCCTCCGTCATCAGGGGCTTGGGGCTGCCATTGGCCATCAGCTGCTCCTGCCCATCCATCTCCTGGTAAGGCACAAAGGTGGAGAGCTTGGGGGCATTCTTGGACACCTTGCGGTTGGGGGAAGGCTGGCCGGGCATCCAGCAGGAGTCAGAGTGGCCAAACTCTGTGCACTCACGGGTGCAGTTACCAGTCATTGCCACGTCGGGAAGAGGCCTGAGGTCTGCAGAAGGAGAAACAGAAAGAGAAGGGATGAGTAACCTGGAAACAGCAGCGGATGAAAAGCCTGAAAATAGTGAGGTATCAGGGCTGCAGAGCTTTCTCAGTGAGAGAGGAAGGTCATATTAAGCCAACAGCCCCGACACAGGGTCACCTTGTAACACTGTTCTGGCCAACACTTTAGATAACAGCTGCCTATTTACAAATCCAACAGAGTAACATGATCATTTCATCAGAGTGCTGTTTGGATCAACCTGATGAAAGTAAGTAAAGATGAAGAGTTGATTCTTGATACCTCTTCCACATTAGACAGTTGTGGAACATTTATTTAGTCAGGGTAGGTCCACTGAGAGGCCAGTCGTCATTTTCATAAATGTCCTGACCACATCGACACCTGGAAGCTGCTCTGCACAGCCACAGTCTGACCTGCTGCCACTGAGCAGCTCCACTGCACTGATGAGGATGGGTATGGCATTGCTTTGGCACGTGACCGGTCTGGGGAGTGAACTGGCAACCTGGTCACAAACTCATATTAACCACTGCCACCAAAAACTGTTTAAATTGCTAATCATTGATAGGAATTTGAATGTGAAAATTGCTACTACACCACTTTGGACAGACTAATGCTACGCAATGTCTAGGGCTCTGTCTACACAGTGATTTGTTTAATCATATGCACATAGGCTTTATGCGGGCTGTATTTTAAAATTAATAAATAAATCCCAATGTACTTCTCTTAATAGCAAACTGTCCAGAACTTCGGGCATTATTCTGTAGTCCTTCTGTTCTCAGACAGAACAAGCTGCACTGCTTTGCTTTGAATTTTACCACACTGGGATTTGCCAGTTTGTCTTTTAATTGATCTGCCTTTTCCTTCTGTTTCTATATTTTATTGATTTTTGGATGCTTCTTTGTGCTTTGTGATATTGTCTAATGCAGCAGAACAGTTTCCTTTGAGATGATAATGTTAAGAGATGACTGTAAATAGACAAAAGACAGATAAAGACTTTCAATCACAAACATTAGTGTTTCT
Organism: Monopterus albus; assembly: GCF_001952655.1. Taxonomy (NCBI): domain Eukaryota; kingdom Metazoa; phylum Chordata; class Actinopteri; order Synbranchiformes; family Synbranchidae; genus Monopterus; species Monopterus albus. Next base: position 1,480,551 of record NW_018127901.1, read on the forward strand.
GTGTGAAAGGATCTCTGTGTTGTATTGCTTTTGTTCCCTAACAAGCAACAAACTGGAGAGGGTAAAGTCACAGTTCAGCTGTGCACAGGCTGGAAGGAGCGGGAGATGCTGATTGAAACTGTCATTATCCCTTTATCCACACACAGGGCATTCTCCATTTGAAGAAAATTAATTAAAGCTCAGTGTGTATTTTTAAAGTGGCTGATAGATCACAAAGTGCCAGGAACGTTGTTTAATTTGTTGCTGAAAGACAGAAACCACATATCAAACAGTGGGCGATGAGTGTGAAACAGGATCAGCTGATTTAAATGAAGAAAAAAAACAGCTCAGGTTCATTAAAACGTTAATTATGTTGCACAAACAGCCAATTAGGGCAAAAATAACAACACTGTCACTGCTTTTTTCTTTCACCTACGACAAATGACATGATGGAACATGACAGATGCAGAATATATTTCTTCTTCTCTGTTGTGAGGTTCCTAACCTCTAGCTTTCTCTTTAATTTCCCTTTGTCTCATGTTGGCTTTTAATCATTCCAGCATTTATCCTGGGCCTCTGAGACAGGTAGACAGACAGACAGAAACTGACAGACAGACGGATGCAGCGCTGAGTTCACATAAAAAAAAAAAAAATAAATAAATTTAAAAATTGCAGCTTTGAATGGAAAAAGGTCAGATATGGAAGCAGAAATATCAATGCGTATGCAGAAAGTAACCTTTCTTCTGTGCGTGACATTAGATCATTCTTTGATACTGGAGGCTGGAGGCTCGCGGGGGGGGGGGGGCTGGCGGTCCTCCAGGGGAATTGGGGTCGCTTATTTCCCAAAATGGCCTCTGCTTCATGCATAATTGAAATTCATTGCCTCCTTTTTGCAAAAGCAGCTACAGTCGGCTTTTCTGTCTGTTTGCGGGTTGATGTGTTCACTCTAATCCCAGGGAATGCTGAGTAGTGATCATGGTTCGTCGTTTTTTCCTCCCTCTGCCCACATTCTCACGGCCGCCTCTGCCACGGATTTCAGTTTTTAAGCACTTCCCATGCAAAAGCAAGGTGCTTGCAGAAATGTTAAGTCATGTGCGAGTGGCTGCTGAGTTCAGAGGAGCTGTTTAATAAGTGCTTTACCTCTGAACGTCGTGTCAGCATGAGCCTTATAGAGCACGCCTGCCCTCGGAGCTGTGTGGCTGAACAAACTCCAAACTTGACTCACTGCAACAGAAAAAGGACTCAGCGGCCACATTCAGTGGGACCACAGCCTGTAGGGCAGCTGCATTTGATTTCTACAGGACTGGCCACCAACTGTTAGCTTCACCTGAACTTTGTTACTAATCAAACAGTACTGCCACTACTACAGTTGTGTAGCAGTTCACCTGACAGTTAGTACTGTACATCCACCATTTTGTGTCTTTTCTCCTCTTTGTTGGGATCAGTTTAGTATGAGCTGTGGATCCACTTTTCTTGATACTCTACTGTATTAATTTTTGTAACACCTCTCGTCTAACTTGTTCCTTTTAACTCTCAAATACTGGGTTTAATGCTTTGAATTTGTTTGCTTTCAACCTTTTTTCTTTGCATTTATTGGACAGATGTTCCGCTTACCGAATAGCTTGGCACCAATGTGAATTCCTTTAAAATGCACCATTCCTTTCCTTTGTTAAAATGGACTTTATTCCACTAGGAATCACAATAAAAAGCTCTGTATGACTTATTGTAAACAGTCTGAGTAAACTAAGCAGAAAGGGTGTCAGTCAATTACTCTGTGCAAGAAGGTTTGACAGGATCTGGTCAGATTTTAGTGAAATTTGCTGCCAGTGTTAATGGCCTCCAGCCAAGCCTGGATTACTAACTGGGCAAAATGAGCAGCAGTCAGAGGACCCTTTGGAATTCAGGGGCATGAGGAGATCCAGGCCTCCTGTGCTACAGCTGGCTTGTGCTAGTTTGATTAAAAATAGTTTGTGGACATGGAGCACTAAAGATCAACTGACACAAGTGGGGAAGGGCTTTAAGTTAGGTCCTGCTGTACTGCCTGATGTTGAGGCCTGGTTTTGAAGAGGTTCTTGTGCCAAAATAAACAATTAAGACCTTTTGGTTTTTCAGTTCTGCTCCCCTATTATCAGAATAAGAGCTTCCTTCCAGAGTCCAGCATAATAAAACTATTCACATTGTTGAGTCATTTTTGCCCCAGAGCCACCAGCAACCATGTGCTGAGTGACTCTCAGGCCTTTCCCCATCAGGTCTTTGCCAAACCAAAGTTGGAATAAGAATCTCTCTTGCAAAAACCTCAGTCAGAATAAACTGGCTTATTCTGAAAGAAATGTAATTTGAAAAGGCTTTGGCTTTGAGTTCAGTTACAGGTGTTCCTCCTGAAAGACTCCCTCCTCTGTCAGTTTGTGTTTGTCACATACACAAACTCTGACACTTGTCAGAGCAGAGCGTCTTTCTCAGGGGAGCCAGGTGATGTTTACAAGTACAAGAGCAGATAAACAGGAAGCTTCCCTTCTGTTCAATCACTCCAGTTGTGGTATAATGTGATCCAACTGTTGCTTCAATGCAACCTGTCTGTTTCACACCTCAACTGAAATGAAGGCTTTCAAGTCACATCATATGTTGTGTCACATCCACCCACTACGATGGTACAAAGATGAGAAATCATAATTAAAACATATAGCTGAAAGAGAATTTGTGTATAAGTGAACTATGTAAGTACTCTACCACTATAACGAATCATTAATAATAAAGCATGACCCCGTGTTCAGTGATCTGCACCTCTAATCGCAGAATTTAGCACTGTGCTGATGGGGGTCATGCTCATCCTAATTAAGCACAAGAACTAATTGGTGAGCTTGACTGGAGGAAGAGTTTGGGTGGTTAGGGTGGGCTGTGGCTAAGAAGTAAGATCAGTGGCGGTTTCATCCACTGGTGCTGCCGACTCAGCCCCCCCCAGATTTTCATCCACAGCCCGACCCTCATTAGCGACGAAGCACAAACATCATCTTCAGACTGACATACAGCTGTGATTCAGACTGTTTGCTCTAATTTGTCATCACTGTTAGTTTCACTATTCTACCACTGTTGTCCTCTGTAATCTTTTCTGTTTAAGCTATATTTTTATAGCAGTTATTTCTTCAGACCGAGGGATGACAGGGCTGGTCTGTACATCACCACTTTGTTCCTGAGGGCGATGCTCAACAATATCTGATCAAGTGGCCAAGAACTGATCATGGCTGTTGCTCAACAATATCTGACCAAGTGGCCAAGAACTGATCATGGCTGTCAGAGTCTAATACTCCTGATTTTTGTGACCTCCTCATCTTTGTTCTGTTGCCACCATTAAGTCAAAATTACAGCTCATTCACACAACTGTAAAACTGTAATGGTCAGCTTTCCATTGACCTTTATTCTAGCACCACCCTCAGGATAAACTTCAGACTTTAATATTTCTTTGAAAATGCAACAATAGCACCTATCGTGTATCCAAAGGTGTTCGGTACTTCTTCATTCGAAAAAGTAGCAGGAGTATTACTGATGGCTGGTGGCCCAAAATGATACCCTGCACATCCATCACTTTGGAACTTTTTGTTTTGCTCAGCTGCATTGTGTTTCTGTTACCTTGTTTTATGATGTTTTCCCCTGCAGTCTGGCTTCATGGTATCTCTGTTTCTAACACACTCCAGACCTCCTTTGTCTTTCAGTCTTTGTTGCTGTAATGTGATGAAACATCTGTTTCACTAATCATGATCAGCAGCACTGCCGCCAACCCCCTCAAAAGTACCTGAACCCACCTTTAGTATCACCACCTGAGCACTGCCCAAGTGTCGTTCTAGCATTTCATCCGCAGAGCAGGTGGAGAACAATGCAAACAAATGCAGGACCCCTGACAATTCAGGGCCAAGTACCCACTGGAATTACATCTACAGTGGCCAATTCAATCACAGTATACCACCACTGCCAACCTTCATGTGCCAAGGTGAAGAGTAAGGTTGTGGATGTTCAGGGTGGACTTGTCACAGACCTGCCATTCAGTTTGGAGTTTCTATGAAAAGCAACCAGTCTTTAGCTAATGTAGACCAGGTGTTTTGTTTTCCTAACCCGAGTCACATCTTAACTTTATTTGCCATAACCACGACCTTTCCCTAGACATAACCCTGCTGTATCTCCTATGTGCACATACTGTGGAAAACATTTGACTTGTCATCTCGGGTTTTGAAACATCGTCCGTTCCTGCCTGGGTGTAGGGTTGGACAATGACTAAACACAGTGATTTATTGCAGTGAAAGGTTCTTTGAATGGCTAAATCATGATGACCGCTTGCTAACTCATGTGAAAACTATCAGGGCTTTACACTGTTGCTGTTGTACACCACAGAGTTACATGGTGGAGGTGGCAGCAGTGTTGGTCTGTGACTTCAGCCTTCTCATCAAGTACTTAAGGGAAGTTTGAAAAGTTCTGGCGGAACCCCTGGAGGAGGAAGCGCTATCTCTCTTCCTCTCCATCCTGGACCCTCGACGAGGCTCTGCAGCAGTGCTGTCAGAGGGCCGTAACACTAAATTCACAGTTGCCTCTATTAGTCAAGGCTATTTAAAATGGAGTAGCCCTCCTGAGTTTTTCCCCCTGTAGCCCTTATCTGCACTCCTGAGTTCCAGTTAACCCAGGGGACCCTCGCTTGCCCTAACAGCCTCTCTCTCTGCATAATACACTCCGCTACCTTGGTCACCATTTTCCGGTCAAACTAATTAGATTTCAGAGTCCCCACTTGGGAAGATGTCAGTGGTATGAAATGGAAATAATTTCCAGATGAGTATCTGACATTTTACGCTGTCAACTAGAGTAAAGAGCCAGGGTGGAGTGGCTCTTTCTTTCCCTTTCTCCCTCATCCTCTTCTTCTTCCTGTTCTTTTCCATTCCATCACTTTAGTCACAGAAATATGCTAAATTCTTGTGCTTCGGCTCTGTACTGGTTGATAAATGAAAGCCAATGTACACAAAAGAGAGGTTCTTTATTTCTGCTTCTGCTTGAAGTGTTAATGTGTTTAATTACTTTGAAGATGGGTTTGTGTGTTCGCATTGCAGTCAAAGCTGCAGCAGGAAAACCTTCAATTAATGCCTTTTCTCTGTTGATGACAATGTCTCCAATTTATCTTACAGGAACAATAGAGTAGTGAGAGGAGGTGCAGCGGCTCTGAATGCTCAAAGACGTCCAGGAGGAGGCGAACGACGTGCTGCTGCTTCCCCCGCTGCAGTCAGTAGTGATGCCAACAGCCCACGCATACACCAGGATACCTTGGTTGTTACACGTTAGTCACATAGATTCATTCCCATGAGGCTGCACACACAATGTTGAGATCAGACAGGGAGAGGCATGGTCTTCAGTGTGTTTGGATGGTCATAACGTTAGGTAATTGTGATGTCCCCAGTTTTTGTCATGACTTGACTGAGAAACATGTCAGAGTGGACATTGAACCTTGGCCAGCGACAGCTTAACAAGAAAGCTTAACAGAAACAGGCTTCCAGGATCAGGATTCTCAACCACTCTGCTGCTCATAATCACAGTGTAGAGGTTGTCAAAATCTGCTCGGCCTTGTCAGACATCCTACATATAGAATCGGCTGAAGCAGGATGAATTCTTGCACCAGTCATTTTGTTTCAGATTCCCCACATCTGTTACATTGAGCAGATGCTACACTGCTCTACTCACCTTGTCTCTCCCTCTCTCTTTTTAGCATGCATTTATTTTTCTAGTAACCTACGGTTTGATCACTCCTGCCATTTATTTTGGATATTCTTTTTCTTTATTCTTTGCTTTTTCTTAGGCTTTTCACTATCTTTAGGATCTATGAAGAGTTCCTATTCCAGTCCTCCAGGTCGAGCTCGGATGGCAGCAGATTATGAAAATGACAGAAACGATTCTTATAACTGTTTTCAGTTTGGCCTCTTTCTGGTTAAGATTCAGTTAAGCTCAGGCCTAAAACCTACTCCACCAGGTTTAGGACAGGACCTGAGCTGTGTCTCAGATCACTCATTCATTGCTCCCTATGGTATGGACATTCAGTCCTTTACAGGTAAAGAAATGAACAATAGTAATTTTTGCATGTAATGCCCTCCTAGCAGAAAGGTCTTAATTGTTCATTTTGACACAAGAACCTCTTCAAAACCAGGCCTCAACATAAGGCAGTACAGCAGGACCTAAATTAAAGCCCTTCCCCACTTGTGTCAGTTGATCTTTCTTGGAATAGTTTAGCTCCACAGTGTTATTTTGAGGGCACTGCACAGTGAACACATTTACTCAAGGATTAAAATAAAATGGTGGACGATAAATCTTGTGGACTAAGGAGTAATCTTGGACACAACTGTATTCTTTTCCTGAGACATCTTGTGGCAACGCCATGTTATATCTTCTTTTATTTCTCAGAAAACAGTCGTGTGTACGGCCACGTTGTCAGGAAATCATCATGTCTGAACAAACAGCCTGCTGTCTCACTTTAACACCTCTCATTGTTTTCCAGGTAATCACTGCCATCACGGATCGATTCGCTGAATGGCGTCAGGACACGCTGCTGCCCTAAACTGTCAGCATCTGTCACATTTTATCCACTGCCATACCCTGACTGCTTGATTTGTTTGTATGACGCCTACATGTGCTGCAGGCTTCCACTGACATTTAATGTTCTACCCGATGATCACTCTGAAACTTACATTTCAAGGGCTGATCAACCTTTCCATCAGAGTGTTTAACATTTGAAATATTTACTGTACATGTAGTTTATATTTTGCCTGAAATAACTACAGTTCACTTCTTTGTCTTTGTGTGTGTGTGTGTGTGTGTGCTGTAACCATAAAGACACACAAAGCACAGCAGTGATGCTGTAAACATGAATCTGTATTCATGGTCACACACTACCTCAGTACATTTCTCAGTTCAGTAGCTTGTGTACACACACAGATGAAACACACACAGTCCTGTCTTGTGCAGACTTTCCATCAGAGGTTCAGTGTGTTCCTCTTGCTGACGGTGTGCGCTGCACTCTGTGTTCCTATAAAGATTTTACAATCATCAATTTAATGAGCTTTTCGAACACAATTTCCCAAACTTACTTTAAATTGCAACAATATCAGTAACAGCAGCACAGTCCATTCACACAGAGAAAATGACAACTAAAAACATTTTTCAAAAGCAGCAGAGGGTTGGTTTTATAATTTCCTACAAATGAACTGACTTCGATGTGCCGCCACAGGCAGGGCCGAACTGACATTTGACCAATATTTTGAAGACTATTGCTGACATTTTTATATTTGGTTTAGTGACAGCCACCAATTTAAGATTTATTTTGTTTGTTGAATGGATGAAAGTTCATGTTCAAATCCACCTCAATGTGTAAGTGAAGTAAGAAAGTGCCCACACAGTTTTTATGTGCTTATTCATTTAGAAAGCAGTTCTCTGGATATAAGGCACATGCTCAAAACCCATTTCTCTGGGGCCAAGTTAATGGCTAATTATTTTTGATTGCTAAGCCAAAACACTCCTGAATAAGTAAACAAAACTGCAATGAATGTTGTCAAAAACTGAAAATACAAATATGAAATACTGTTAGAGAAACATTTCGATATTTTGTTCAGCTAAATGCGATATCAGTCTCATGCCATTGTGTTTGGGTGGAGTCAGCACCTGGTTAGCTTAGCACAAAGACTGGAAACATGGGAAACAGATCACACCTGAAATCGGGCAAAACATCAGCCAGAAAATATTTATGGCTGTAAAGCCCTGAATGCTACTGCTCATACAAAGACCACCCACGTAATAAACGAGGGTGAAAGCCGCTCAGCCACAGGTCGGGAATCAGCGCTGTGCCAGTACACGTCAGTTCAGCCACGTCCGCAAAATGGCGGAACCTTTGACGGACTGCTGTTTCCTGCGGTAAACCGTACTCATTCATTTCCTGTTTTCTGTATTTGCACTGCGTTGTGCTTGCTTCCAGATTGTTTAGGAATTAAACTCACTATTTTCTAGGTTCATCTGAATTTGAGTGACAACATATGCTTGCACCACTTAAAGCACTTGTTTTGCAGAAGTTCTTGCTAACTACCAAATTTAACTTGCTACTTTAGGTCGGCTAGTTTAGAAGCTAGCTAAGCTAGTAGCTTAATCGAGAGCAATGGCTTCCCCCTCTTCCTCTCCTCCTTTCTCTTGCTCGGAGTGTCGCATGTTCAGTTATTGCTCTGCCTCCTTTAGCGATAATGGTACTTGTAATAAATGTCAGATGCTAGCAGCATTGGAGGCGAGGCTCACAGACTTAGAAGCGCACTACATGATAGCAATTCCACAAACATGTTCAGTTCCATATTTCTTCAACCATATTAAAGTTCATTTGCTTAAACTTGTACTTTGTTCTACACTGCACAGGCACCAGGTTCTTATGGGTGGCATGTATTCCAATTAAAACTGCTGCAGCTCTGCTCATTTACATTTTCAGTGTAACATGTCGCTAAATTGAAAAATTGTAGAGCAGCAGTATTTCACACATCTGAGGATAAGTTACAACAGTTTAGTAAATATCCTCAATAGTCTCTTAAGAAACTGTGGAAGTAATGATCTAACTTAATTCATTAACTTCATTTCCTGGTTCAGCACATCAACTAATTCTGTATGTAGGAGATGTCTGGTGGTTTCTCTTTGGTAAGCAAATAATGCTGCTATAGTCCTAGACTGCTGGGGGTCGCCCCATGATGCTCTGAGCTCCTCTCCTCTCCATCCTTCTATATGCCACCATTACACATCACTAACTTTGTGTCTCCTCTCTCCTGTAGTGTGCTCTCTCTCTCCCTGTACCTTTCTGCAGGTTGCCCTGGCCCTGGAGCTCTACATCTCTGACGAGCAGTCACCAGCCACATCGACCTGATCAGTGTTTGATTGTTGTGTCTTGTTGCTTTTCTTCTTTTGTCTCTCCTCTATCCACTCACCCCAACCGGTCGAGGCAGAAGGCCGCCCACCAAGAGCCGGGGTCTGTCGGAGGTTTCTTCCGTTAAAGGGAGTTTTTCCTCCCCACTGTCGCCAAGTGCTTGCTCAAGGGGAATTTGTTGGGTTTTCCCTATGTAATAATATTGATAACAGTAAGGTCTAGACCTTAGTTTGTAAAGTGTCCTGAGATGACTTTTGTTGTGACTTGGTGCTATACAAATAAAATTTGATTTGATTTGATTTTTCTTCTTTTAGAAAAAACAAATAAGAGGTTTGATGAACTGTTTTTGTACATACGCCTATATTTCCATCTGTTCAGTGCTTCTGTGACGTGACCATGCGGGTTCACAGATACAACCAGTGAGTTTCTGCCTGTCACAGGTGACGTCAGTGCCTCAGGTCACAAACAGGACAGTGAGATCTCCTTTTATCTCTCTCAACCCTTATTGCCCTAAATGATCTACCCATTTTTTATTATCAGAAGTATTTTATGAGCTCTGCCCTTTACAGGAAAACTGTCCCCTGTAAACTGTCGTGTCTCATTGAAGCTGTAACCAGCGTTTTGATGCACAGAGACACAAAATCCATAAAACTGGTTTACCTAGCTGGTATTTTTCTTATTTCCTTTGCTCCTTTTGTTACATCCTTCTTTTCTTTGTTGCCTCTTCCTCCATCAGTGTCCCCCCGACCCCCCAACCCCTAGCCTGGCTCTGTGTGGAAACCTTGCCGGCTCTAATTAAACTTTGGGCAGATTAGAACTTTGCCTTGTCAGTCTTTATTCACGCTTAAACAAGTTATTACTTTTTGAGAAATTAAATTAGCCGGCAATTAATTAATCGACACAGAGCTGGGAAAGAGGACGAAGGGGAGGAGGGATGAAGGGAGGTGGGGGATGAAAGTGGAAAAAAATAAGGCAGGAAAAAAGGAAGGGGGTGAAAGAGAAGCTGGGTTTGGCAGAAAATGAAGGAAAAGGAGGCATAGATTTATCTCAAAGCCAGAAGGAGAGAAAAAAATGGATATTAGATATTTAAATGTCACCCGCTCTTTGACTAATTAGCAGCAGAAAGCAACAAAGATGGAAATCATTTGTTTTTTGTTTCAAATATCAACATTTGATGCTCTCAGATGCCAAACTGCCCCCCTTCTCCCTCCGCCCGCCTCATGCAGAGACGTTAGACAACCACTCCTCCCCCTTTCTCATTTTCCAAATCCAAAATTAATTCACCCTCTGACTCATTCTGAAGCAGAAGAAAAAACTAAATAGGCTGAAAAATGAGAAATGCTGCTTTGTCTCTGCTTTTTACTTTTCACTCTGATGGGTTTTCTTTTCGTTCTCCTGTTTATTTAACAGAAGCTGTGGTGTCTCTTCCTCTGTGGCTCTGCTCCTGCCAGTGACATCGATGTATTGACTGACATGCTTAAAATTAAACCTGGCCTCCCCTCTGCTTTCTGGGAGGTATAAATCCATTTCTTGCTTTAGGCCCAACCGAACGACAGAGGAGCTGAGGTGAGGAGGTGGCAGTCGATGTGACAGTGTCCACCGTGAGCTCAGGCCCGACATCCTCATGGCGTGATGGACGAATGAAAGTGTGAGAAAAAGAGAAGGAGCGTAAACGGCGACTTTTGGCAGACAACTGGTCGGCCATGTTGGAGGGAGCTCTGCTGCTGTGGAGGGTGTGCGCACTGTGCAAAGGTCTCCTAACACTCTCTCCTCATTTCCTTTTCACCTTCCAGGTTTACCTTTCCTTTCTATGGATATAAACTCAAACCTCAATCTTTGGCAGTATATCTAGTCTCCTTGGGACACTCAAACATAAAGTCAGGAGGTCAGGGGTCGACCTGGATAAGCCCCGACATGGCCAGAGCTACCACAGGACCTCCCAGTCAAATAAAGGGCTTTTTTCTCTGTTTCATTTTCAGTGATTGGGAATGTAATTTGTCTTCTGTAGATGTTTCTAATATATTATAGTCAATTAAAAATTGCAATATTAGTGAAGGTGAGGATGAACTTTGATGTTTTGTTTGTTGTTAAGCAAATATGCACAGCAAGATATTGAATAAAATAAGTCAGGATTTACCTCTATACTTGTTTCTTGACCTCCCTTCCCACAGACTCTGATTTGACATCTTCTAACAGTGCATTTGATTTAGTTTTTATCCAAAATCTCTACCCACATGTACTCACATCTTGCCTTCCGTTGGTGCAGATGCACTTTATGTTTTAACTACCTTTCCCAGATGATCAATAAGCAGCTGCAGCATCTGCACAGAGTCTGAGCTCATCAGTGTGGCC
>NW_018127901.1:1491840-1513900 GCF_001952655.1 Monopterus albus
AGTGAAATGTGCACATAGTACTGGGAAAACCCATAAACGTTAGCATTAAGGCCTTGTCAGTTTTATTATCACTTTCACTTTTGTTGCCAACTTTAAAGTGTATTTTATTTAGACAAAAGTATTGTAAAGCTGTTTGTGTTTAGACAGAATTTGGGCTATTTTTCTTAAATGAAGAAAAGGGATTTGCAGAAAAAAACATTCTTTGAAATAAGGTTTGAATTGGTACCAAACCTTAGGGTTAATCATTTGCTTGAGAGTAAGACAAAAGCATTTCCTCCACACTGACCATGCAGCAGCTTCTAATGTTTCCACTGTGTAAAATCTCCAGACCCAAGGCTGTTTATTTCTTTTTTGCTGCACAATTCCATCAAATTGAAATATTCTAGAAGTGTTGGACTTTAATTTACACACATTGCCCCATTTTTTGATCTCTTTGGAAAGTTTGGAATCTCCAGCAGAAATCAAGTTTGAACATGCTGACTGGGTAAAAACACACACAACCAGGCCATTGTGTAGTTATTCTAAGTGCTGCAGGTGTTGTTTCACCAGACATTTATGGTGATGCAATGTTGCTGTGCTGCCAGCAATAACCTCACCTGTATGACCTCACCTGTATGTTTACCAAAGCTGTGTTTCCACTGTGGGAACCTAACGGGCGGCGACCCCGGTGCTTCCCTAACTGTTACATGGCGCTGCTGTTCAACTGTCGCTCTCTGTTTAGACGAGGGCAGGGCTGCCCTCCTCACACACAGACTCACACACACAGCAGGGCAGAGTACATGAGTGAGACTGTATGAGCAGTTTATCAAACAGCTGCTGAACAAGCACAACATAAACCTGCAGAAATGTTACGTCTTCACCGCTTTGCCAGCGGCCCAGTCACTGAAGCTCAGGCTCTGCATCTGTCCACAAGGTCAGAACTGAGAGAATCAGATTAATAAACAGGCTTAAACCGGCTCTTTAGCATCAGGTGGACGGGTTGAGCCCTCAGACATCAGACTGGTCAGCCGAGAAAACTAAGCAACATTTTTATTTGTAGCGTTTTGTATTCAAGAGCAGCCGAGAACAAACCAAAGCAACTGCAACAGAAACACCTGAAGCAAAATCAAGTACAATAACACAGCAGTTTCTCCTGACCATAAATATTTGACCGTGCATGCTGGTGTGTGTGTGCATGTGTGTGAGAGAGAAAGAGAATAAGAGAGAGGTCATTAAAGATGCAGACGAACATGGTTTGTGTTTGCTTTGAATGCACAAACTGACCTGAATACACAAGCGCTGTCCGGCCTCAGAGCTGGCAGCCTCAGCACATCTGCATCTGTTTAAAGGCAGAGTCGCTCCCTCGTTATTTTACAGTCTAGGTCTTACTTTGACCATTGTTTGCAGGATGTGCTCCTACAGTAAACCAGCAACATTCTTCTCTGATTCGTTATGTTTTCTTTTACTTTTGTCTCATTACTGTGATAAATTACCAACTGGTCAACACTGGATTCCCACCTTCAGATATTTATGTTTATGCACAAGCTCTTGTTGCACCAAATTACATGTACTGTGCTCCAGCTCAGCAGAGAGGTCTCACCGACTCCAACAAGACAAAGAAAGGCCTAAACTGGCTGTTCTGAGAACGTGGTAGTTTGTACAGTCAAGTTTTCTCAGAGAACTAATTCAGAGAGAGTCCACAATGAGCATGGGACTTTGGTCTCCATATGGTCTTTCGGATGTTTGGGATGTACATGAAACTCTCCTGGTTCAATCATCGGTACAAAAGACAAGCAGCTGTGTTAGAAAACATGGTGCCTGGCTCTTTGATAAAAAACAAAAATCAAACGGTATAGGAGCTCGAAAAACTACAGCTACGTCTCCCCATGTGTATTTCACAGAAAAAAACCCTTTCACAGAACGTACACTTGTGTTGTGTGCACTGCTAAAGGCAAAGTGAAATGAAACCTTGCACCATGAACAAACACAAATAGACACTCAGACGCTTAAATTAATTTTCTGTATCATTATAGATCAGGTTTGTGTTAATTCAGTAACTATAGTGATGTGCTTTTCTCCAAACTGCAACAATGTTTGGAAATGTTTTACAGCCTCTTACAGTTTATTAATCTTATTATGTCAATATCTCAGCTGTGGCTTGAAACCTGTGATAATTGCTTTACATATAACTTGACTTTTAGATACTGTAAATATAAGCACCATACCAAATTAATAACCCGCTTCAGAACTTTCATTGTAACTCTAACAGAAAACCTAGACTATATCCTCCTCTTACTTCGTTGTGTTCTGAAGCTGTAAAATGTGATCATATCTGATGGGAATGATAGACGAGACAGCTGTAATACGCTCCTGATGGTTTAAAACAAAACAGATTTTTTTGCCTTTAATGTTTCCACTGAGGCAGAAAGATGTGGTGCTTGTGTGAATTGACTGTCACAGTGGACTTACACACCTGTCAATGTTGTTTTCCATGCATCAAACAATCACTAATGTTGTAGGTTTAAAGTGTTCCTGTTTACGCCTGTCTCCTGAAGTTAACACACACACCTGCACATCAGACAGGAAGCTGAGACAGTAAACCAAACTTAGTGACCCTCCCCACAACAGGAGCCGTGTTCGTCCAGACCGTAAATAACATCAATCAAGCAGAAAATTACACAAATAAATACATCTGAGAAACCTGCAGATCAGATCTGAGAAAGGACAGAATTAGCGGTGAGGTGAAATAAATCTACACAGAAACGCCAACCAGTCAATTATTAATAGTCTAAAGGAATAAGGAACGCACACACACACACACACACACACACACACACAGAGTCATAGTTACACCCCTGTGGAGCCGGCCTAGTATGAAGGAAAAATTCAATTATCCTATAAAAGTGAATAAATTTGCAACATCGCAGCCCGCGGCTGTAGCTGATGCTGCCATTTCCCAGGATGCATTTGGGGCTCATGTGGAGGGGGTGAGGCTTATTAATGGGACCTTGCAATCTTTTAACTCTGTCACTGTGAAAACACACTCAGAGCTGCTCATGTACTCTCAGCAGAGTACGACTGTGTGTGTGTGTGTCTAACCCGTGACGGTGAGCTGCTGATGCTCCAGTTAGAAATAAAAACAAACACAGGACACTCACACCAGAAATATACAGAAAAGATGAATGAAACTGCATTAAACACCATCCAAATCTCACACTAACAGATAAAACATCACAAATCAGAAGGTGAACTGCTCCTCTGTCTACTACAAACCCTGCAGAGCATTATGCCTCACTGGTGACGATGAACCAAACATGAGCATATGAGCATCGAGTTAGAGTGAATTCTGATGTGAAAATGAAACGACAGCTCAGTTTGAGACACCCTAAAACAGCCACTGTTCACTGGGTAACAGCCTGGCCTTTCTTCCAGTTCCACCCTCAGGACAGACCTTTGTGTCCCACTAGTGGTAACATCAAAAATCGAACATGCTTCTTTTCTCTGATATGCCGTGAGAACCACAGGGCTGTTAGCATGGCTACAGACTTTCAGACGTGCTGACACTGTGTCTACCAGTGCATCCATCAGTTACCAGCAGCAGGTTTCCCTGTTTCCTCACTGGTTGTTTCCGTCTTTTCATGACTTCAGACTGACAACTGTCACAGAGCCACTTCCTGTTTCGATCCGACCGTGACAGTCTACCTACGGCTGACTGAGGCATTCTCATATTCCTCGTCACATGGCTGAGTGATGCTGCAGACAGATTGATGCTGACACCTATGACCAGAAACAGACAACAACATGTGACAAGCGTGTTGAGGAGCAGCAGCACAGTGACAAGCCGTATAGGTGACGCTGTGCTGCGTTCAGGTGTGTCAGCTTAGGTCAGAGGGAATCTGTGCTTATGCTACAAGAAATGACACCATCATTTTGTCTTGTGCAGAAAAGTGAGTGGACTCCTACTGTACAAGGTGATTTTTACAGTATGTTAAATTTAACAGACACCACAGACAAAAGGTTTAGGTATGAATTATATATACTGTATATATCCTTTTTTATCCTATTTGACATATTGACAAATACTAGACAACACATAAAGAAAAAAGAACTGGAACACAAGAGGAGAAGATTCATTTCCTCATGGAAACACTCCAGCAAAACGAGGAACATAATAAATTATATCTACCCTCCTTTTTTATGTTTATGCATAAATTCAGACGACACTAGAGATTTACATCAGAACACATCCTTATTTCAACAGTTTTATTTCCCTCTTCCTCATCCTGAAAGCAGGACTCTCAAATTTTCTTGAAAAGGGACTGAAACTGTGCAGTGAGATAATTTGACACAGAAAAGAAACACTAGGAAGGCTGCAATTAAACTTTCCTGTCAGACGTTGTGTCATTTTCTACAGTGAGAAAAAGTTTACAGAAGGTTTCTTCCCATTTTTAATGGAGGAAATAAAGTGTGACAGACATTGTTTTTTCTCGTCTGCTGGAAATCTAAAAGTGAAACCCCTCAAACAGAAGTTGAGTCTGTCACGCTGCATCAACGCTGGAGCTTGGCGATGCTGCTCTCTGGAGAAAATCTGCTTCACCAACTAAACTCATGCAGAAAAACTGGTTCATTGCAAATACAGCTGCCTGGAAAAGGACCTGCGCTGTAGCATAAAGCAGGAAGTTTATTTACTGGGTATCGCTCCTCACTATACCAGACGAAAAGTGTTTCACAATCAAAGACAGAGGCAAGACATCACTTACAGATGGTAATAGAAATAGTAGCAGCTGTTTTAGCTCTTAGGCTAAAACAGAGCTCAACAACAGGACCCCCAGAGCTCAAAACCAAAGCTCGGTGTCTTTTAGACTTGTTAGACGAGCTACTGGTTAAAAACCTTGTGACCACATTCTCGACCAGTTCCAGGAATCCAGGGACGTCCTGCTAAGACGGGCAGAGAGAGAGAGTGTTGTATAGTGTCAGGGTTTTCTTCTAGCATATTGATCATCATTATTTACTTTATTATTTTGTGTATATTGTCTGTTTATATGTTGTGAACCCACCTGTACACCTGTAAGTCTGAGATATGAGTGTTTATGTTGGTGCAGTTCTTCTTCTTCTCTTTTGAACAGGGAGCAGCTGTAAGGCTATGAAGCAATCATCTGAATCTGCTGTAGCTCAGCTGGAGACACAGTGCACCTATGGCAGTCTTTCTCAGCTGAATGTAACAGGAACAAATCAAACATGTTAATATGTGATGATTCTGCAAGTCAGCCTTCCAGTGCCAATGCTCAGTAGCGTGGTCTAACAGTCAGTGACTCAGGCGTTTCATTCAACAATAAAAAATGTAGACATTGAATTTCTGGCAAAGCCTTTGAATATCAAAGGAGGAGTCTGTAGTACTTGGAGATGGACTGTTGATATTTGAACTAAACAGCCAAACAGCTTCCCCCCTCCCTTCAGAAGCAATGGAACAGTGCTGTGTGGTCTGCACACACACAGAAGAGACAGTCAGCAAACTGTGGGGAGATGTTCACTGAATCTGACAAAAAGAGGACTGGATTAGAATTGCTTACTGCACCGTTAATGTTTTGCATGTCCATAGCGTTGAAGCAGAGAGGAAGGCAAAGATTTGCTTCAGCCTTCAGCACAGACAAAAACCTCTGGTTAAGCAGGGCGTAGGAAACGATCCACCAGCCAGTACTGACAGTGACAAAATATACCTTTAAAACCATGCCTCAGCTACCCAAGGGGATGCATAATATAGAGGGCAAACAACACAGGACTTCGGGGGACAACAGCAGACAGAATTGCAGATGAGGACACAGAAACCTCAGCTGCGCCCTCTCCATTCACTGGCACTGAAACAGAACCCTCTGCTGCATCCAAGCCTCAAGAACAAGTACTTAACACAATAAAAGTCCTTCAAGTGAAAATCCAGTCTACACTTTCTGTTCTTTGCATCTGCTGGTGTTCAGGGCCTGACTGGTGCAACCCTGACAACTCAAGCAGTGAATAATAAAACTCATGGTGTTTTTTCCATAACAAAAACCAGCAATGTGACAGTCGGTCCCACTCTGACGCCTGCTTTTGATGCAGTCATTCATTAAATGATAGAAAATAATGCAGAAAAATACTAAAAGCATTTCACTTTGACTTTCAACGACTGATTCACTGAGCAGGTAGTGAATGACAATGACAAGCGGGAGCGTCGTCCTCTCTCCTTTCTGTAGCTTTTGCCTGGTTACGTCTGCTTTCTACTTTGTTTGCATCCAGTCCATCTTACTCTTGTCCAGCTGTCTTCTACCATTTGTCCCTTTCTCCTTTTGTTGCTTACTCCCCTCTTTTGTCATCTACCTGTCTCTCTCCCTCGCTCAACCCTGATGTCCCATCAGTCTTTGTTCTCCCTCCCTGCTGGCCCTACAGCCAGCGGGGAGGAACAGGGACCAGACCTACTGAGATCAAAGTTTGCTCTTTCTGTATGAGAGCGTGTGCTTAATAAAACAGTAGAGGAAGTCGGTCAGATGTGTGGGTGAAGTTTGGTGTGAAGCAGCAAACAGCATGAAAATCAAGTCAGGCTGCAACATGTTCCAAAAATGAAGTGTTAAATGTTACAGCTGTTCAGATATATGTAATGTTACACATAAGATTATCAGTGATGGAAATGGTGGACAAATAGAATACAAACTCCAAAACCTACTTCACTGTCCATACCAAAAGAAACTGTGAGACAGAATCCCAGGTGACTGAGGATTACTTGAGTCAGACTGAGACCACCAAGTGAAGACCTGGGCAGGACATTTAGTGGAAGACCAACAGAAATCTTTTCATTTTTCCATATTGGCAAGACACTGGTGAAGCGATTAAACAGTTTGGAGCTGAGGTTCATTGGTTTTTCTGTCACAGTATCAAGTCTATGTTTAGCTCTGACCTCAGTCAGAGTCTGAAGTGAGCCTAGACAAACACACACACTCCCACAGACACACCCAGGTACAGCTTGTACTTTACACTGGATGTTTGGGCCAAACAAACAGACAGATGCACAGTGCAGAGCTGATAACTAGTGAGTCTCCACTGTGAAACATGGCCACTTAGAAAACTTCTGCTATGGTCTCATAAATGCAGATAACCAAATACCTTGTCATCAGTCACCATGACTGTTCTAACAGGAGGATGGGCGGCTGATCCCAGCGCTGTGGACGTAGCGGTGGCTCTTGTTCTTCTAGCTCTGCTTCATGGTGTTTGTCAAACGTTTGCTAAAACGTAGGTGCAAGGCGATCACAAGCAACAGGTGTGAATCAACTCAGTGTATACCATAAATAGGAAGTTAAAGGGCAAAAGTGGCCAGTGGTCAGTTGATAGCCTGTCTCCTAGCAACGCTGACTCGTAGCTGTCAGTCATTAGTTGCCATGGTAAACGCCTACGCAGAGGCTTGTGGCTCAGAAGCTGCTTTTACTAATATATCATTAAAGCATCATTATTCTTAGAGTCCCTGCGATGGATTGTTGACCTGTCCAGGGTGTACCCCGCCTTTGCCCGATTGCCGGCCGGGATTGGCTCCGCCCCCCCCCCCCCCCTGCCACCCCCCGTTCAGGGACTAAGCGGTAGAAAATGAATGAATGACTGAATATTCTTAGTGTCCTCACACAAAATGAAGAGAATTCAGTTTTTAATATTAGTTTACAGAGATGCTAATGTCACAGTGATGTGAAAGACAACAAAGACATTGTTAATAATAATTGTTTACAGACAGCAGACATCTCTGCAAAGAGCGATGCGTTTGGTCAATTGCTGGAGAGGAAGAACATGAAAAAACCAAAAGGTGGAGGACGAAGTGCACGAGGGGAGAGGGAGCAAAGAGTGGAAGGAGGGGTTTGGATGTATATTGTTGGTTCCACTTTATCCTTTCTCTCGCTCTCTTTCTTCATCAGCCCAGACCATCTGTATGGACAGTGTTCTGTGAAAGAGTTGGCAGGCGATGAGAACGTGTGTGTGTGTGTGTGTGTGTGTGTCAGGGAGGGTTGCCAGATCAATAGGCAGCAGAAGCCCCAATGACTTATGGGATAGATCAGTGCTACAGAGCTGCTGGTTGCACAGATAACTCACAACTTTCTGTTTATAGTCACTTTAAACTACTGCAGAGGGGTCAGAGGGCACACATGAAGCCATATATTACCTGTGTGTGTCTGTGTGGTGTAGCTCATTTGGATGCAGGGTGCAGAGGTGGTCAGCAGCTTGTTAGAAAGAGACCATATGTCTGCTACACACATCGTTGAAACACACACACACCTCGGTGAGCTTCTGATCTATGAAACTAAAGAATATCCGAGTCTCCGTCTGTTTGATGTTATTAAAATGACAACATCCCTATTAGACTAAAGAGTTGATTATTATCCTGCTTCCACTGTGGCCATTTGCCAACAAACTGCTGTATGATGTATAAAAATGCTCTCTTTACTATGGTAAACACCTTGAAATAGAGCTTTACAAAGCAAACCCAACTCAACATCCATGTCTTAGCTTTGAAACTGGAGCTGCCCCCAGAGACCATCGCCATCTCTGAGCTGGAAGCTCTGGAAGATGCTTGTGAGTGTGAGTGAAGACTATTCTGTCAAACTACTGTTTCTCGAGGCGGAGACTGAACTTTCACTTTCACCGTGAGATGCAGTTCATGTACAGCATCTGAAGGGCAACATGTGGTGTAAGAGTCATACCACTGTGCGATGACACACACCTACAGCACCACACTACCACAGCCTGACTTCTGTCTGTGTGCTGTGGTCGCTATCCGGATGTGATAACACTGCTAATAATATAACATTCTGGTTATAGTATTTGTAACAGTGTCAGTAACATTTTCATGGAAGTCATATTGATCCTGGAACTGTCCTGGTCTCTTTTGTCCCCTTTGGTTTCAGGAGGTTTGTGTTCATACAAGAGCACTACAACATCTCATGGCAAGGCTCATGCTAACATGTTATCATTTACTTATTTCTCTCAGTAGCAGCATGTGGTGCTGTGGTTTAACCTGTGCTCTGCATCTTGCAGTTCATTGTGACAGTGAGTCTTCTCTCTACAGACACAGCCTCAAGCCAACCTGTGATACAACTATATATAAATGAGATCACATTCTGTGTTTAAAGCTCCTTCTTCACTGCATTTTGTCTCATTTCTTTATTGGAAGACTTCATTTTTTCCTCTCTGCTTGATGAATTTCAACTTAATTCCCGACTCTAGTGTCACTTTGGAGGCAGGCTTGTGTGTTTGAGGTGCTGCAGTGAAAATGATCTTCTTCACACCTCACTTCATGCAATTTACATGTATTAATGTATTTAATAATTTAACGCTTTTATAAATGGGCTGTGAAGTGTCTGAAAGATCTTCATCAGTGTGGATTCGACTGAAAGACTCCAAGTCAACTCTGTGCCCTAAACTGCTTTGGAAAGCGCTGGGAGTGATGTACAGACTGTGATTGGTAAAATAATCAAAATACAAAAGTAATCTTCTCTTCAGCAGTCAGCGTAGAAAAGTAACAGGAACAGGAAAGGTTCTGTGTGAAGCATTGGATTTAATAAATAAATAAAACGCTGTGGCTTCATGTGGGTGTCACCACCTCTGCACGACTCTGAACAGGATACAACTCTTTGGACTTGTTTCCTATTAATGAAAACATCTGACTACACTTTAGGATTACACAACATCTGATAGTTTTGACTGTGTGCTTCATATCTTTATATGCTGCAAAATGAATTTTTCTCCCATTCTCATTCACTTTGTGAAATCCTTCAGCTTCTTGTCACTGCACTGAAATCATACGCATGCATATTGCATATGTATTAAGTGCAAGTCCGGCAGTGGAAGCTGAGCGGAGCGCTGAGGTTGTGTTCTGTTATTACCTAGGCTACATTTAAGCAGACATTCAGGTTCGGGTTGGGCTTGAATAGGGTGATGTTGAGACAACCTGGGTTCAGACACAAACATCCCATTTACACAAGTGTTTATCAGAAAAATGTCCTTGCTACTCTTTACCCGGTTTTAGCAGCGCCTGCCTGCCACACTGATACTCATGCATGTCCAGAAGTTCATATTTCTGTCCATAAAATGATCCTCTGCTTCTCGTTGTCAGTCTTTAACTGTCATCACATTCTAATCTCACATTCTGCCAGGACTCACTGAGGGCTCATTTCAGATTCCAAAATCATCTTCAGGTGTGAAGGTGTTCAGCAGCCGTCTGACAGTGACTCTGCTGCCCTGAAACATCATCTGCAACCAGATCGGAAGCAGCAGGGGGAGGAGGGAAAACAAAAACAAAAACAACAGCGGCAACAACAAAAACCTCAGATAAGAGAGACACACAGGGGCCAGGCAGCAGTTTGGGCGCAGAGCGCTGCAGTGCGGCTGTCCGTCCACACCCTCCTGGTCGAACATTTGGCCCGGTGAACGTCAAAGCACATCACCCACCCTTCCTCCTCCACATACACACCCACACACACACCTCTGAACAGGTGAAGCGATGCAGAAAATGGGATTCAGCTTTGTCCCTCTGCAACCTTCCCTTCGCTCATTTAGATGCGTCAACTTATTCAGACTGAACACTTTTTACATTCAAACGATGCTGCTGTATCTCTCTCTCTCTCTCACAGAAGCACACCGAAACGGAAGCATTTCACGCTCTATATAGGCCATCATTATTGGAAACGAAGAAACACCTTGCCATTTAAAGACGTGCTTTGTCACCACATCTCATTTCCACTTGGCCTCTGAGTGTGTTTTATCTTCTGCAAGATAAGCAGGATAAAGAAAACTCTAATCTGCCAAGTGCTAAGTGGATGAGGAGCTGCACTGGACTGTACACTGTGTATGGAGCATGTATTCGACTGGGTAAAGTGAACAAATAAGGTTGATACTGGCTAAATCTAATACTGCCCCAGGGCACATTACACCCAGAATGCAATGTGGCAGACAATTCCTTCAGCAGAGGGGAGACGATGCACTCTGGGCTCAAATGAAGCAGAAAGCTTGGACCAACAGCAGAGAGGTAGGAGGATGGTGCAGACTCACTGTAACATTTGGTTTTCTATTGTCACTCTGTGTGGAGGGGCTGCTACTGATGAGAGCCTGAACAGTAAATCACAGCGTCGTCCTCACAGCTCTGTTTACAGCCCAGACGCACAGAAGACTCAGCAGCTTTATTTTGCAAGCCTATTTATTTTTATAGAGGATAAACTGTGTTCACATCCACATTTCATACTAATAATGAAGAAAATAACCTGAACCGGCAACCAGAAAAGCAGCTCAGCAAAAACCCAAACAGCAGGAGCTGAAGCGTGTCCCTCACAGAGATGACTCTACACAGCAACTCATCGTATTAGCAGCAGTCTGAGTTTACTGAGAAACAGTTTCGGCGGTTCACTCCACCACAGGCCTAGCACCTGATCTGCTTGATCCTTCACCTGAGATTCAATGTCAAATCACAGCCAGAGCAAAAACGGCTAACTCAAAGTGTTATTCTTCCCTGTGAAGCTGTAACAATCACCACACACTGGCCATAGTATTTTTATCATGCTAGCAACATGAAGGACCTGCTCCACTGCTGCTCTCTCATCCAACTTTCCTACAGGCAGAGCTGCCTGACGCCCTTCAAGACTCACCTGCTTGATCTTTCTTTAGCATCATCAGATTGACATTTCAGGGTTTATTTAGTGCTAATGAGCATGTTACATGATGAACGTGATAAATGTTATGCCTGCCTAACATCAAATTTGGACATATATTAGCATGCTTGCATTAGCACTTTGCTCAGCTAAGAACAGCTCCACAGAGCCACTAGCATGACTGTAGACTCTTACTCTTCTTAGATACATAAAAATATAGAATAAAAAAGTGACACTCACACTGGTGCATGTTAAACAAAACTAACCAACCACAATAATAACAGTTGTCTGTTTAGGTTATTTTAAAATTAAAAGTCAAACTAACACTAACACTAAATTACAATACTGAACTTCTGCATATGGTTCAAAACTAAAAATACTGTAAGACCAAGAAGATCAGTCACAACAATTGTTGTTTTTAATAAGCTTTTAGATAGAAAGCATGTCAAATCAAATCAAATTTTATTTGTATAGTGCCAAATCACAACAAAAGTCATCTCAGGACACTTTACAAACTAAGGTCTAGACCTTACTGTTATCAATATTATTACATAGGGAAAACCCAACAAATCCCCCTTGAGCAAGCACTTGGAGGGGAGAGTGGAGGGGAGAGAAACTCAGAGCATCATGGGGCCCCCCAGCAGCCTAGGCCTATAGCAGCATAACTAAGGGAAGGCTCAGGGTCACCTGATCCAGCCCTAACTATAAGCTTTATCAAAAAGGAACGTCTTAAGTCTAATCTTAAAGGTAGAGAGGGTGTCCGCCTCCCGAACTGAGACTGGGAGTTGGTTCCATAGGAGAGGAGCTTGATAGCTAAAGGCTCTGCCTCCCATTCTACTTCTGTGGACTCTAGGAACCACAAGTAAACCTGAGAGCAAAGTGCTTTGTTGTGATGAAGCTCTATGAGGTCTTTAAGATACGATGGAGCCTTGTCATTAAGGGCTTTGTATGTTAGGAGAAGGATTTTAAATTCTATTCTGAATTTTACAGGGAGCCAGTGGAGAGAAACTAATATGAGAGAGATATGATCTCTCTTGCTAGTTCCTGTCAGTACTCTGGCTGCAGCATTTTGGATTAACTGGAGGCTTTTTAGGGAATTATTGGGACATCCTGATAGTAAAGAGTTACAGTAGTCCAGCCTGGAAGTAACAAATGCATGGACCAGTTTTTCAGCATCACTTTGAGACAGGATGCTCCTGATTTTTGCAATAGACTTGGTTTATGTGTGATTTAAAGGACATATTCTGATCAAAGATGACTCCAAGGTTCCTCACAGTAGTACTGGAGGCAAGAGCTATGTCATCTAAAGTAACTATATGATTAGACAGCAGATTTCTAAGGTTTTCAGGCCCAAGCACAATAACGTCAGTTCTGTCAGAGTTTAGAAGTAAGAAGTTGCAGGTCATCCAGGCCTTTATGTCTTTAAGACATGCTTGAAGTTTGACCAGCTGACCTGATTCATTTGGCTTCATAGATAAATACAAAAACTGAGTATCATCTGCATAGCAATGGAAATTTATGTTGTGCTTCCTGATAATATTGCCTAAAGGGAGCATGTATAAAGTGAAGAGAATTGGACCTAACACAGAGCCCTGTGGAACGCCGTGACTAACTTCAATTTGTGTGGAACATTCGTCATTAACATGAACAAACTGAAATCTTTCTGATAAATAAGATTTGAACCAACTTAGCGCACTTTCTTTAATCCCAATAACATGTTCAAGTCTCTGCAGTAAGATGCTGTGATCAATGGTGTCAAAAGCAGCACTGAGATCTAAGAGGACAAGTATGGAGACAAGTCCTTTGTCCGAGGCTAGGAGAAGATCATTGGTGACTTTCACCAATGCGGTTTCTGTACTATGATGAACTCTAAATCCTGACTGAAAATCCTCAAACAAATCATTCTTGTGCAAGTGGTCACATAACTGCTTTGCAACAGCTTTTTCAACGATTTTGGAAATGAATGGGAGATTGGATATTGGTCTATAATTAGCTAGGACACCTGGGTCAAGAGTAGGCTTTTTGAGTAGAGGTTTAATTACTGCAAGTTTAAAAGCCTGTGGAACATAACCTGTTAATAGAGAGAGGTTAATCAGATCTAGTATGGATGTGTTGATTAGGGGAAAGACGTCTTTGAGCAGCCTGGTCGGGATGGGGTCCAGGAGACATGTTGATGATTTAGATGAAGCAATTGTTGAGGTCAACTCAGAGAGATCTATAGGGGAGAAGTAGTCCAAGTATAAATGAGGTCTTACAGATGTTTCTAAAGCCATTGTAGTAGATGGCACATCTGCGAGAGCTGTGGGAGTGGTCTGACCAATTTTTTCTCTAATAGTTGTGATTTTATTTGTAAAGAAGCTCAGTTTATTCTTTCTCTACGTAGTTTTTTGCATTTTCTTGTGAAATGGGATCCTTTCACTTTCTTTTGCCTTAAGATCTCTATTAAATAGTCTGAGAAGGAGGGGCTTTGCTTAATGAATTGTCACATTTAGGGGTTACAAGCCAAAAAGATTAGTAATTGGTGTAAGCTGAGAAGGGGCTTTTGCTAAAATTAGATGATGTTACCTAATGTTCTTGTTTTTAATTGAACCCTCCAGCTGGCATTTGCCTACCTCTGCCTAAAGTGAAGATCGAAGTGGACCCAGAGTTCTTTAAAACCTGGTGCTAAGCCAAACATCATGCTGAGTGTCTGGAAAACTTACAGAAACTTATTAAAGCTACAATTCCAGAAGAAAGTTTAAACCACTGGAGGGATCCTGTTGTAGTGTTTAAGAAATCAATAAAGTGCAGAATTAACAAGGAAATCAATTCATCAGGGCACATATCAGGACAGCTTCTCACTCAGGCAGTGTTCAAGAGCTCGCCCTCTGGCAGCCATGTTGGAAGTTAGTGGCTCGCAGCAGCTGATTGTGTCCCTGCTGGCGTTCACGCTTTAGTTCACGTACGAATGGATCGGTTTGGACGGGTGCTCTGGGAGTGCCTGTGTACCTGCTGCTGCCATGTCACCTCCTGTATCAGCTCAAACACACACACTCACTCTAATAGACCCGCCAGCACGGTCAACAGTACAGCAGGCTGACACAGACTCAAACCAGATGTTCGGACAGAGAGAACAGCGCGAGCCGCAGAGGCTGTGGTGAGAGAGCACCCTCGTCTTCCTCAGCGGCTCTAATGGGCCGGAGCTGAACGGAGCTAGGTCATTAGAGTCACCTCCACGCTCGTTAGATATGGAGATTTACAGGAAGCAGAAAGGGAGGGAGGGACATTATTTGTAGTGTTTTTTATTTGACCTTTATGGTGCAGGGTGGTCTCATGATATCTAAACTGCTCTGTGGAGACAGAACTGGCCACAAGAACAATTAAAGAAAAGTCAAACCAACACAAAGAAGAAGAGTTTAAAAGCCTGACATAAAACAAGTCCCCCTTGCATTATATTCTTTGAATTTCTTTAGACTGTACTGAATCTCAAGTTTGTTATTTACTTTGTGCTGATGGTTTCTGATTTTTGTCATTTTCAATGTGCATTAAAGTTGGTTTGTGATCTTGAAAACTGCATTTTGACAAAACTCACACAGAAGGCCATGAAAAGGCCAGAGAGTGGAGCTAGAGTTCACAGTGTTTGGTCAAACTACTGCTCCAAAAGGCTGCGTTAACCTTTGAACTGACTCTAAGACAAAAAGGATGGGATGTTTAATGCTTTATGTACAGGATGCTTTAAAAGTCAGAGTGTAGGTAAACAGAGTCGTACATAAACATGTAACCATGTCCATTTACTACTGTGACTTTTTTAGCTCCTGACCTTTCAGACATCTCACATGATCATCAGCAGGTGACGAGTTCTCATGTATCATGAAAGTTTAGTCATTTCAGAACACTTTAAGGACCTTTTGAGCAGCCACAACACAGATCTACAAAAGGACCCTGTAGTGTGAATTAGAAAAGAATTATTGAAATACTTTGAAACATACTTTAAACTATATTCCAGTGCAACTACAAAGCAGCTGCCTCACACTAGAGCTAAACTGTTAGACCTGTCAAGTCTCATGATGTATCCTAACACAATCTGTGATGTTAAAACCACAGGGTTTATACTCTATCACAAGTGTGTACTTTGTCATATATATACCTTGGTGATATAGTCTTATACACCAGTGTCAGGCAAAGTGGTGACGGGAGCTGACAACAGCGGTCTGGTTCAGGACTACTTTACTCGACTTCTACAACATTCAGCACTGGAGCTGGGAGCAATGGTGAAGAAACTGAGCATCCATCTTGCCATGGGCCTTCTTTTTATCACTCTTCTATTTCCATTATATTATTGTATACATTTGTTTTACTGCAGTGGTGTTCTGTGTTCAGTGGTGCAGCTAAAAAGTCACATGCTTCAAATAAATGTGGGGCTCCTCCACCTTTAGGGGGCAGTTCTACTAATTTAATGCTTAAGATCTTTTACACCTACTAATATCTGTCAGCACAGGCATTTTCAGAGCCTGTAGCTCTCACCCAGCTGGGATAGGCTTCATCCTGAGACCCTGAACAGCATAAAAAGGGTATAGAAAGTAAATGGATGGGTCATTTAAATGCAAATTAGAATAATCACTTTATAAAATGTTTCTAAATGCATCAATTAAATGATTGATTATAATGAAGAGCTGAAAAGTCTATAATTACCTCAACTCACTGTCCTTTTGCTCACATTTCTGCTGCTTTATGGAGCTCTGAGTGCAGCCTCTGTCAGTCAGGGCTATGCTGCAATTTGATGTCAGAGATGTGGGTAAAGAAAAATCTTTGCTGCCCCATGAGTGAAATGATGGGGGTGGGCGTGGTGAGTGTCACGACAAAAGGCTCATGCTCATCAGTTTCTGAAGTTATAATGATGCATGAAGGGCTCCTTCATGTTTATGACATGATTGTGAGTGATTTATTGACACACCGAAGTAATTAACATCAGATTATCTTCTCCGGGAAGCTGTGAAATCCCATGACGCTGCAATGGCTGCCGTGGCTGGAAGTTCACTGCTGGCAGTTAACAGTAGAGTCAGGACTGTCTGTAGGGCTCCATTAGCACCTAACCATATGTTAAACAGCAGCAGCTTTAGGTGCCACTGCACCAGCTCTTACCTCCTCAAACCATTATCAACCATTATTCAAACCGGCAGCGCCATTAACTTCACAGTTTTTCACTCAAAATGGCCTGTGGAGCCACAGAGTGCGCTGCAAAGACACATCTGTCTCAACAAGACATATAGGCAATACTCAGCCTACAAGATTTATTTTTATTAATCTGAAACTCTGGTGAACTGAACAAGGCCTTTAAGTCATGTTGTACAGCAGAGCATTGCTCAGACTCTCAGAACTGTATGTTATTTTTCTACAACATAGCAGAAAATGGCTCACATCAACTTTCACTCCCTCACATCTTCCTGTTCACTCTCTGCTACAAACACAGATGCCCCTTCAGTCACAGAGCACACAGCCTTGTATTTAGTCCCTTCACTTACTGCAATGACTGTATCTGGAGATGGACCACAGTATGTTCGCACATTCTGTCATCAGATTTTTCTAAAAAGTGGTGGGAGGTATGTTGGGGGACTTAGGTTTTTAAAACCCTTGCTCTGGCCCTGTTGGGAACCGCTGATCTATCCATCCATTATCAGCTGCTTATCCAGGGTGAAGTCACAGTGGCAGCAGGTACAGTGGGAGAGTCCAGCAACACTGTCCTGCTCTCCCTGAGACATCCCAAGCTAGATGGGATACACAGTATCTCCAAGAAATACAGGAAAGTTGATGAAGTTCAGTTTTTCCAGTAAGCAAGCGTGTCTGGATGCCCCCTACCCCCACCAGCACTCCAAATGGTGGGTGTACATTATGCAAAATGTCAGTGGGCGAACAGCGTGTAAAACTGCAAAACAACATCAGTCAGAATCCAGGAAAAGAAACAAACAGAGGATGGAGAGATCCTCGTTTTTCATGCCCCTGATTCCTAAAAGTTTCCAATTTTCTGCTTGCCTGAAAGGAGCAGCTCAGAAGTAGGCCTCTCAATATTTAAGGTGAAGTATAGGAAATGTAAAAGGCTTTGGAGTGTGTTTGATTCATTATTCAGCTCTCGCCTATTCTCCCTCTCTCTCTCGTGCTGCGTGCAAGAGATAACAGCTCGGCTCCACGCTTTAATTCTTTTGCATCACAGATTAGAAAAAAAAAAACAATCCTGAGAATATAAAATGCCGTTATTTCTTATTCTCTCATTGTCCTCTTCTGCTTCTTAGTCCTGTTTGATAAAAAATGACTATCGGCGATGCCGAAACAGAGCCGGCACAGTGCATATCTTGCACCCCGTTGTCCTCATGTGCAGTCATTCTGCTCGCTCTCTGGTTCTTGCAACTTTTCCTTTTTTTTCTTGACATTTACAATGAAAGCAAGAAAGCGAGGGAGATGGTTAATTTTCACCCCAAACCTCCTCTCAGAGAAACAGGCCTCAAGCCAAGGAAAGAAAAGGAGGAGGCAGATGAAAGGATGGTCCTTTGATAGCAACAAAAATAAGACAAGAAGAAGAAGCTGGGATCACTCTAACCTCCAACTCCTCATTATCATCATCATCATCATCAGCTCAGTTTGACGATTCATCAGTCACTCTTTTCAGTGATTCAGTGCAGAGCTGAAAAGACAAAATAAAATTAAAAGAAATCTCTTTCTCTCACGCTTGCAACCAACACATAATTGGCTTTCTGGATTGATTTAAACCGCTGGGGGAAATCTTTGACAAAACCATACATAAATAAATCCATTTTCTTGCGCTTTCTGTTTCCTTAGCTGCTTGCAGAGAAGGCCTTGTTATATATGGAAATGAGATTCTCCTCCTCTCTCTCAGTCGTCCCCCCAGCCAAACGCCTTATTGGCTCCCACCCATGCAAATGCAGTTCAGGGCGAGGGGGGGGTAAGACCGGGGCCAAAGGGAGAAAGAGAGAGTGAGAGAACGCATCCAAGAAAGTGATTGAAGGGAAGAAATCGGAATCAAATCACTGTGAAGAGCAGTGTGTGTGTGTGTGTGTGTGTGTGGAGGCTCAGTGCTGTGAAAGAGACGAGTGCAAATGTTTTGAGTGACAGACGAGGGTGAAAGAGAAATAGCAGCAGTGAGAGAGGTGAGCTGTGTGTAAATAAACACACAGTCTAGTTTCCATATGCAGACCACAGTGACCCCATTTCCAATGGGTATTAATATGCAATCTGTATCTGGACGTCTTATCTGGAGAGGGAAAATACATGACTTAGCTGCAAATGCAAGCTGAATGCATTGCAATCTGAATGTAGTCGGACTGCTGAGATAACGTGAGGGCTCACATTGTGATCGAATGTCAGCCAGGTGTAAATAACATCTATTGTCACATATGACCCCATCCTTTAAAGAGTTCCTCACGGATTTAGCATCGTCTCACATGATGGACAGTTTACAATTGCTGCAGTAAAATTGAAAGATTATATACAATATATTTAATGATAATCAATTTATTTGGCCAAGTATGTTACACACACAAGGAATTTGTCTCTGGTACAGAACTGAAGCAGCCATCTGTGTCGCCAACTCACACACACCGATGGCGGCGTTGTCCCTGCGAGGAGCTGGCCTGTCCATCTGGAGCAACTTGGGGTTCAGTGTCTTGCCCAAGGACACTTCGACATGTAGACTGGAGAGAACGAGAATTGAACTCTGCTTCCTGAGCCACAGCTGTCCCTAAAAAGAATGACCCCATCCAAGCACACATGTGAACCCCTAATCTTTTGCTTGTGAGTCAAAGGTGCTGACCACTGCACCAGCTTACAGCTAGTGTGTGTGTGTGTGTGTGTGTGTATAAAAACTTAAAATTCCATACATTATTCTTTTTCATCAAAATCACCTGGTCTGCAGCAGGAGCTACTGGCTATTTCATATCCCACTGACAGAGATCCTAGAATAATATAATCATGTCACCAGAGAGAGAGTAGGTTAAAATTGAAGGATTGCTGAAATATGACAGAACAAATACCCGTCTCGTCCACCTAATACCAAAGATACAGTTCAGCATCTACAAACGGTTCACATCTACACTGACCCCTATGGATGTGCAGCTCCCTCTGTTAATGTTTCACGTCTAATCTTGTTGACTAAGTGAAGTGTAATCTCCACAGGCGGTCATTCACAGCTCATACCTCTGGCCTTGTTCATGTGTTGTGAAGCTGTGAACTACATCTACACACAGTCTATCGGTTTTCTCATCTGGTACCACATTTATCACGACAGCATTGTTAGTCACTTCAAACATGCAGGTGATGTCACAACACTAATGCATACGAGTGCATTCGGACCCACCGCCTCTAGGACACACTCATAAATAAGGGGTGTAAATAATTACATGTGAAGAGAAATGATTTAACGTATACATTTTCTGATGACTAGAGAAACTCACAGGATCAGGTGCCAATGCAAATGAGCAGTGCTGTTCTTTTCTTTATTTAGTTTTTACTAATAACCGAGGTGCCCTTGAGCAAGGCACTGAACCCTGGTTACCACGTTAGCGACTCATCTTCAGCGTGACAGTGATGTTTAGCAGCCTGTGAGTGGTGCTGAGCAGCAGAAGGACAGCCCGCACAGGTAGCGAACAGGTCGGCGCTGCTTCCCTAATTAGCAGTGACACGAGCTCGGGCGTCTGTGGCGTCCTCCCCAGCGTGCTCAGGGAAGCGTCCCCGCAGATTGGCAGTGTCCCGACTGTGAGATGAGGACGCCACGCGGCGGCCCTCAGAGGCGCCACGCCGAGCACGGGGATGTGCGGACACGCAGTCCTCGTTAAGGTTACAGACTCTGCTGGTGACACACAGATGACAAGGACAATTTACCGCATGGGTGCGTCTCCTTGTCTTTGAGCAGACTGAAAACACACACACACAGACGAACACACACACTGTGCAAATTAAGTTTAATAAGAGAAAATGAAACTTTGTGATCCCTACGGGGAAATTAGGAGGTCGCAGTGACAGAATGGAAGAGGATACACAAAAGAAGAAGAAAATTAAGAACAGAGCAACTGGGAATATTAGCGGACTGCTGGGATACTGGATGAGGTATACGGCTACTGTACATTTCTGATACAGGGCACAAATATGGGGAACGTGCACATTTATGAATATCAAATGTTAATCCCTTCACAATCAGGTCTAATGTTTTCAGAGACCCTCGGACAGTCTGATATTTTGAACCGCTGCTTCTTTGAGAAGCGATCATTTTCATTTTTGATTAACCTGCTGATTATTTTTCCTTTCCTCTTTTCTAGAAAATGTCAAAAGCATCCTGTCACATCCAAGGTAACCTATTCTAATTGCACATTTAGCCAAAATAACAGTTCAAAACCCAAAAAGATTCAATCCAAAGTGACATAAAACAGTGAAAAGCAGCTAATGGTCACATCTAAGAATCCACTAGAGGCAGTTTGACATTTTGCCTGAAAAGTGGCTCAGATGATAAATGGGTCATTGAAACACTTACAAACTGTCCACAGACTGACTAATAATAGCTCTACTACTAAGACTACACAGCTCACACATATTTACAGCCTGACAACCAGTGAGAAACACCCAGCGAATGGATGATCACTAGGCAATGCCCAGAACCCTGTGTAAATGCAACACGTCACTATGTCAAAACAAATGGAACTAAAACAGTTTGTCTCAGTAGTTTAAATGTGAGCAAGGGAGGAAAGACACAGCATCAGCTGTAATTCTGGATGAGCAGACAAGAGCACAAGGAAGTGTAAACTCTGCCAAGCTTCATCAAGGTGAACCTTCAACCACAAAAAGCAAAAAAACCCAATGACTAACCTGCACACAGGAACATCTCACCACTACTAAGATTGTACCGACCATGTGACCATGCAGGAGAAACTCCTAGAGCTCCAATGGTACAGCTCAGTGAACACATAGATCCCTGGACAGCAGGCTTTTTCTTTTTGCTTTTTTGTTCTGATTCAAACTTTACTGATACATCACTCTGAGTGAACTCTCTCTGACTCCACGCATCACACGCAGCAGATCAATTCACCTCAAACCACCCTTTGATTAGGCTGCTGTTATGCTTCACTTCGCTTCGAATCAAAAAGCCAACAGTGTATTAGTCCATATCTCTTCTCTGCTCTGTCTCTGGGTCTCAGCTGCAGGTTCCTACTGAAGATATATAAAAAAAAAGAACACATCGCACAAATACATCGTTTAGTTTTTAAACAAGACTCAAAGTTTCCTAAAACAGCTCGTCGCTGCAGTTTTTATTAAAACAAACAGGAGGAAATGTTGCAGTTTTTGGAACTAGTTTCAGCAGCGGATGAATCCACATTTGGGCTCTAGTGACTATGTGTGACGGCAGGATGGTGCATGTGAGTCAAAATAAACTATGTGTGTGTGTGTGTGTGTGT
>NW_018127901.1:1513963-1575100 GCF_001952655.1 Monopterus albus
TGTCGCGCAGGAATAAGATTTATCACATTTCATATACACTGGTGTTGTTCAAGGATTTCCAAATAAATAAACACGAATAGGTTTTATATTCTGCTTCCTGTTATTTTCTGTAAGTAGAAGTCAGAAGACAAGGAAAAATAATTCAGTCGTCCACCATTTTCACTTCAGTTATTCCTCTTTTGCCTCTGAGGTTTAAAAGGGAAACAGCCCCCAACACACACAGACACACACACACTATCTAAACCCTCAGGACCTCAACTCAGCCAGCAGGGGTCAGAGGGCAACAGGAAATGGACAGGAAGTGGACCATAGAGGACTATGCTGGTGTATGACCGGTATAACTGGAGCAGAAGATCTCCCCCCTGGACAGCACATACACACACACACACACACACACACACTCAAACCAGTCCTAGCAGCCACACGGTCACATCTCTAAACCCGAGACCGTTTCTTAGTTGCACAACAAAATAAAACATGCAATTGTTGCCACATGCACGCACTCATGCACATGTGCCCAAAGCATCCTAAGCACAGACACACACATCACAGAGTGATGTGATGCGTTGTGAAAGCTGGCCTGTCTGCGTACCACCATCACTCCCCGTTCTCACCAGCAGCAACACACAAGCCTTGATGTCCTCTAATGCATCGCACACGTAAACAACGCGCTGGCATGGAAATGAGAAAGTGTCTAAAAATCTGATTCTTCAGCCACAAGAGAAGGTTCAGACACACCTCGTTGTGTTTACTCCTACATGGCTCATCTACAGCCAGCAGACTCTCCGGTGTGTGTTGTATAGTGGATATGACTGTGTGTTTCATGTTAAACCAAGCCTGTGTCCGGCATTAGAAACATCACAAGCGATGCTTTGTCGTCAAACTGTGTATGTCTAAGTGTGTGTGTGCTCTGCATTAGAAGCACCAGCAGCACCACTGACCCGTGTTCGCCTCGGTGTGTTTTTATCTCTGCTTGTGTGACCCGAATTGTAAATACAGCATCCTCCACTGAGTGTGTGTGTTGGTCTCTGTGCTATGAATTACGAGCAGCAGTCTCAACCTGGCCCAATCTGTGTATGGGCTATAGGACTTTGTATCTTGCATATCAATGCACGAGTTATCGCTAGAATATTTGTATGTGTCTGTTTTCCTCTGTGTGTGGATGTGTGTGAGCCATGCCAAGAGGTTAATTGAGGGGAGGGCCTCTAAACCGTTGCCCAGGGAAACGGTCTTCCATCCATCACCTCATTGGTTATTCAGCACCACGCGCTGAACAAACAAACCGACGGCGAATCCTCGGCTCAGGATAGAGGTGGGGAGGAGGGGCCCGCAGCGAGTCGCCGTGCCCGCCGTCAGAGGCTCCTGGCTGGGCCGCCCGGGCGGGCGCTGCCCCTGCTCCTCGACCTGCTGGAGCTCAGACAACAGGCTAATCATTACAGCACACAGAGAAGCCACTAATAGGAGAGGATTAACATGACAAATAGTCTCACTCCCTCTGCTGCTGCTCCTCCTGCTCCTCTGTTCCAGCCTCTAAGTCTCCTCCTCTGGTCCTTGTTAGTATCTTCCTCAGTTTTACATCTCTTTTTCCTCAGCTAGGCTTTGCCTCCTTTTCTCCTTCACTTCTTATATTTACAGTACCTTTTTGCTCCTCTACAGTACATCCTTGACTCTGCTCCTTTTCCTCACTACTCCTGGTCCAAGTCTTTATTAACAGTCTGCAAGTTCTCTCGCCTTCCTCCACCTCCTCCTCTGGTCCTCTGCTCCTTCTGTTCTGACTCTCTCCTGCCTTGATTCATTATTATTCTTTCCTCTTTCCTTCATTCTCTCTGCTTCCTCTCCAAATTATTTTGCTGTTTGCTGTTCCTGCCTTCCAGTTCCTTTCTTCCTGCTCTTCCTTCTCCTCCTTTTACCTCCTCTGGTGTCCTGCTCCTGTTCTAAGGCTCAACCACTGTGTTTTTCTCTTGAGTGCCATTTCTAATTGTATCTATTTCCCCTGTTTTTCCATCCCACTGCTCCTTCTTTGCTGCTCCATTGTTCTTCTGCCCCGTTGCACCTTATCTCATCTTCCTTCTCTACGTCCTCTCCTCCTGCCCGTTAACCTCCAGGTCTTTTCTATGTAAATCTAGACCCTGCTTTTTCTCTCCTCTTTCCCCTCTCTGACATGTATTAGCTTCTTCATCTCCTTCTCAACACAAACTGTGCTCCTCCTCCTCCCTCTCTATGTCACCTCCTTTCCCTCATCTGTTCTCCTCCTGTTCAGCTTCTTTATCTCCTTCTAAACACATTTCCAGCTCCAGAATCTCCCTCAGTTTGCACTACACTACTCTTCTCTTTATCTCTTCTTTTCCACCAGTGGCATAAACGATGAAGAGGAGCAGGAAAAGAGAGGGTGTGGTGAATAGGAGCAGAGGAAGACAAGTGTTATCAGGAGGAGGAGAACCACTTTTTTCTCTGCTCCTGCTGCTCCTCATTTTCTCGATCTTCTTCTCCTCATCTTCTATGTCCCATCCTTCCTCATGTCCTTTCTTCACCTCCCTTTCTTGTCCTCTTCTACACATCACCTCTTTTCTCCCTTTCTTCCTGTTCTCCTAATCCTCTTTTGCCCTGCTCTACCTCATTTTTGGTCCATTCATTCCCTCCTAACTTGCTCACTTTTCCTTCTTTTCCTCCCTTTCTGACCCTTTCCACTGCTCTCCTCACTTCATCTCAGTGATCTCCTCCCTCATTCAATCCTTCTTCCTTTCCTACCATCTCCCTTTTACCCCCTTATATTCCTCCTCAAGCAGATACACTGCACATTTTGTTTACACTACCCATTCCTTTGTGTCTGCTGACCCTCCTCCTCTTCCTCCTCCTCCCCCTCCTTTCTCTCTCTCTTCCTTTTCTTATCTTTTCCATACTTTATTCTTCCATTTTTATTTATTTTTTTACTCTAGGTGACCGTTGACTTGATACCAGGGCTGTAAGTCAGCAGGCTGGAAAGAGCTTTAGTGTGTGGGTGTGTGCGTGTGTGTGTGTGTGTGTGTGTGAGAGAGAGAGAAAAAGTTGGGCAGTGGATTATCCAGGTTCCAGGACTTGGTGCTCACTGGCAGTTGAGCGGAAAGCTTTAATGAGAAGTTACTGTTTACTGAGGACAGAGTGGGACACACACACACACACACACACACACACACAACATAGAGACCTACATAGACTCAGAGACAAAAATAAAACAGTAATAAACACACAATGATACACACTCCTACTTGTAAACACACACTAACCAGTGCAGTAATGGGATTTGGAAGATTTTCTCTGTAAACCAGTCTGTCCTCTGTCTCCTCATTAAGGAGGACTGTCCAGGCCCAAACACACACACAACACACATACTACACACTGCTGGCTTTGGTCTTTTTTGTTTGTGTGTGTACATGTGTATGTGTGTACTGGCTTACTGCTAACAGCAACAGTCTGGTTGAGTTTTGCAGAAAATGTCTCACAGCCCAAACTGCTGTTAATCTGAAAATGTCTCTTTGAATTTTCCTCTGACTGTCAGAAATATAATCTGATACCATCTTAAATTTCTTCAGTTCAAATCAACTGGTCTGATTCTTTGTTGGCACTAAAGTGCAGGAGTATGACAGCCAAGGTGACAGGATTTAGTACAGTAATACAATTAACTAGGACAGCGGGCAGCAGACTCCTGTGTTGCAAACCCTCACCCACACAGCTCAGTACCAGAACTGACCGGTCAGTATACGTCCCATCACCTCTGCACGTGTCTTCGTAGGCATCGTAAACCCTTAAAACATCCTTATAACTGCGGAGTAACAGACCATTTTGGAAAGGTTTGCTGCTTAGAAATGTTAAACCAGGTGTCACTACTGTGGGGAACATTCTGGATGGCAGTGGTTGTTTTATAGGTCGGTGGCTCCCAAACTGGGGCTTGGGACCCTGCAAATGATTACAAAGGTAAAACTAATAACAAACTGTAATAACAGATTGTTGTTGCAGTTTGAGCTTTCATTTATATCACAGGATGTGGGAACCCCAATAAAATCTCATTTCATAAAATCTGGGCAAAATCAAGAACAAAAGCCCTAGAACAGTGAACGGACCCCCTGCTGAGACTGTTTTCTCAAAGGTGATTATGTTCAAGAGGTGTTGCTCATAAAAAACGTATAATTTTATGTCTTCAGGCCTTAAAAATGTATTCAAATGAAACAATGGGAGATTAGAAAATCATTTGTGTTTTAATGGATTATGGGCCTCAAATGTTTGGGAATCACTGCTATAGAAGTCAGTAGAGGTGCACGATAAGTCGCTTTGTGAGCGTGATTCAGATCCCTGTGCAATCTCAGTCTCACATGACAATGATCCTGCTGTGTTTGCATCAGCAGTGAGATGCCTTGCATCAAACCAGCACTCCTTTTTTCTCGTTAGGCTGCGTTAACCAATAACCACAACTATTAACTGCAAAGTGATTTATTTCTACCTCAACTGCTATTCGGCGCTCGGTGAACAGGGCAGGTGGTGCAACATGACAAAAACAGTTGCAGGGCAGCACAGAATCATTGTCATGTGAGACTGAGATCACACAGATCTAAATCATACTCACAAAATGATTTATCGTGCAGCCCTAGACGTTAGTAGCATATACAGTACAGCAGTGGTCTATGCTGTAATGAATGGCGTGTACGAGATGTCAAGTACTGAGCTGAATGGAAATTAAATTTGTAGTTTAAATTTGGGTGATAAACTTCTTCATCACTGAAATGTGGAAATGTGAGAGAAGCTCCTTCCTGCCAGGAGGAATATCTGTCTCAGCGGAGGAGGAAGAACATTTCTGTGCTTCCCAGCCGCCCTCTCCACTCCAACACAGTGCTCTCTGGGCGGCCATGTCTCTTTACATGGTCCATTTTCTACAGCCAGTTTGAGCTCAGTGAACCTGTGTGCGGTTAATTAATTCTCTGTTCTGGATTATTTTCAGATGCAGTGGCAAAACAGAGCTTCACATTCTGACAACACCGAGTTCGAAACTCTTCCTTTCACCAGTTAGATCAGCATTGTTCTACACTTATAACCTTTTGAATTGAGTTTTTAAAGGATCACACAAGCAAATCTTCCAGTATACCAGGTATATGTCTAAATAACCACTTGATAAACTTGTTAGCCGCTTAATGATTTTCATACCTCAAGAGTTTTCTTGTTGGAAATTATTTTATATTTTACTCCATTATTACTAGGGCTCTAGGAGAAGTTAAACACATTTATATTTTCTGTTGTAATGATCACTGCTGCTGCTGGGGGACACTTACAGGGCTCCAGGCTTTTAGACTTGCTTATAAATGGAAACATTTCTTGCATTAAATTTACATATGAAGCTGCACAATATATGTTCTACAGAGGCTCAGGTGGACGTCCATTTTGCACCGATATGCGTAGTGTGCTATAGTTTTGTTTGCATATTTATGTTTGGTGTTTTCTCCATTAAAAGCTGCAGTAAATCAGTACAGATATGTAATAATTCCTTTTAATAATAACCTTGTACTTAATCAGTTAATATCTGGGACTAGATATCTGGGCTGACAAACATGAGCAGCTGGATGGTCAGACAGGTTGCAAACAAGCCAATGGAGGAATCAGGTTTTCTAAATTTAGTAATTCATCTATTAAGTGAGTTTCCACCCAGCTTCTGAGGAAACTGGCAAAAGAAGAATCTGTGCACATCCATACATGAAACTTTGATGCTAGTGCATCGGCACAAACAGCTGACGATGCTGTTTTTCCATTCCAGTGAGATTCCATTCTTTTACTTTTGAAATATTCTGTATGTCCTTGTTTATTCTTGCTGACAGACTGGACCCTCCTGCACATGGACGATCAGTCTTCTACAGATCTGTGGGGAGATGTTTTGTCGTTCTTCACTGGTGATTGTTCTCAGCTGCTCTTTGCTGGAGGAGTTTGTTGCTCTGCCTTCGGGGGACATACGTGGCTGTTCAGAGTTTTCACTAGTTTGTTCTTTACACGTTCTTGTCAGACTCTGCAGTGTGTTTGGGGTCACTGTCATCAAAGTCGTCTCCTGCTCGGCCTCTTGTGACTGGGAGTCATCTTTTCATTCAGTTGGTACAAAGTGCTTTCTTGGTGCCATCATGTCCCCGACACCTTTTGCACTCGCAGTCTCACGCCAGCACGCTCCCACCTCCGTGCTGCAGTGTGCTGATCTGGTCCCGGGCCACGCCAAACATGTTGGGCCCCATCTGATCCAGACTCATTTATTTTGGGTCCATTTGACCAAAGAATGTGCTGCCAATGGCCAGAATTCTGTTGTTCATGTTCTTTGGCAAAGTTTAATCTTGCAGATTTGGTGCATTTTGTGAACGGTTCTCTTCTTGGATGCTGTGAGGTAGAGGTCAGCCTTATGCAGTGTCCTTCACGCT
This sequence comes from Monopterus albus, assembly GCF_001952655.1. Lineage (NCBI taxonomy): Eukaryota > Metazoa > Chordata > Actinopteri > Synbranchiformes > Synbranchidae > Monopterus > Monopterus albus. Next base: position 1,520,383 of record NW_018127901.1, read on the forward strand.
CCAAGCAGTCACTGAAACACCACTTACACAGATAGCCCTTGTCTTTATAAACTTATATTTAATATCAGGCTGTAGCACAATAGATGTTTATCACAGAGTCTGGGTAAAAATGTTACTGTTCACTTTCATTTTCCCAACTACGTTGGACCAAACTGGAGGTTTTTCTCCCAGCCTGTCTGGCTCCTTGTGTTACTTCTTTTTTTTTGTGATGCCCCAGATCTCAGATATTAACCCGAGTGCACAGTTATTATTATGATGGAATAAAACTATTAAAAAAACTTAATTAAATGTAAATATTCTTTAAACACTGATGATTTTGTAAATGATTCATATATAATGAGTCAACATCAATAATCATGATTGAAATATTCCATATCTAAATATGGACACACACACTAACTCCACATCACTGCTACATGCATGAAGTCGAAGTTGATTCCACCTGGGTCATAACTGAACACTGCTTGTGTTTGTGCACCAGTGACACACTGCTGGCCACACCGCAGCACTTGCAGCACATGCGAGAGATGGATGACTGCTCTTCCACATTTTCACTTTTTATCTCTTTCTGCATGTACAGACATGAATGTGCTCATGCGTCTCTGCAAACTCTCCCTCTCTCCCTCCTGTCCAGAGAGTTGGATGGTGATTAGCGTTGGGATTCTGGGACTCTGGCCTCAGTTTTCATTAACAGCCATAAACACAGTTCTGCTGCACCGCCGAGACCGACCGCAGGCTCCGTGTGTGTGTGCGTGTATGTGCGTATATATCTGGGCAAGCTTTGTCTGTGCTTTGAAGACAGGAGTGGGGAGAAAGACAGAGACAGAGAGAGAGAGAGAGAGAGAGAGAGAGAGAGAGAGAGAGAGGTGTTGTTTATCATGGCAGTAATTAAGCCTGCTGTTTGGCTTTAATTAAAATATAACAGCAGCACTAAGTATGGACTGGTTCACTCACACACACGCTAAAAAACACACATCTTTGGCTCACAACTGATAAGGTAAAAACACCAAAATGTGGAACTCTTCCAGAAAGATGAGCATGGAGCTGCCAACACACACAAACACACTGGAGGCCATTAACAGCCAACAATATCTGTACCTGATCCAAAAAGGCTCATGACCGTCTCACTGATCTCCATAAATCCTAACATAGACACGACCCTGAGCACGCACAGACCTTGGTGCCTTTACTAGGCCCTTCCCACCTGTCACTGGCCAGTTCTCTGTATCACTCCTGTAATACTGTTTGACTGTGATCAGTGAGATAATGTTTGTCTGTGGCAGCCTGCGCATAAAGAGCTCAGTGATCTGTAGAAACAGGGCTGTAATGATTTCAGAAAGAATTCAGAGCCCTTCACTTTCTGCACATTTCATTGTGCTGTAGATTTAACATGGACAGGGTTAAATTGATAAAAACATGTATGACCCATAACGACAGAATGCTGTGCAGATTCTAAAACTGCTTGAGACAACTTTGTGATTTGTGAAAGTGGGAAACATATATAAATATGATTTGACCTGACTTTTTGCTCGGTTGCCCTGTTTGTCTGGACAGAAGGGGTCAGAAGGGGGCAGTGGGGTCTAAAGGTTAGCGAAGCAAGCTTGCTAAGGTTCTGGGTGGGACACCATCATCATGACCACTGTGGTGCCCTTAACCACTCCAGTGGAGCTGCTCACTGGCAGCAGGTCCGTCTGTGGTTGTACTGGGCAGCTTCCTGGGAAAGAGAGCTGGGCTTGCAAACTGTTTTTGTACTACATTTGAACTGTACCTATAGCTTCTGGGTGGTACACTGTTATTAAAGTATGGTAAAGCTCGGAGTACTGGCGGTTTCAGGGTGCAGCTATTCTTCAGACAGGTCAAGTCAGTTGATCTAAAGAGTCAGAACATAGTCACAAGATTTGACCAAGCACCAGTCCAAACCCAGAAATATTCAGTTTACAGTGACACAAAGAAAGAAACAAAACCAACAACATATATCACAGTGTATGAACTGGGACCTGACAGTATTTGTGCTTGTTGAATGGCTTATACAGTTTATCTTCTGCCAGTCAACTAATCAATTACTCATTTGCAGCTGTTGGTTGGATAATGTTAGTTGCAAAGGCTCAAGACAGCAAGGGAGGGGTCACTAGCTCTGGGGAGGTAGGCCACACTGTGCTCAGACATAGCATACAGCAAGTTCTCAAGACATTTGGCTGGGTGAGCTGTTTTTACACTGTCTGTCGGTTCAAATCCATGCAGCTGCGATCATAGGAATATCACTGAATAATGTGATTCACAAAAAGCTGAATTTCAAGAACAGTTGTGTTGAAGGTTTGGCCCTGGAGATTTTTTTCCTTTTTTGCTTCAGTGGGCTAAAGAAAGATGATACTGATCTTGATGAAGACACATCGAAGTCAGTCACTGGTTGTGTTGTGAGTGTCTGACTAAAGATGCACTTTGTCTTGTTCACACTATCAGAATTAGGGGCGGTCAGTGATTTTCAAATATTTGAATAGTCAAATAAAAAAAAATCCAAATTTCATGTGACTATGGTTTTGTCTCTAAAAACAACAAGCCACTGTTTTCCCTTCTCCTTCCCATCAAGAAAAACGGTTACAGCTCGACTGGATAAACTGTTGGATAAACTCGGATTATAAGGTGGTGATCTGAGATCTGACCTTTGAGTTTACAGGGAGCAGGTCTACCTGCAGACTGTAGCTATATTTATACACACACAACATTTCTGAAATTAATAGCTGATAGAAATTTAGTCACATAGACCAAATGAGAGCAGCGTCACATATATAGGCTGAGAGATGTGTGTAACCAGGTGTAGAGTTGTCAGTGAAGGAGAAAATCTGTCAGAAAATGACAGCAGGGTACCTAAGTGATCCGACACAAACTTCAGAAAGTTTGCCACAACACACACTTCACAGAAACTTCACAAACAACCACACATTACCAGTAAGGCTATTTTCACTTCTCTACAGCCTCAGAGATGACAAGATATAATTATATAAATAATAAAAATAGGCTGAATGTTCTTTTTTTTTTTTATCTTTATCTTCTCATGTTCACTGTCAGGTCATTTCTGACCTTTGACCTCCTGGTCATGACCACTTAGTTCAGGTCCAAGACTAACTCGGAGCTGGATATGGCTTAATACATTGTTGTCGTATATTGCAGGTGTTCAGTCCTAAATGATTTTCACAAAGACAGCTTCATGTGACCGTCTGGGTGATTTTAACATGTTGAACTTTACATACAGTACAACATACACTTGGCATACATTAAGCCAGTCGATTTTTGTATTCAGGATCAATTTGTGACAAAGTTTGGTTTATACAATAGCTGAAACTAAGCGCTCTGGTCAAGATAAAACTTCCTGATACTCCTCTTTTATTCAGCACAGATGAAAACTCAGGCCTAAAAAAATCAGATCGCTTTTCCGGTAGGTTAAAGGTTGTGTGCATGCGGCCAGTTTCTGAAGCATACACAGTACAGCTTCCTCTTACTGTGCGTTAGGTTCACACAAAAAATGTGAGGAGAAAAGAAAGAAAGGTGGTCAAGGTTGTAAAAGCTTTCAGAGGCTGTTTATTGTTTAATCTTGCAAATGTGTTTATGCGTTCCCTTCTCAGCACTCAAGCTGCTGAAGTGATATATAATTAGGCAGTTAAAATTTTGGATAGAAAGTCGGTACTGTGTCACGGCTGGTTTATGTTGTTCTCTAAGTGTAGTGTAGTGGTTCATGCTAGGTACCGTGCGTCCCTATAAAAATAAAAATAAACAGTGTTATAAAATATTTAACCAGAACCACACACTGCAGATTTCTTTTGCAGTTCCTCAGCAGGGCCTTGCAATTTGGCTTTACACATGCAGGCATAAGACAGAAAAAGCCCTAATATACAAAAGGTGAAGCAGCATCATATCTGATATCAGCACTTGTTTATTGTAATAAAAACCTCTGAATACAAAGTACATTCACAGGTACAGCAGGAGGTCACTGAAGTGCTCCGTTTGATTCCTACCGAAAACCTGTGTCGACTACAAATACTCAAATTCATACACCACTTTACAACTTTATATCCCATGAACATACTGCGATAATTCAGAATAAACACTTACAAATAGTCCAGGCTTTGATCGGTGGTTACTCATCTGTGACTAAGCAGTCATACTAAGCAACCAGCTGAGCCCTGCACAGGTTTAATTACTGGAAGATACAAGGAAGTGGAGATCTGCCTGGAGGTCTTTAGCAATTTGATTAACAGGTCGCAGAGACTTTAACTGCATGGATGACTGGATTCACTGGCAGTGAATGTCATAAAAAACACAAGCTATTTTGTCTTTTACAAGTTGAAACTTTTGCTAAGGAAAGGAGGAAGAGGAGTGATGAAGATGGAGAGCTGATTTGGTTCAAATATGGCGCAGCAGAGAGGGAGATAGAGACAGATAGATAGTGTAGACAGATAGACGAGTTCACATCGTTCCCCCATAACATCATAATCATATTCTGCTGCAATTCATATATTGTAAACTATCATATATGATACTACATTTTAATATTATATGTCAATTTTTCATCCTAGCTATATTAATACTATAAGATACAGTAATGAGATTAGGATGCATTTACTGTAGCTTAGCACAGAGACTGGAGGCAGGGGAAGTGCTAGCATGACAGCAGATCAAGGAGGCTATGAGGTGGAACAACTTCTAAATTTGTTCTTCATTTATGGTGCAACTGCTGTTTAACTATTTGCAGGATTGCTTGGACTTGATATGTGCACGTGGTACTAAAAGTGTTCCTGAATCTGAAACAGGCCACAACTGCAAGAACCTGTCAACCACTTACTTTTTTATTAGCCTTTTCTTTTTTGTATCATCCAATATTCATTTCTAATACAAACACAGGACATATACAGACGTTTTGGTACAGATCCCTTGAATTTGGCTACTGACTAACTGACCAGCATGTTCTGAGCAGCACATTACAGCTGAGTTATGAGGGTTTGATTATGATTAGTGCAGCTCATTGAGCCTCATCAGTATGAATACCAGGGAGCTGCTGCTTCCTTCTGATTGGTTACTTTCTCCTGGGTTATGTTTATCCTACGCATGTGCTTTTTGTGTGTATGAGTTTTATGTGATGAAGGTCTGATGAGTGAAAGGTTGTAAATAAAGTGAGCTCAAACAAGAGTGAATATCTTTGTGGTTGTTTGTTTGTTTGTTTAAAAAACAAACATGACATTGCACTCAGGAGGAAATATATGTAAAAGTGACTTTTTCTGCCAAATACTGACACTTTGTGGTGCTTTAGTCTTTTTTTCTCTTGGCAGCTCGTCTAGCAGTTCCCCTGCTGCCAGTCTTCGTGCTAAGCTAGGATCTGATCTGACTCCCTTAACTGTGGCCACATGCTCGTTTAAACAGGGAGGCACGAGAGTGGCAGTAGTGACATGGTTACTACCTGTTGGTTACTACCAGAGCTTCTACTGGCCGGTGCGAGGATGTGGGTCAGCTGATTGCACGCCATTCACCCTGTCCTCCGAACCCTGACTGTCAATCATCAACTACAGGCACCAGGGCTACCAAAAAAACAGTTACATGTTTCAAAAGGGATTGATTTCCACATAAAATGTGACCCTTGGAAAACAAAGTGGAACTACAGTTTTCACACAGGGAAAAAATGCCCCAAAACCAGCAGAAAAAAGAGCAACAAGAGCAAAAATCCATCAAAGGTGGAGAGTCGATAATCCACTGCAAATGTGATGTTTCCACTTAGGCTTCGGTTTCATCCACACAGAAAAGAGCGCAGCCTCGACAAAGAAGGATAAATCCACCTCTCGAAAACGGCCTAGCAAGCACATGGAAGGAAAAAAGAGCCCAGAAGAACCAAACGTGATTTATTCCCTGTTGTTCAGAACTTTGTCTCCAACAAAAACATTTTGTCTTTCTTGTTATTTTTTTTAATTTTGTTTTTGTGATTTGATCCTTGACAAAAACTTGCACCAGGAATGTGAAATATGACAAAAAAGCAGTTCACAACCACAGACAAGGAGGAAATGGAAGAGAAAAAAATCCTCCAAACTGCAGCAAAGAAGAAAAAAAGCTTGAGAACTGAATCTGTTTTCTTTGTGTAAATTGGAGGAGGAAAAAAGAGAAGCTTTAGATGCTCTGTGTCTTTAGTTTTGTCTTAAGGCAGTCTTTTTTGTCCGGCCCCCCTCTCCGGCTTGGTGCTCGACGACGCTCCACCTACAAGAGGATAGATACGAACGTCTTACACCTCAGGTAACGCAACGCAGAAAACACATTCCATGCAAAATGTCTCATCAGTGAGAAAAAAATGTCAAAAAACATGTAGGAGTATTAAAAGCTGGTTGAAGAAAACCAAAGTTGAAAAAGGAGCAGTTTGCAGAGCCACAATAACGCAAAATAAAATCTTGGATAAAAACAAAACAAAAACGTGTAAACAAGCCATAAACTCACACTGTCACAGCTGAATGCAACACTTAGGATACTGATAATATTTGTCTTGGCAAACAGAAAAAAAGTGTAAATAAGGGGTGCACATGGTCAAACTGGATGCAACATTCAAAAACACAAAAAATCTGAAATGAGACCAAACTCTAAACACAGATTGAGTGTAAAAAAAAAGACAGAGACACTCCGTTCCTCCACCACGAAGACATGTTGAGCCTGCAGCTCATGGGAAAATTCAGATTCTAATATTAAATTAATTATGAATAAAATAGTTGTGTGAATTAATCAAGGCATTAAAGCTCAACACTGATCAAAATTGTGAGTAAACAAAGTGAGTAAAAAACATAAATTATGAAAATACTTGGGTTTATATTGGTCCTATTAAGTAGATCACTAACAGCTCAGTTAGGCAACTAAATAGTAAATTTAGTAAAAATAGTTACATTTCCATCAGCTAGTGGTTCATGTCGAGAAGCCGTTTTAACCCTTTGGTTCAGGCTAGTAAACAGGTCACTGTGGGAGTTACATAATTTTTTTTTTTTGCTTTACATGAAACTGTTTGATCTGATATCTGAAATTGTTTGGCATCTTAGCCGTTTAGTCCAGTTCGGTTCAGTTTAGCAGCTAAAGTAATTGGTTTATCTAGTAGTTCAGGTGATCATCTAAGTTCAGCTGCTAAAAGAGTTTAATGCAAGCTGACTTCAGATTTGTGTCCTGGTTCAATCAATCAAGCTTCCCCCAGTACATTTTGTTTGTACTGGACATGGTTTCCTTTTCCTTTGGTCACTTTACACACACATGGCTCATTATCTGCATATTGACACTAACAAGTATTTGTATATCTGGTTTGCATGAACAACCAGTGACATAATACAACCCCCATATCCCCAGCCCCTTACCTAGACCTTAACTGTCACAACTCAACATCCACCCCCAAGTCTTAACTGTACCCAGCAGTTCCCAAACTACTTATGATCAGTCCCTGCTTTCATGCTTTGAAGGTGCAGTGTGTGAGATTTAGTGACATCTAGTGGTGACGTTGAAGATCACAACATCGTGGTAACTAGCTCTCACAGCGCTTTTACAGCAACTACTGTAAGAGTAAGACAAATAGTGCACTCGGAAAACAAGCGCTGCTGACTTGACCAAGCTAACGTTGGCTCATTTGACCGCAGTGGGTTACTCAGCACTGGCTGTGTTCCAGCATTAAACAAAACTTGTATTTAGGTTAATTTTAGCTTTAACTTTAGGCTAAATCACCTGTCCAGCAGAAAACAGGCAGCTTCCCTGTCATTCTGGGAACATTTGACTTCCATCTGGGAAAGGCCACCAGTGTTTACTCTTGTCTTGTGCCGCTGCCTATCCCATTTCTTCATGTCTTTGCTTCTTTGACGATGGGGATTCGTGCAGTCTTCCCTTTTCTTGTGTTAAAGTGGAACTATGATACTTCACTTCTTTAAATTATAGTTCTTAAACTCACCACAATGCTTCCTCTTGTTTCTAATAGTGCTTCTTCTTTGTCTTCCTTGTGTCTCCAAATCCAAGCTGCTACTAATGTGAAAAGGCACATTTCACGCTCTAGATTCAGCGTGTGGTTTGTCAATTCTGGGCAACTATAGCAAACATGGTGGCTCCTCCTCCTCCTTCTAAGCTAAACATAATTATGCACACACACTGCACCTTTTAAATATATTTCAGTCCTCCCTACCACCCTCACTACCATAGATGTCAGTTATATTTAGCCTTTGCCGCTCCCCTCCATTTGGGAACCGCTGGCGAAACCCTAACCCAACCTAAACCTAATTCAAATCTGAACCCCAAACAGGCCCCTGGAGGTGTCAGCACCAACCAAAATGTCCTCACAGTGATGGCACTGAACTGAAATGTGTCCACAACCATAGAAAGACGTGTCCACATACACACAGAGTCAGAGGTGATGCTGCAGTTGTAAAGGATTACAGTGCTCATCTAATCCCTTCCTCACTTTCCTCTCTCTTCTTTCCTTCCTTCCTTCTTTTCCTACTTCCACCTGTTCTCTCTTTCTGTCTTTACCTTCATTTAATCCCTTCTTCTCTCTCTTCCTGCCACATCTTTTCCTTCCATCCTTCCTTCTACACCTGTCTCACATCCTTGACTTCTCAGTCATTCTTTCTCTTCTTCCTCCCTCCTTCTCTTCAGTCCTACATTCCTTGCTCTCCCTCCCTTTGCGGCAGCATCTGTTCATAATGAAACACACAGTTGGATGTCGTCCTCGTTTAGTGCCTCCTCCACGCTACCTGCTCCAGAGGTTACCTCCTGCTGGGCACGTTTGTTAGACATCATCAGCACCTCCCCGCGACCTTCCTTCCCTTCTCCGTCCCTCCCTCCCCCTGTCCCTTCTGCCACCTCCTCCTCCACCTCCAGATGTCATTGATCTGGGAAGTGGGTCACAACTGTGCTGAATCAAAGCCAGGTTACACAAGGCCCTGAGGCAGATATGTAATTTTAGTGTGGGTAATATTTAGGAGGGAGAAAAAGAAACGCCGCAGCAGATTTTTAGAGCATTTGCAGGTTCTGCTCAGTCTCCAGGCTGCAGACCTGACAGATGCTGAAGGTGCAGAGGATGAAGATCTTAGCCCTAATGCCTCATGGATCCGTAACGAGCAGTGCTCATTTGTAAGAATCAAACATATATTTGGGATATTTAGAATTTTCAAGCACTTTGAACTTAAAAAACGTTTCTAATACAGGGATAAACAGGGTATATGTTTCTGTTTTCTAAATGTTTTGAACAAGCCCCTTGGCCCTTACATACATTAGAACTGACAGTTCAGGGGTTATGTGTCTCACACGATGCTCAAAACAAAGAGAACATTTCCATTTGATACAGTAGTGATTATTAGACCTTCCTTGAGGAGCTGGAGCTGAACTGCACTGCTGTATATCAGATACCTCACAGCAGAGCAGTTCAGGAGAAAACTTAATGTGACACCTCGAGGTTCAGGAGACTGCAGTATATCCATAAAAAAATAGCTTGGTGGTTCATTCTTAGTCTTGGGTCCCATCATTTTGGTAGCGTGTTCTAAACTGAGGTTTCACTTTCTGTCTTACTACCTTTCTGTGAAGAAGAGAAGGTGGTTAAAAGCCAAAAGGAAAAGGCCGGTGACTGAACCTTGAGTTTAGAAGGACAGTAGTGCTTTGTTGTATTTTATCAACCCTACCATCAGACACAGTGTCGATACTCGATGATTCTGCAAAACACTGGGTTTTGCTCAGTGAGTTTTTTTTATTGTTTTATTCCTACAGTGTTTGAGCAGATGGTTATGGGTGGGGATAGATCACTGTTATGGTTGGTGATGATGATGCCTGTTGGTGCTAATGGTGCTTAACAACGATAGAGAAGCAGGCGTGAGACTGAGGGTCAACGATTCAAGTTGAACCAGCAGAATAAATCAGCTTTGGGAAAGTGAAATAAAAGCACTTGTTCTTCTTCATTTCCACCACTGAAGTGCCCTTTGGCAAAGAACCGAACCCCCCTCCCCACCGTCCCACTCTGCACCAGTGGAGCTGCTTAGTGGCCTTTAGATCTGACTGTGTTTGTACTGGGAGAAATGGCTGCACTACACACAGACACACATCCCCAGCATCTACATATACTCTACATTCACCTTGCGACGCAGTGCTTCCTGCACTAGCTCTGAACATTGTCTCAGTATACCCACTTAACACTCCTTTTATTTCAAGTTGCCCTGGGTTTGGAGAGGCCCTCCAATCAGAGTTCTACAAGGGGTCATGGGAAAATATGTCAGCTAAGAAATAAGACGCTACTCATGACCACTGAACATCATAAAAGCAGAAATCTCAAAAAACAATCTCACTGGGCTACATAAAGAGAGACTACATCCTGCTTTGGATTGACCATTGATTATAGTGTAAGCTGTAAACTGCCTGGGATGCTGAGCTGGTCCTAAACACGTCTTTCTGTATGGGCCATGTGACTGAGTGACTGCAGCCTGCTTTGTATTTCAGAGTCAGTAAATTCAGTCCTGTGATAAAATATGCACCTTTAGTTTTTCATATTTAACTCTGCAAAGACAGATTTTGTGCATCTAAATCAAAAGGAGAAATGCTGTACTTGTGTTTGTAAAGTCAAGAGCGTTGCCCTTGTTGTTTGCTGCAGATAAACCGAACAAAAGTGGGAAAACAAACACCTGGACTCTGCTGAAAGAAAAAAAAAATACAACCTTAAGTTGATCAGTTTGTTCACGAAGCACGTTAATTCCATGAAACACTCCCAAGCATTAAACATTAGTCTTCGTGTGACTACAAAGTCTCCAACAGTTATTCAAACCTCCACTGAAGGTTGTTTAACCTTTTACTAAGGTTGGGTTTCTTCTTTATCTCAGGGATGTTAACCAGAAGGACAAAAACCCACCCACTGGACAGACAAATTAAAATTAGAAAATGTCCTCACATGATTTGGAGAAATCTCACAAGAGAAAGAAAAATCTCAGATGTTTTAGTTTTCCATATTATAAGCATGCTGGTTGTTAGCTGATGAGAAGGAATATCTTATCACAGACACACACAACTCCACAGACAACCTCCACATTTGTCTTTGCTCTGCAAAAGTTATTGAACCATATCCAAATATTGTCCTACACTGGTCTAATAAAACTGGGAAAATGATAAATATGTGTTCGTCTTTCAAGGAAACCTTACAATTATATTTTGTAAGCTGTTTTGTATGCAGTCAGTACACGTCGGTGTTTGTTGCACTTTTTTTTGTTTTATTTTGCAGATCAAGACAAAGAATCTGACTCACAGGAGAGGAGGTCAGAGGTCAGTGTGGAGTCCCAGCAGGTAGCGCTTCAGCTCCACTGAGACTTCTGCTCCAGAGGGAGCCAGAGCAGAAAGGTTGCTTCTCTCCTGAGGTTTTCCCATTTGTTTGCCATAGACTTAAAGGCTAAAAACCATTATAAAGCCTCATCCGGTTCTTTCAAACCAGGAACTCAGAGGGACGACTCAGACCACTTGAGTATATAAAAAATATATCCGTGCTGGTTTATTCAAAAAGTCACAGGCAAGAATTGCCCAGTGGGTTTACCCTGCTGGTCCAGGACCAATCTGCCAGCCTTCTGGTCACAAGCTGCCCTCTCTAACCTTTTTAAAGTTATCAGCACTGAACTTTACTGTAAAATCATTCACTTCTGATGGTTTGCATACCAAGAGGAACAGTGTAGGAATTTAACAAAACAATCCCAGCTCAAGAACATCTGACTACTGTCTTCATCGGCAAACAGAGCCAGAGGACTTTCACTGTCATGTTAGCTCAACAACTACATGGCGGGGACCCACAGGGTGCATCTCCCCCTTTTTTCAGTCTTTGTGCTATGCTGGTTTTACTTTGACTTTAGCTTATAGATATGAGAGTTGTGTCTATATGTGAACAGGAACAATGAACTGGGTATTGAATTGAACCGAACAATGAGGACAGAGGGTATGCCAGCTCCAATATGAAGCCTCTGCATGTGCCAAAGGTACAGCAAAACCAAAACCCAAATCCTACTGTTGTAAAGCTTTGTCCTGTTCTGCCTCCTTCAAATTTCTATCATTGCAAAGCTGTCCTCTTTTTAGAGTGGCCCTTCAGTTAGAAAACTACCAGGGGTCGTGATAATGCAACTCCACTACAGAATGAAATGCCACTCATGACCTTTAATCATCATCAAAAGCTGACAGAAGAGCAGAAATCACATGCACACAAAGTAAGGTGCCGGAATCAAAGACCTTTCGGGACATTGACTGAAGCCAGAACCTGCAACCTTCCAGGATGACAGGACACATGTCAAAATCTGCTGTCAAAAACAGTCCTCTGGAAGAAACTGAAAAAAGAAACACAGACTGCCAGTCAGAAAGCACAGCTACTCTGAGTTCAGGGAGTAATGTGCAGCAGAAATGGGCTTTGATGGAGCCCCGCTGAAGAGAAAAACAACCCTGAGGCAATATATGCAAAGTGGAGAAACCTTGCTGCCTGCCGTCCCACCGGCCGTTAGGTTTGATCAACTGATTTAGTGCTCGATCACACTCAGAATGATGAGTCCGCAGGCGTCAGGGGAATGGAGAGCTTAATTAACCCCAACACTGATGAGAAAGACACAAATAATGTCTGTAGCATAGATAGATAGATACATCTACAACGTCATACTTTATGAGCTTTTTGGTCACTAGGGCTAAGGGATAGAAACGCTGAAGTGTCACACTTTTCAAAGTATGCTGTCAATATCATTTTAACCTGGACAAGTTCTGAAAGTGATCCTGTTATTTCAGCTGGTTAATAACAAAAATCTCGATGGGGACGATTGTATCTATACAAGCAAGTGGTTCAAAGTGAGACTCTCCGTCTTTTCACAGTCAGTCTTCCACTGCCTGAGGCTTTCTCAGGACTTCAGATAGAGAGAGAACTAACAAAAAGACCCCTTTTAACAGAAGCTCAACACAGCCTGAGGAGCTCTGCATCTGCCTGCAGATTGTCCAGTCGGTGAGTCTCCAGCAGCTGCACACTGTAGAGAATATAAAAAGCCAGAGAGACCTCTGAGGCATTTTATACCTTCACTGAAATGTTGTGTGGCTGCATAAAAGAGAAATTTGAATGTGATGTCAAGTGGCAGTGTGGCTCAACATTCGTCTCTGTCTGTCACGCCTGTGATAATGTAATGGTTGCTGTCCAGCAATGTGCTCCATTCACAGCTCCAGGCTTCCTTTTCACACTGTCCACAATAGAATAAACAGTGCCACACATGGGGTCCGGTGGGTGGACTGTCTTTTTGTCCTGAGCCGTGTGTACTGTTCTGCTAGGGTTTACCAAGTGGTTCAATTTCTAAGAACTGTTTTTCCAGGAAACTTGCAGGCACTCACACCTACAACATTTTGGGAAATCGATGTCAAACACACTATGCTGACATGTAAAGGATCCAAAGAGTACTTTAATATAAAAGATAAAATGTGTGGTGTGCCCATCAAGTCATATGACCGTCTCCTGTGATGTTTTTGTGGCAATGTCACAATACCTCCATCGCTGTGGCTCAAAAGCAACAACCTCTCTTCATGCGGTTGCAAGAGGTCATTGGTGACGAAAGCAGGTAAGCATACAGTCAGCATAGTTCTGGTGAGGACAAAGGATGATGCAAACATGGTCGGGGTACAGCTGATGCCTGTGTGTGATTCCACCCTCAAACAACAGCTGACAACAAGCTGAAAAACTGTTGATTGTGAGGAAGTTCCAAACTGCTGGTTGACAGATGTTTGTGAAATGTCTGCATCGAAGAATTTTCACTTCCAGTTTTTGTGTCCTACTGGTTGATAGATGTTTGTCAAATGTCTACATCGGAAGAATTTTCACTTCCAGTTTTTGTGTGGATCTATGATGACCAGCTGATTTTTACTGCACATCACTTTCCTCTTTCTGTACCATTTTCTCAGTCACTGATTCCATGTGCTGTCCAAAAAAGGCAAGACAAAGGAATTAACTCAATTTCAAAATGGTCTTAGATAGTGTGAAGGCTCCTATCGTTCTCCAACAGAACACCTTCCCTACAAATGAACCATTTTCAGATTAATTTATGTTTATTATGCATGGGCACATCTTTCTGCTAACACCGGTTTATTTTGACCTTATTTTTACGCTTCCACCACTGGCTATCAGTCTCACAGCTGGGCAGCTTTCTTTAAATGTAACTCCAGCACTGGGCTCTGACTGACTCATCAGATATCAGCTGTCTGTCAGCCCTAAGCTGCCAGTGCTATCATCCATACCGTCTGTCTGTCTATACTGCTTCATCAGTTGGTATTAGCTTATTGCCTGGCATCAGCTGTCAGCCGTATTGCCGTCTTTATTAAGCTCTGACATGCTTGTTGTGCTGTTTTACGTACTGTAGCTCATCCTTTGAATTTATGTTATTTTTTTATGTGCTGCTGTTAAACAGATTTAATGTGGACGAGGCTGAGAACATCTCAAATGTGACAGCTGAGAAAAAAACTGCTCAGACTGACAGAGCGACTCCATTTTGAAGAATTAAATCAGTTAAATTACTGTGGGAGAGTGGAAAGAGAAGCTGGATGTGTCCGCCAGGGCTGAAGAGCTCTCAGGAACACGTTTCAGTTTCTCCTGCCAAGGCTGAATCTTTCTTCTTTGCTTTATTGGAGAAGTTCTGACCCGTAGCTCTCTCCTTCTCATTTTTCAAAGTCAATTTTCTCTCTTAAGTGTTCTTGCTTTCTCTCTCAGTTCTCAGCTTTTTCGTCTCTATGGCTCTTTTTTTTGGTCAAATCACTTTCAGCTCTTCTGTTCCCACTCTGACGTTTATCTCCTTTTTCTCAGTCGCTCTGTAGAAGACAGGCTGATGAACAGTCACTCAGCTAGTCAGACCAAGACGAGGCAAAACTGGACCAAGGTTTAAGGTTTGCTTGAGATCCCAGAGTGAATTGAACAGAATCATTACATGAGCCTATTAGAAGAGCTTTAACATGAAGTATGAATTACACAGGCAGCAGGAGTTTGTTAGAACAGATCCCCGTGGCTTTGGGGGGGGCACGCTCGCTGCAAACAGGTGAGATGCATGAGTGTCAATTAAAGAGCCTGGCTACTGACGAGGGTCACACACATGTAGAAATCAAGTGCTCCTCCTGGGATACCAGTCCAGAAAAAGGCCATGTACTGTACTGGTATTCAGAGCAAAAATAACAGTAGTAGTAGCACTTAGATTAGTAGTAGTGATAGTAGTAGTAGTAGTAGTAGTAGTAATAGAAAAGCTTTTATAACATTAGTCAAAGCAGTACTAGCAGTGATAATAGCGACAGCAGTAGAAGTAGAAGTAATATTTTTTAGCAGTATTAACAGCAGCAATTGTAATGTCAGTATTATTTGTAGTAATAACTGTAGTGCTATTAGTAGTAACAGTAGCTGAGTTGTGTAAGTAGGAGTTGGGAAAATGCCAGTAGTATTTGTAGTAACTGTAGAAGTTGCAGTAGTATTATTAGCAGGTCAGGTAGCAGTTGAAGCAGTAATAGAAATGCAAAAGTAATAGCAACAGTCTAAGTTACTAGCAGTAGCAGTTACTGTTTGCAGTAGTGGGAGTAGCACTATTATTAGTACTGAGAGTAACAGTTTTATTAGGATTTGAATTTCAGTAGGGACATTGCAGCCACCAGAACACCACATCCTGTGAATGTCTACTCTTAGTTATTTGTATTAGTATCCGTACATGTATTCAGCACCATCAACACTGCTGCTTGTGACTAACTCTTCTCATTCATTTCCAGTCTCTATGCCAAATTAGCAGGACCAGGAAATAGGAAGTTCACTGAATCGCCTCGTCCACCTGCAAACACACACACACAAAGTCCACAGCTCTTCATTTTCTGCCTGCTGAAGCTGAGCTGCAGAGCAGAAGGAAGCCAGACAATGAACCGAGCCCTCGCCGACGCTATTCACTGACAGACAACAGAGTCTGGAGGCGGGGCTGCAGCCAAGCCGGGAGTGGCACAGCCCGTATCTTGCTTTGTTAGGCTCCCCTTTTCTTTGCCACCGTCTTTGTGGCCTCTCTCTGTCTGATCTCCTCCAGCTTTTTAAATTAAACTGTCTTATGCTCCGGTGTGAAAAAGAGGAAAAGCCTTTTTATAACAAAAAGAAAAAAAAAAAGATGAAACTTTTGGAGGGCTGCCTTGACAGAGGTCGCCATGCCAACCTCTGCCAGCCAAATGCTTTTAACGAGAACGCCTCCTCTTCAGCTCCTCTGTTATCTACAGAATGGAGACCAGAGGAGACGCTGCTGATCATAGCACAGTGACTCATGCTTCCAGCGAAACACCAACTGTCTCAGAGCAGAAAGACTCTGGTCTTACTGATTAATGGTGACTTCAGGCAGATGAAGCACCATCACAGATATTTGGTTATAACGTCAGATGACAGGTTATAGCAAGTCGTTCTACAGTCGTTTGAGGTTCATATACAGTCATATCAAATTTTATTTATAAACCATGCACTCACAAGTTAGCTTCAAGGAGCTTTACAGTCGGTACAGAATAAATTAGACCCTCAAAGTGGATATGGAGAAACTACCGCACTGAAACAACAGCTGAGTTTACAGTCATGGTGGAGGTGTGGGGGTTAGCAGAGTCCAGCAGGTTAGTGATGACGCTGTCCTGATTTAACTCGGACTACTGTCTTTCCTGAACCTTAACTTACTGTATGTTTGTCCAAACAAACTCAGCGGTCAGACTCGTGAGCCCACAACTAGGTCAGAGGAAGCAGCTGCTGTGTCGCTGCTGAATCAATTTCAGTTCCAGAGTTGAGTCACTTCACACACTCAAAGAGAAAAGCATCAAACTGCATAGCAGAATAATACAGCGGCTTCAGACGCTGTAATGACAGTGATGAATAGCGATGGCTGCATCCACCATGACAAGGAAATCTTTTTCTTCTGTGCATAGATTTTCACTGTGACAAGGCACAAGTGATCTCACACACACACACACACACACACACGTTTATAAAAGTTGACAAACGGACCACACAGTAAAAGTAAAAATGCAAAGAAAAAACCCAATATCAATAACATGACTGAGCAGTCGATCGTTATGACAAGCTGTGATCTCCATGTGTTCGCCCAGTGGGAGGATCTGATTGGTTTTGATGAAGACTAGTCAACTCAGACTGGCCCAATTGCTGCCAGAACAAACTGCAAATAGGAAATTGATTTCCTGTCAGAACTCCACACACACACACACACACACACACACACACACACACAACAGAGCTCTATAGCAGAGGTACTCACGAGCAAACACAGACATGAATCTGAACATGTTGGTACCGGCGCACACCATCAGATATATATCTGTACACACAAAAACACATAAAGGCGCACACACACACACACACACACACACACACACACACACTGCAGTATATCCTTGTGATGTTCCCAGGTGACTCATGACTTCCTTTCCTTGAGGAATGTCACTGCATACACACAAACAGACAATGCAGAAATAAAAATCACACACACACACACACACACACACACACACACCAGGCTGTCAAGGTTTAACTTAGAGGTGTTGTTCCCGAAACCAGAGCTTTTGTTTTCATAAAAACACAGAGCAGCACCCTTCTGCACATTAGCATCTAGACCATTAGCACTGAGGCCACCGTGCATTTTCATAGCTTGTAATTTTAATGAAGATAGAAGACTGATTATTTTATTTGTGTTCACCAACTACAGTTCCCTTAACAGCACCTGAACACGGTATCTTATTTCAACCAGAGACAATTATAGAAAATAATTTGCCTTTAATGGTTATAGGATTCAGCAGCGTGAACGTTAGTCAACAATCATTTCAATACCTATGGAGAAGGCTGTGTACCTTAGCCTGGGCGCTGTTGGAGTGATAGAGAGATGTGAGGATGTAAAAGCTGCCTCCTGTTTTGCAAACTAATAAAGGATAAAAATACAGAGCAAATACAATTTTCACATTAATGTATAATTTGTAATGCTCTTGAGGCAGAGTGCCTTTGGGGCTAAACTCAGTGGTAATCCTTATATCCCATTTGAAGGTTATCACCCCATCAAATCACAGTTATCACTTGTATTCAAACCCATAATTCTGCTTTAGTAGGGACAAACTGTACCTACCAATAGGCCAGAAGGTGCATATCCTCAGTGTGTGTTATAACTGTGCCACCTCTAGCAGCTGTAGCAATAATGACAGGAGCAAGCGGCACAGCAGCGACTTGGTGTATGGAGGAGGTCGGGGAGACGCAGTGAGAGACAGCAAAACACAAGACTGAGATTAGATTCTATTTCCTGTTCCATGTTGTCAGTGTTGTTACTTTAGTAAGTAGGACTTTTAGCATCCAAATCTGATGCGCTACAAGTACTGTATTATTCAACAATGATGACAAATGGCCGGTGCTCTTTGGTTGTTATTATTATGATACTGTTTACTTATTATGACACATGTGAAGTACATCTGCTGAGGCACTGCGTGTAATCTACAGTGCAGTTACTGGGAGTTCAGTGGTGGACTTTAGAGATGACCACACTTGCTTCTCTCCCTTACAGAGTCATTAACTTTCCACTGATGACAATTCTCACATCTAGCTATATTTTCACCTGGACTGTGTGCATGTTATACATCTTTTCTAGGGGTCTGACTAATGACGACATACACAGCAGAAGACTCTACACCCTGCCGGTCTGATACTGAACTAGGCCTGACAGTTGTCAATCTAAACCAGAATTTACAAGAAACAAGAGCAGCTGTTGTAAGAGCGAGAGTGAAAGCACATCTGGCAGAGCAGCTGGTCGTTGGTCGACTAACGTGTTCTGTCCTCTCTGCTTCTCCAGTGTGAGGTTGCGCTCTGTACAGCTAATGAGTGTAACGAGCCTCAGCTGTGGACGACCAATTAATGACACGGACAGAGATATGAGGAAGGAAAGGAACAGAGAGACAAGAGGAGGAAGGACAGTGCAGGAAACAGAGGAGAGGAGAACAGGGGAGGAAGGAGAAAATGGAGAAGGTTGTTACGTTGACTTTGTTGTCCTCTGGGGGAGGAAACATTGTTCTGCTGCAGGGGAGGTGACCACAACATAAGGGACTGACTGTGAGAGTGTCACTATATGTTCTCTGTGTATGCCATACTGTGTGTGTGTGTGCTGCCCCAGGCTCTGTCCTTGTCTCCCACAGTGACCTCTGACCTCTGACCTCTGGTCCTCAGTGACGCTGCAGCCTGCCAACAGCATGACGGATGTTCCTGCTGCTAACCACCACTGACACTACAGAGACTGTGTGTGTGTGTGTTTAATCAGGTGTTCTATGTTATACTGGAGGTACTGTATACAGTGAGGCTCAGGATTTATTTAAAGGGATGTGGCCTTTTCAGATGCACATTCACTGAGATTATTTGTTGTCCAAATTTTCATGAAATGTCTTAATTCTGTTTCTGCCCCCCCAGAGGATGAACAAACCCATTGTTCTGCTAAAGCGTCACCCTGAAGAAAACTTCACATTTTTTAGCTCCACTACTATTAAAACTAAACTAAACTTTAAAGACACCCAAAGGTGAAGAAGAAGTGCCATTTAAACAAAGATGGCAGCAAAAATATCAAACTGGAATGATGACATGATTGGGGAGCTACTGTTGTTTGGGGCCAACACTAAAATTGTGTTAGTGTCAGTACAAAGAGAATTCATCTGACACAAACTGGACCTATTTCCTGACGTGCGCTCTCAAGACCCTCTTCAGTTCATCAGGTAGTTTTAGGCTACAATAATAATAATTATCATCATTATTATTTTCCACCATGAAATTGTCTGTTCTATGTTGATGAGGCTCACAAGGAACAAATCATTTCCCTGCAGGTTTGCCATTCACATGTGTGAAAAATAAATAATAATAAAAGCTGAACTTGCTCTAAATGCATCGCCATTGGATGACCTTACTGAAAGCAAGTGAAAGATGGATGCATTAAAAAGAATATGGCTAAAACACATGTGACCTCCTTGTCTTTGGGCCTTGCAGAGCACTAGAGTCAGTCACTCTCTGAAGTGGTGGCTCCCTGCACATACTGTAAGAGTGCAACAGAAACAAGGCACATTGTGTTTAGTCCTGTTTTTGATTGCCCAATGTCATCATCTAAATTTTGCACTACAGAAACACAGTTGGACAGCTAGAGTGTCAGCACACTGACTCGGTAATGTCAACTGCACAACCAGGAACAGGTGAATGGAGCTGCAAGCCTCACAGAGTACAGAACTGAGCAGGGGTGTGTTTTATTGCCCATGGGTTTGTCTTGTCATAGAGGAAGAAGGGTTTGCACAACCAGGACCAGGTGAATGGAGCTGCAAGCCTCACAGAGTACAGAACTGAGCAGGGGTGTGTTTTATTGCCCATGGGTTTGTCTTGTCATAGAGGAAGAAGGGTTTCTAATTCCTTTTTTAATCATTACCAAATCTGTTTAAGGCTCTCAGAACAGCCAATTCATCACTGTGGTTGTCATCATATCCTACGTTCAGAACAACAAAGGCGCAGAAGTCACGGATTCACTCAACTTCAGCAAAAGCAAAAAGAAAAGGATAAAAGGAAAATAATAATAATGAAGAAGAAGCAAATAAGCAAATTGTGTGTGTATGTGTGTGTGTGTGTGTGGGGGGGTGGGTGATGGAGGACATGATCAGCTGATTAATGAGGTTGTTCAGATGAAAGGCCTGAGCTACCCAGTGCATGCTGGGAGAGGATCCAGCCCCCTGTGGTCCTGGACAGGAGGAGAAATAGTTTAGAACAGGGACAGGTGGATGGAGAGACAGGTGTCATATGGTCAGCAGGTCACATGATGCTGCAGCTCATCTGATCTGGTTTCTCACCACAAATGAACCAAAACAGAGTCTCAGTGTGTGTGTGTGTGTGTGTGTGTGTGGTTTCATTCCAGGGTCAGCAGCCAAATCTCTAACAGATGGTCTGATGTAGGATGAGCCTAGCGCCTCCTGCTGGCAGACGAGCTGCGCGAAGCAAAACAAACTCTGGACTAAAAACCCTGAATCACTCGTCTTTCAGTCACTCCTCCCTCTCATACCCCCCCAACCCCCCATGCTCTCTCATTCTCCCCATTTTCTGCCTCCCTGTTCTCCTTCTGCTCCCCTTACAAGTATCATGCGCCACCTTTTCCAGATCCTCCTACTTCTGCATCTCCCTCTCAATTTGATTCTCCTTCTAACTTGTCCACACCCTGCCCCTCGTCTTTGTCTTTGCTCTCCTCCATCTTCCTCCTGCTCTGACTCGTTATCATTTCTTTTTTCCATCCACCTCCCTCTCATACTTCCTCTCCTCCTCTTGCTTCTTATTTGTCTTCTCCAGGTGATAATTTAAAGGAAAACCTGGTCACCTCCAGGATGGCAGAGCCCCCATCTACAGGGCACGAGGGGTCACTGAATGGTTTGATCAGGATTAATGATGTGAATCATACACTGTGGCCTTCACAGTCACTAGCTCTCAGCCCAGGTGAACACCTGTGCACATGTTAGACAGTGCCCAAGGTGCACTGAAGGTGTTCTGGTGGCACCTGGGTTTATCCCTATGAACAACTGTTTTCTTGTTAGAGTCTGACAATATAAAAATATTGATTACTGCTGGTATTTTTTAAATGATGTCTGCAGCTTTAGGCAGGGCTGCAACAATCTGCATGACACTGAAGATTGTTGTTGATGAATTGTTTTGTCTAATAAGTCCAAAAACTGTAAAATGTTTCTCCAAGGCAAAGGTGATGGAAATAAATAACAAAAATCTGTTTTCAGTTTATGAGCATGAATGCGCTGCAGGTTAAAATCATTCAGACCAACCAACTCTTCTGCTTCTGGTCTAAACTAGTGGTGCTCCAACTTGTCCTGTCTACCTGCCTCCTCCCACCTCCACCCCTCTTCCTCCATGTTAATGAAAGACATGTGGTGAAGGCATAATGCTATTGTTTGTCAGATCTGCTTAGGGATCAGGATGGATCTAACTGTTGCTGTGTGGGTGGACTGCCAGATGATCTGCCGCGAATGATGGCTTAATCCAATCACAGCGAACGGATCACAGGAAGCTGATTCGCCGTACAGTTGCAGGCCCGCCTGAGCAAACCTGGGTCAAACCTATCAGAGCCTCCCTGCTGCTGCGAATTCAACGGGACGTCTGATCAGCGGGGCTCATTGTGCCTATTTATGGATGACTGTGATGATGACAGACCAATTCAAAAGCATTTCACACTTTAGTAAATGTCTATTAAAGGACAATTACAGCATTAAACATTCGTTTAGTACATTTCCCCTCACCTTCATGTTATTTCTGACAGTCCCCACATGACTCAAGCATGATTAAAGATTTTTTTTAATCGGTGTAGCCAAACCGCTCAGTCCAATTTACATGCAAACAGCAGAGAAAACAACTGGATGTTACTAATTCAGTCAGTAAAGAAAATCCATCAGTGTGGAGATGATGAAATCAGGTTGCAGAGCAGAGCCAAGGGCTTTGTCTGCAAATGTCTGGCTTCTGCTTTGTGCTGTTATTGAAAAACATCAAACATCACATACATTTATGTGCAATTTGCAAACATCAGTCATTAGTGAAATGTGATGTTTGTGCAGCGCTCTCAAATCACTGAAGCAGCAGAGAAAGTTCTTTCAAACTGAGAATCCATCACAGGGAACACAGTGAGTCCACAATTATTGCTATCAAGCTGACATTGCCACATAATAATGCAGTTATAAGCACACATATTAATCTATACAACCAGCTGCAAAGGTTGCAAAACCTCCTCGTGTAGAATTCTACACACCAGCTCTATTCTGTAGTGTTTTATTCTCTGCATGACTCAACCATTAGGTTCATGTCGGCAAATAAGTCTGATTTTACTCAGTAGTCTTCCTCATCTTCAGCAAATCCCAAACCAACAATGTGTTAGTTTGGGACAAGTTTCAGAGACGGATGAATCCACATTTGGTTGTAGAGTGACTATTTCCCATAGTAGGACAGGACTGACTCAGAAGTGTCCATTTTTCCAGGACTTTAAAGGGGTGGGACTGTTTAATGGCATGATAAACCAGACAAACCTTCATCTTTGCTAGAGCAGACAACCCCACTAACACTAGTTGTTCGTGTGGTTTCATATGGAAATGATGTAACATGCATTGCACTCCCAACATCTGTTAGACTGGATAATAGCGTAGCACACAGACGGTGTAAATGACAAAGACTGGTAAACCTGCAGGGAAAAGAAAAAAAGAAAAAGCTGAATTTACACTGGCAAAAGCACATGAACAGACACACCCATACACAGGACTTGAGGCTATGAGCTGCTCTGAAGCAAAAGCAGAAATCAATACAACAGAAACATTTCAGAATCCGATATCGCATTGCTTCAAAGAGGACGAAGGAGTAAGAAGAAGAAGAAAAGGGAGAGGAGGTGGACCATTCTACAAAATAGCAGAGTGTACAAGCTTCCTGTGATATCTCTCTGTCCTAGCAATATGATGTTCACATCCCACTTCATTCCCACATCCATCCACCCATCCACATCTGTGCCTGCTTACCCGGCAGGGCAGGGCTGCTGGGATCTGAAGCCTACGGCAGCTCATACCGGGCAAGTTGTGGAGCACACCTGAACAGGTGACCACTTACATATGGTCATATCTTTAGGCATTCACATCGCCCCTGGGCAGACTTTGATTGTTAGCTTAAGTTTTAAACCATCGAACACCATGACAGCCTATTTTGTAACTAGGTGAAATGAATCATTCAATAAAAATCTGAAACATTTCGGCCATGAAACATAGAATGAGCACGAGGTATGCAGGGTATCACTGGGCCTTTAGCTGTCTCTCATTGGATGTTTTAATAATGGAAACTTATGAAAGTGTTTTGTTTTTAATGAGGCTGATGCTTGTAGTACATTCTGGTGAAAACTTGAAAGTCTGTAGAAATGTTATAACCTTCATTTCAAAGGAATTGATAACTATATTTTCAACACATATCCAGTTCTGCGAGATCTCCTTGATAAACTGTGTCATTACAGTGTTATTCACAGATTTACAAGTAGGTGCCTCTGCAGTAAAGGAGGCTCGCCTACACCAGAAGGCTCATTGAATCCGAGGCCTTTGATCCATCCTTATGGACAGACTTCATGTCATATAGAGAGCAGGACATTTGTGTGAACAGCTGCCAAAGGACATTGCACTTCACTGAGGAGAACAAAAACACGCTGAGGGTTGCATCATGATGTGGATCACAGGCGCATCTCTCAAAGACCGCGTGGGCTGTTAAAATTGATAAAACAGAAGTGTATGTTTTGTGAAAAGGACGAGTGAAGGGCACCCAGAACGCTTTAGAAAACTGTGATAAACATTCTCACTAAAGTTGCTTTGCCAGGAGAACTTTTTATCCCTTCCAACTTTTCTCGTTTGTCATTCCTTGGCAGACATGTTCATCCTTTCATTCAGAGGTAGACGGACATACTGTAAGTCAAAGGACAGAACTGCTGTTGCAGCAGAATGCTGCTCTTTTCCTTCTTCTCCACCGCTCTGTTTCTTCTTCTTGTGCAGCAGTCTGTAAGCTGCTTGCAGCACAAATCACATTTTTAATTAGCTCAATCCCGGCTAATGACGTCCTCCTCCAGGATTACCTGCCAGCGTCCATCTAATCCTCGCCCTCCCTCCACCTCCCCTCCTCTCTCAGTTTCAGTCCTCATCTTTTTCCTCTTTGCATCAAAAGCAGGCCTTTCTCATCATGTGTAAACTAGAGATTCACGTTCTTTCATTTTTCACTGCTGCTGTGAATGTTTAACATTCTGCATTCGTCCAAACATTTTGCCATTTCTCACACTCCACATATTTCATACTGTATCTTTGGTGCATTTTCATATGGTACACAGTTTGCTTTCCGTTTACTTTTCACTTATTGTCACATGCTAATGAAGATGTTCTGTATTTTTTCCCATTCCATTTATGCTACACTTTCATCCATACTGTATATTTCTACAGAACATAAGGTGAGATTGTTTTATTCATGTTTTCTTCTCAGCATCTCCCAACTGTTTGCTGTTTATGTGGCCGTTGGCTTGAAACTTCTATGAAGTCTGCAAAACATTATGTTGAGCATCTTTTCTAAAAAGGAAGCCAGTGTCATTTTTAACTGACCACGCATCAACTCATTAAAAGCTGTCTGAGAAGAATATCATGATTGTCTGAATACATCCAGACATTTTTACCATCGATTCAGTTTCTAAATTGTGACTATATAGGGCCAAGAGCTTCACAAATGATCCACACTGATGCTATTGACCTCCACTTCAGAGAAAATTGTACTAACACTGCTCCTTTCACACCGTCACTGTCCACAGATCAACATCCTGTTTTAGCACTGCATACATTCATTGATCCACTGATAGAATTTCCCTCACCCACCACAGCTCTGCAAAGCTGCAGGAACGCTCATAGTGAAGCGAAGGCCTTGATCAGTCACTGTACTGTTCATATATCTGCACAGCAAGAACAATTCAATGTAAGAAGGAGTGTGTAAAAATAAAAGTAGTAAGTCTGACATCCATGCAGGAAATTGGAGTTCAAGTTCAGACATAGACGTGCAATTATCTTTCACCAACGTCCTTTAAACATAACCAAACCACAGCTGCCACAATATTTGAAATGTGAAACAACCTTTAAGGTAATCAATGGAGATACTGCCTCATCAGCCAATATTGATGTTTAGTATTAACATAACGAGGTTGTTGATTAATGTGCAAAGTCAGAAAAATACAGAGTCTAAACATGTCAGTAAAGTGTTCAGTGCCAGTGTAGCACGTCTGTACATCAGCTTGTACAGATGCTGTATCAACCTTTCTTATGTTAGGGTTTAAGTGCTCAGGTTTTGGGAAAGACACGGGTCAGGCTTTAGGAGAGAAAGTCCACAGAGACCTGTCGTCACTCCCTCACCTTAACCAAAGTGCTTCTGTTGTCTAAACCTAACCACACACAGGACACCGAGCTCTATGTGCTCACCATGCAGCTCAAATCCTCCCAATGAAACTTTTGTTTGGTACATAAATGTCACACTTCATTTACTCAGAAAAACACTGGCTGTGATTACAACCCAGGCAGTGATTACATTTGTCATTACAATGTAACTGGGAAAACAAATTACTGAACAACAAACGGCACAGACAAGTAACGGATATCCTGAATGCTTCGGAGACACTCCTGCTATGGATTGCCCTTTGGTGCAATTCACAGTGCATTATAAGTGGAGGTAACAAATCACTGAGCACTTAAGAAAGAAGAAGAGTCTAAGTACTCTCAAGGACTTGAGTTTAAATGAAAACCTCTGTGAATAGGAATAGCACAGTCAATACAACCTAAATGAGTATAAATGATTAACCATCCTACATCTCCGAATTAAAACATCTAAATTTATCAAGCTACGAATGAGCCACTTATCTTTCCTGCTCTGATGAGTAAAACCACATGAAGTGATCCGACCTGTAACCTATGCATATGAAATACAGATCCTCACACAAACCTGGTTATCTTTGGGTACTTGGACGATTCTTTAACCCTTGGGGACTTTGAAAACTTTGCTTTAATACCCTGAAATGTCAGGCTACATGGGAACTTCTGCAATATTGTGAAATAAGGTGAATATGTGCATTTCTTTTGGACGATTACACTGAGTGAAATACTTCAATCCAGGTTTTTAGGGCTTTATTGTTCCTTCAGATAAACATATTTAGATGTCTTGTGCATCTTGTTGAATGCATCTACCCAGAATTCATCTAGACATTTTGGCACCTTTGGAAACTCAAAGCTGGGAAGGTTTGAATGAGGTGTGACCAAACAGCTTGAGTTTATTATACCATGGGGTCTGGCAGTGCTGAAGGTGTTTTTGTGTAGCCAAGAGAAAGACAAAACATTTATTGTGTTGATGTTGACATCTAGGGAAGGTTCCTACACCTCCTCTTCCTCCTGCTCCTCCTCCTCCTGTTGTGTTGAAGGCAGGACAGGGGTAAAACCTTATTAACTGAAGAAGGATCGTTACATTAATACCTGGCAAATAAGTGGATTAGTAGGGGGTCACTGTGGATTAGCCATCGGTTTTATTCATTCCTGAAGTCTCCCCTCCCTGAAACCCTGTAATCTCGTCTAAATCCTGTAAAGCAAAGGCTCGGGGCCAAACGGGGCCCAGACGTTGTCTCGCTGTCTACTTCCTGGATGGTGAGGAGGGCCAGCCCCCAGGAGAAAGCCGCCTCATGGGTTTGTCACAGATCTTTGTTGTTATGCGTTAGCCTCCATTGCTCCTCTTCTGTGACCTCCCTTCTCTGCCCCCGCTCCTCAGCTCTGTCTGCTCTCCCTCCTCCATCTCACAATACAACAGCAGCATCAAAGCTTGTGTTGCCTTGACAACAGCCCTGAGTGAACCCCATCACCGCCGCCAGCCTCCCTAATTGGCAGGAACGGCCATTGGACAGTGAGGTCGTGGCAGCCCCCCTTTGTAAGCTGCACCGTGAGGTTACCTGGCAGATGAATATGAATAAGGTGCTCTGATCTCCTCTCTTTCATCGTCGTGCGGCTTCGGCTCCTAGGTCGTGCTGGACAACGTGAGGTGGGATAATTGGCAGGCTCGGGTTGGAAGGATGTGGCTCAGCTTCATACCCAGCACAGGAAAATGATGGTGAACCCCAGTGAGAGGCGGGCGGAGAGGTTCGGGTCACGCCGTGTGGCCAAACGCTGCCTCGACTAGATGAATGCCGCACGACATCACAGACACGACCAGAACAGAGAGAATTGTCTGTCTGGATCAAGTACGGAACAGACAGAGGTTTCACACTGTGATAAAACAAGGGAGTGACAGTTGGAGCTCATGTCATCTGTGAACAACAGGTGCTATGTGGAGCCAGGTGCATTATGGGCAGTCAAAACCAGCCTTTAAAGGAAGAGTTTCAGATTATACCCATAAAACAAAGGTTTAGGATGAATAAGAAGCAACTGATTTGTCAGATTTGTTTCATATTTTTTAAGTTGCGAATTGAAAAAAATATTTCCTGCATATTAATTTAAAGTGAGCGGTTCCCCACTGGACTCAAGGTCAGGGGCCAAGACTTCATGTGCGCACAGGAACCAACTTAATACCTGTTCAACCACTGGATTCAAAGCTTCTTTTTATGTTTAACAAAATGAAAATTAGTTCACTAGTCAACAGCTGGGGCTCAGAGCTTGACAGCAGAAGAGGCATTGAGGCAAGAAAGGGAAATCATTACTTTTAAATAAGTATAACAGCAGCTACATCTTTTGGCTATTCAAACTATTTTACAGCTTGTCAGTAGATTTGATAAAGAAGACAAAATGAACAGGGCCATAAACTGAAGAAATAAAGCAATTATGTCACTACATAAACTATGTTTTAAGGTAAGAAAAAACTAATTTTAACAAATGTTGTTACGCATTTGTGTTTGGCCACGGTGTGGGACAAATTAGCTTCTCCTCAGTTTGTGCTACAAACAACAGACACTCAGGAAAAGTGACATGAAAGTTGAGTTCATGTGACCAGCAGGCGTCATCAGTGAGCTACTCGTAACTGTTGTAGCGCCACCACAGGCAGGGACACTTTGACAAAGTTTTCTCACAGCTCGCAGCCTGCGGTTTACTCTCACATCGTGATCCACCGACTGGAAACCACTGTTTTCATACATGTGTGTATGTGAGAAGGCTGCTTCAGAGTAACTGCTTTATAGTGATAGTACCTACGAAGTTCTACAGATGAATTCCATATAATGAATGAAATCAGCATAAAGTCCAAAATCTTCACATAAATCACTGAAAGATGAGCTGCTGCTGCTGCTTGCTCTTCCTAGAATGAAATAAAGGTGAATAGCAAGTAAACACCTGAGTCTGAGGTGTGTTATTATATTATCAGGTTACCAGGAACATACAGTAAATCCAGTCAATCAGAACTGAGAAAGCTCAGTGGTTATGGCACAAAGCTCCTTACACCCCCACAGAAGCTTCATCTTTACTGTCACGGAATCACTGAATCAGTTTTATTAACCCCTTCGTCCTTTGGTGCTCTCAGGTGTCTCCACTACAAACTCATGCTCATGAGTGTCCGAACAATTTGCTGTGTAAAACCACAACTTTATTTTCTAGTGTACACCTTAATGCATCCCATAATAAGCCAGGCTGAACTCTGGAGAGATGTGTATGATACGCATGACATCTAGAACATTTCCATCTGATGAACCGATGCAGCCCTATCTCAGATGTGAATATTTTATTTAGTGTAAACGTAGCTTCGGATCTAAACTGGAACAACATGGTACTTAATGAACAGCATGTGTGTTCCTATCAAAACAAGAGGAGACATTTCCAATAACAAAATCAGGCTTTAAGGTTGAAACTGAGATTACATGACTTGATAAAAATGACTGTTTCTGCAGGGCAGCTTGGTAATTCTCTGCACTGACATGTGCTGCTGCTGTTTGTGCTGCAGCTGTCATTGTTTTGAAGCTCTCCAGTCAAGATAAGCAGCATATGACTATAATTTACAGTAGGACTGCACAATTAGAGCTGTACGGCAGTGGCAGTTTCACAGCGGTGAGCGTAAGTGAAGTTGGTGTTTATCTGGAAGAAAATAACTCTCTTGCTGCCTGCTAGCTGAGCGGGGGAGAGAAGAAATGAGCAGGTTTAAATTTTAGCTCCAGGAGTCTCTGGGACACTGGGAGACAGAACCCAGCAGAGGTGGATGAAATATTTAAATCCATGGAGTAAAAATGTTGGTACAACAACGGAACTATGCTAAAAATGTGGTCCTAAAAGGCCTGAACTCAGCTGAGGACATCTGCAGGCTGCGCCTTTGTTCAGTTACTGTGGATTGTACACGTACATCTCTGAAACATGAGGCCTGATCATCTGACATGATGCTGTTTGGGAAAGTTCACTGAGGGGTTCAGGTTGTCTCAGGTCTAGTTTAGAGATATAATCTACATCCAACCATTTTCTCTTTCCTTTTACGTTCTAGCCAGGTTTCAGTGATTCAAATAAGTCTGGTATGGTGCTCCCTGACACATGTTTCCCTGGTAACACAGCCTTGTTCACTAGGGGGGATTAGGAATGGAGACATTAGCTTCCGGTGTTGGAGCCGGAAAAACAACCCTCAGGTGCCGATGAGATTTAAAAAGCTGTAACAGCTGTTCAACATATTTCCTCCATCAACATGATAACCTACAAATGAAAATGAAAACAGTGACATGTATGAGGGTTAGGGGAGAAATAATAATCCCAGTGATGAAAGAATGTGCAGACTACAAACCACTAAGACACCTCCAGTGCAAGTTACTATCCACAGCCTTCATCAGTGCTGAACACCAAGCGTTTACTCTTCCTCCTCTGTGGCCAATCAGCTGCTTTTCCTGTTGTTTTGTGGCTTTACGTTGGTCTAATGTTGGTTTTCCTCATGTTAGAATTTGCTAAAATGATTAGCTACCATCCTCTGTCTTCACATTATCAACATTCCTCCTGAAACTAATTTTACAAGCCACAGAGTAATTGAAAAGTGCAGTTCTTGGCAGCCAGCCAGCGTGCATGAAATGCAAAGTGACTGTAGCTGTCTGAAAAATGTAGCAGAGTAAAATAATTTCCTTTAAAATGTAGTGGAGGTTGGTGTTGATTCAGCTTTTGAAAGCTGCAGTGTCTGGTGCTATCGAGTGCTATGATCATATTATACTCACAGGCCTTTGCATTGTTTTGTCCATCCTGTTTGTATCAGTGAGGGCAAACTAAATAACAGAAACAAAACCTGAACAACTTCACGAAAGGATGATTTGTGCACAGCTGCTGGATTAGACTGCATTACCTTTAGCATGGGGTACCTAGTAAACTGCCTTGTTAGGTGTATAATAAAAAGTACCAGTGCTTCCACCCCAGTAATACTTAAGCACTAGCTCCTGCCACTGGGCCTCTCTGCAGCAGCAGCTTGTGCTAACTCTGCACATTCAGAGCAACATTCAGAGCATTCATCAATCAGCAGCGTGTTGAGCGACAGGTCAGGAAATGCTCGGCTACGTTCCTGGTTTCGTTGTTAATAAGAAACAATATCGGTTTAAGAGAGCGGGTCCACTCTGTGATTTACCACTAAGCAGCTTATTAATTACTGAGAGCATTAATCTGTGGGGCTTAATAGGCAATCAAGGGGCTGTAACGTGACTGGCACACACCTTAAGCCTGTGTTAATCTATGAGCGTGGAGCCAACCTCCACCCACTTTAAGCCTGATGGAGAAGTTTGCAGTTAGAAGGTTAATCGACTGAACGACGGCAGTTCAGCACAGAGCTGAGAGACGCAGTGCTAGGATGTAACCAAGTACATTTACTCTAGTAATCTGCTCGCTTTCCTTGCATTTCTCCTGCCTCTATAATAATTGAAATTACGTCCTGTTAGGCCTGGTGGGCACGTTTGGGTGGATGAAAAATAAAAGTGTTTATTCATTTATTCAGTCACGTTCTTAAGAAGAATTTTGATGTACTTGTACTATAAGAGCAAGTATTTTAACCTGCTATTTTTGCTGTTCTTCGCCACAATTCAAAAGGAAACATTGCAGTTCTTACTCCAACAAGTTGATTTCATATCTGTGATTAAGAAGATGCACAAAATATGATCATGTTAAAAACAGTGCTATAAGCTATACTACCCAAAAGTCCATGAAGTAGTTTGATTAGCTCCACTTCAGCCAGCTACACCATTACAATGCTACATGTATGTTAATGCATTACTACTAATCCAGTGAGCTATGATACTACAACACAAGGGTGATATTCTGTGTATTTCCTCCTCTACCTGTACTGTATGAGTGTTTCCACTTTCTCCATCATTATGGTTCTAGGAGCTGAAGCCAGTGGTTAGTGGCCTACAAATCACATGACTGTCTAATAAAATACAACACTTAGATTATAATACCCAAAGCAGTTAACATGAAAAGCTTCTCTTCACAACTGTATTTTAAAATGTGGTATCACTGTGATGACAGCTGCTTATTTTGTAACAGGCCTTTATACAAACCAGAACAAAAAAACAAAGCAGAAATTGTTCTCTATCACATAAATTCTTTTTTTTTTTTCAGAGGAGACCAGAACCACGACTATTTGTTGAATGTGTACACAGTAACAGGCTGAGAGGCTGAGAGTACTTTCACTATGGAAGATGAAGTACATTTTGCTGGAAATATTTCACTAACATTCTGAAAGCAGGACTTGTCCTGCAGTGGACTGTTTTCACAGTGATGTATGAGCTACTCTACCAGTTCACCACCGCAGGAGAATGAAATATTTTTAAATATTTGTCTTAAAGCTCACATTTATTCAAAGACCTTCATGTACTGTTTCCACATTTTCTTCTCTTTTCTAACATGTTTTACTGTTCACCTTATTTAATGCATTTTTTTTCTTAGCAGTAAATGTATTTGACATTGCAAAGCACTTTGTGGCTTTCTTTTGTAGAAACTTTATTATTGTCTCAACATGAGAGTGTGTGTGCGTGTGTGTGTGTGCATGCACATCATCTACACCCCTAATTGTCTCCCTGTTTCCATGGTGATCCATCCCCACCGAGGGTCACAGCAGGACATCTGAAAAACAAAGTTAGACACACTGGGGAGCCTGCAGTGTGTGTGTGTGTGTGTAGCTGTTTACCTAAGGTAAAATCTCCCCCATTAACACTATGACATCACCTCGCCCCACACCCACACACACACACACACACAACTCCAGCCATCCTCTGCTCATTAGTTCCCATGATGCAACACAGACCTAGCAACCAGACCTGTGGCTAACTCCCCTGCTGACTCCATGCTCTCATTGGACAGGTTCCCAAGGGTCACGGCCCTGAGCTGGACGCCCCCCTGGCAGCCAGCCATCTGTCCTGGACACACTGCCTCAATGCAGGCAAAGCCCACCAGGAACAGCTGCCCACACTAACGGAGGTGACTAACCAGAGCCAAGAGCTGGCGGGAGGCGACTTTAGCCGAGCTGCCTTTAGCCCGCTCAGCACCGAAGCAGGCAGCCACATCCTGTTCAGAGCGGACAGTCAAGCAGTGACTTTGATCTATGAGATAATCTCACACGTCGACCTCTGATGATGGGGAAATTGAATGATAAAGTCAAATGTATAGATTAAATATAGAAATATACATCTCGATGCAAATTCAGGTTAATGTAAAAAAAGAAAAAAGAAGCAAAGAAATGCAGCAGCATCACAAACGCTAGTTAAATTTTACACACTGGAAGTTGAACCAGCCACCTTTGTTCTCAATTAAAGAAGCAAATAAATATATAAATAAAAAATAAGCAGCATCTTTTACACACCTGTTTGACTTTCTATGACAACACACACACACACACACACACACAAAATAGTTAGTGAATGACTGATGTTGCACTACGTGGCCTGAAGTAAGTGGACGCCTGAACACTGTGTCGCTGCTAAACAGGCCTTCTCACCAGATGTTGAACCAGCTGCAGGGACTGTACTCCCTTACAGATGCAAGCGTATTGGTGAGATCCAGCAGTGGTGTTGTGTGATGCCGTGTGCCTCGCAGTTGGTGTTCCAGGTCATCCCTGAGCTGTTGGATGGGGTCGAGGTCAGGGCGCTGTGCAGGCTACTCACATTCTTTTACAGCAAACTGGGAAAACCACTAAAATGCAAAAGAGCCTTTTCCACACTCTCTCCCAAAACCAGAATTTGGAACCAAAGCAGGAAAGAGAACATGTTAAAGTGTGTAACCTAGGAATTCTACATACTTTGCCCATTTAGTGCATATATCAGTCTGTTTGCTGAACAACTTGTTTCTTTCTGATAGACTCAGTGAAATCATGGCTGACAAATATCTGTAAATATCTTGAACTTAAAGAACTAATCTGGAGCTTCTTTTGTTTCACCGTATTATCCTCCACTTCAACCTTCAACTGTGGCTACTGCAAAACATCTGCACAAGAAATAAGAGCATCAGCGAACATGCACCTAATTGCAAATTATAGCATAACAAACACTGAATCACCAATTAGTTAGAAATATTCTCAGTAGACTGAAAACGGATCATTATCATTGTATCATGCCTGAAAACTGGACCCATGCCTCTGGTTCCTTTTGCTCTGCAGGAAAGGCTTTTATATTTCAAAAGCCTTTGTATGTCATGTCAATAAAGAAAAATACGGCTGACAGGAAGGACAGTTTGACAGTTTTTCTTCAAGCTGCAGTTTAAGAGCCAAGAAGCTCAAATTCTGAGGAGAATACAGAGCAGTTCACTGTGCTGAATATTCATGATCAGAGAAATACATGCAACTTCGAAAGCTACTATTTGTTAAAGGTTATATGTCAGCAAATAAGCCAATAACTGAGGTAGAAAATGTGAACAGTTCACCTTCAGATGATAGAAGCCTACAGATTCATTCAAGGCTCAGTATTTCCTGGTATCTGGGAGATTATATTGCTAATAAATAAATTTAAAAAAAAGTTTAAATCTGATGAAAACAGTTTGAACCAGTAGAGAAAATATAATGTCTCAGTGTCCACCTGCACAAACACAATGTGAGATGCAAACTGATGTTATTTCTTTTACAAAAACACATGTTTATGATACTTAACACTAATTAAATCCCCATTCAAACAGTGGTGACTACGCGTGGCCAGTGACCTCTTCAGCCTTACAAATGACCTGCCCAACCGCCTCAAGACCCTGAAATCCCAGAAGGTGCACCATGGTCCCTGGAGCGCTCCCACGTCTTCAAGGAACCCAGGATCCTTTTCAGCGATGTCTCAAACCATGTCAGTGAACCCTTGATCGAGTTCACCTTGTACCTTTGTAAAGACAACCTGAAATATCAGGACCTTTCAGTGACACATGAAATCTCTTAAATAATGCATCAAACCTTCTCAAGGATAGCTAGTACTTACTGAGAGATCCCAAATTCTCTGGAACCACAAAGTGACTCCTAAAATCTGTGTGATGTTTCTGATGACCTCCCCAAAATCCTGTCAATGACTCTTGGATCCTCTCCTGAACTACACTCCTAACCCTTTAAAGTACAGAGTCCTAGTGCATGACACGCTCAGTGACCCCTGAATTCTTTGACAGTTGACTATAAAATATTGAATTACACCTAGAAAATCCTTAAGAATCCCTGAAATGTTTGAACAAATCCCTGGAACCTGCATGTTACCCCTGCACCTACACCTGGAACCTTATTAAGCAACTCTGTAACTTCTCAGTGACCCCTGTAACCTCCTCAAGGAACTCTGGCAGTTCAGAGTTTGACAGAAAAAACACCAGCTAGGTGTACAGACTGAGTACATGCACTCACTTACACACACACACACACACACACTACCTATATCTCACTACAGCACGGCAAAATAATCCAATCACGAACACAGCACTGTGTGTGCGTGCTGCAGCTCTCAGCATCCTTGCTGTTGTACATCAGTCGTATGCTGGCCGAGCTCCGATTTACAGCTACTGCCAAATACAAAAACACTCACATGGACACAAACACACACCTATAAACACACACCTTCTTCTGTAGTGTACAGCGGCCACCACAGATAAGCTCAAATAAACAACAGACCTGGAAAAATAAATCCACCTCCCCTTCTCTCCCCCGCTCCCTGGGGACCAGAGAGGGCATCCAAAGAACGTCGCCTGTTACTATAAAGCTTCTTGACATAACATACACACATACATACACACACTCAGTGATACAAATAAGAAATAGAGAGGGAGGTATGGTTCCACAGGGAGGAATCACCTCTTCTATCACTCCACACACTCCTCTTATCTACTGGCTAATGAGGAGCAGATATACACAGCCGCACACATACTAACACTTAAGAGTCTACAAACACACACACTCAAGAAGCTGCAGACATACACATGTGTCCTCGGGACTGCGGTTTCATCAGACCGTCTCTCAGCGAGCGTCCCACTTCCAAAACTATGGACCGCTGCTTACATCATTATGTAACACCACGAGTGTGTGTTGTTCAGCCCAGAATTACTTTGAACACTCAGTCTCCTCTTTCCTCAGTGTGAAGTGGTGTTACCGTGCAGGCTCTAACGACTGTGGCCGTGCAGACAGAGAGCTTGTGCGTGTCCAAGGCATACATCTCTCTCTGAAAAGCCAGTTAATGGAGTTTTGAAAAATAAAATCAGCAGCCAACACAGGAAATGATCCACCCTGTTGGAGGTTGATACTGTAAACACACAAAGGTCACACGGAACCCACAAGCCTGAAACCTCTTCAAGAAACATGAACCCTCATCAGTGACGTCTGGTTACACGTAAGGGAACCATGAAACCTCTAAAAGTCCCTTGCTCACCACAAAAACTGCTCAACTAACCCTGGAGCCTCTGAATGACTAAACCCATGGAGTCTCATCCAGAACATTTTCCATGACTATCTCTGTGATACCTGCAAGTGCCTCAAGAACTGAAGGAATTTAAACTCATTAAGAATACTTGGAATCTCTTCAGGAAGTCCCTCATATACCCTGGAACAGCCTAGGTGACCCTTGGATCCTGCTTATTAAAACTCTGTGCTTCTTGAAGAACTGGAACATTGTCACTGAATCCAGGGGCTTTCTTCATGACCAATAAATCCTCCTCACTGACCTGTGGAATGTCAGAATCACTCTCTGATATCCTTAAAGACCTTGGACACAGTCACACATTTACAGTCTCAGTAAATACCATTTGTGACCCTGGAACCTTCTCATTGACTCCATATCAGGAGAAAAGAACGTCCTTGAAAACACTGGAGACTGCTTTTGGAACTATAAAACTTTGTCAATGAATCGTAGAGCCTAATTCTAAACCACTGTGCCACCCGAATGACTGCTACAACCCCTCAAGTGCTCTTATCGATTCCTTGGACCTAGTCTGTGAACCCTATAACCTTCCCACGATCCTGTGACACAGTAAAGCCTCCCTCCCTGCCAAGTGAAACCCAGGACCCCGAAAACGTCCTTTAAAACATCACGACATTTCGATGATCCCTGAAAACTCATCAGTGATCCAGGAACTTCCTACATGACCCCTGGACTCCATCACTGGCTCATAGACCCTCCCTAGTGAACATCCTCAGCGAACCCTAGAACCTATTCAGTAACTCCCTAAACTCTCATTGATACTCTCAACCTTCAAAACATGCTGGTGCCTCATCTAGAAACATCTGGAACTACTGTGAAGAACTAGCTCAGTAGTTTTTGGAACTTTCTCATTGTCAGTTAATTCACATATGAGTATCTTTTAGT
Source organism: Monopterus albus (assembly GCF_001952655.1). Classification (NCBI taxonomy): domain Eukaryota; kingdom Metazoa; phylum Chordata; class Actinopteri; order Synbranchiformes; family Synbranchidae; genus Monopterus; species Monopterus albus. The sequence continues at coordinate 1,557,696 of NW_018127901.1, forward strand.
GTCATTAGAGTGATTCTGATCATATATTCATCTTACAGTGTAATTAGAGTTACTCCAGTATCTGTTAGTGTAATTTCAGCAGGTCCAGCAGATCATGAACATGAAGCACACAGAGCACTGCTGGAGTTCTCTGTGTGCTTAGACATAAAGGCTTCACGAGTTTGAAAAATAAATAGCTAAATAAAAAACTTGAACTAAATAATGTGTACAAGAGTTACCAGAGAACAGAGTTCTGTCCTGGGAGTTTCTGACACACTGGAGGAGAACTGCTGGCCCCTATCATCACCCACTGCAGAGGAGGAGATGAGGACGGGCGGATGATGGAGGAGGCAGGAGGGAGGGAGGGTGGGAAAATGTGAGAGTGAGGGTCCCCAAGGAGGAGTGAAAGGAGTCAAGTTAGCTGAGGCCTCTTGTAGTAGAGGGAGGAGGAGACAGAAGGAGGAGAGTCACGGAGAACACATGACCTCCTCTACTCTCCTCCTCTTTTTCTTACTTTATTTTGTCCATTTCTTCCCATTTATCACGTTTTATCTCTCAGACTTTTGTTCACTGCACTTCCGATTCATTCTCTGCTATTTCCTGTTATCTTTTATTGTTTTAAGACATATTCTGGCTCACCATGGAACTAATGTGCAATTTTTGTCCCTGGATGGGCCTTGAATATACACAAAGTCAACTAATAAATACACACTAACCTACACAAGACACAAACAATTTATAAACAGGGATACAATATAATTACTGTAAAACTCGACAACAAGCACCGACTCAGTCATCATGACTATGTGACTGGTCCCTCTTTAAGGAGTTTAAACAGCTGATCTGATCAGCTTGATTAATGTGAGACTACGTCCTTGTACAAAACATTCCACAATTATTGAAACTGATGAGAGAACCAGGAGCCACTGTGCATATGCACAGATTTTTGGGAAATCTGACAAAACATGCAAATTCGTATTTCTGTGTTTTTGTTAGCTGTGAACCTACACGGGTTTACAGAGGTTCATAAATGTGGCACGCTCCGGCGTAGACACTGCCTCGTTTTCATGATCAGTTCATTTGCTGATTATTTTCTTGTCTATAAAATGTGTGCAAATAGCAGAAGGTGCCCTGTAGCTTCCAACTAAGAAGATGCTTTCAAATAGCTTGTTTTATTCAACAAACATATTCAAGCTTTAATCAGCAAATGTTTGAAACTGACTAGAACAGTTAATCAATTATCACATTGCTGCTGGATTTTCTGCCAATCAACTAATCAATCACATGACCTTTGTTTTCACTTAAATTAGCATGAATTCCCCATGAGATCGAGCTCATCGAACAGATAATACACGTTAAGAGAAGTGTGACTGCAGCGTAGACGTCATCCCGCACGCTGAACATTTTCTGTGTTTTTACAGTCTTATCTGGAAATCAAACCGGTGGCTGATTAAGAGCCGAGACAGGAAAAACTCACTGATGTTCTGCCCCGCTCTCTTTCGTATGTGTTTGAGTGTGTGTTGTGCAGGGATTGCTACAGCTCTCAGACTGATGCAATCAGCAGATAAAGAGGCTCAGGGTGTGTGTGTGTGTGTGTGTGTGTGTAGCCAAATACAGTATGTTTGCATGTGGTTTCATCTAGGGAGATGAGTGCACCACACACACACACACATTTCATAAATCAGCTTGTTATGCAGCAACCATCAGTGTCAGGCAGCAGACCCCCCCACCTCTCTCCATGCATCATCTTTATGTCTCTCTCCCATTCTGTACCTTTCTCTTCACTGCTTTCTTTCCTCCCTCTTTCTACTTCTTCACAGCTCTCCCTCTCTCACCACAAACACACACAAGCAATTAAATTCCACAAACTGCCTCCTCTCCTCCCTCAAATCCTTCTTCTCTGTTTGGTTTCTCTCCTCTTTCCATCCGTCCATCACAGACAGGAAGTGGGGTGCATTAGCAGAGTAAAGACTGGCTGATGGAATTAATGTCCATTATCTGACCATTTACAGGAGAAACAGCAGGATGAAAGAGGAGAGAAGTGAAATGATAGAGATCTCACCATGTCGTCTCTGCTCTCAGCTCTGCAGAACAAACCACAGTCTGTATGAAAGCATGTTTGTGCTGTCTGTGGGCAGTTTGAGCAAAGTGGGACTGAGGCGAGCGAGCAGCTGAGTGTCATCGGTACAGGTAGCCGTCTGCACTGGCAGGCACACATACAGCTGTTAAAGGATAAGGCTGGTGCTATTATATGCATTTATTGTCAACAAACACCGAACATGTGTGAGTCTGTCAGCCCTTTCTGATGCCCCCGCTCTGTGGCTTTAAAAACACAAAACCACACTTACACAGTCTCAGGTTATTAATGTACAATGCTCATACACACAGAGACATGTTTTTAACCTGATTCTATTGTATCAAAGTAACTTCAGCAAGACGCCCTGTACTGTATATATCTGCTGCACTGCTTGCCTGTATGTAACAACAGATCTGTTTAGTTCCTCGTTATGTAGGCAAGTAAATAAAACCTTTAAATGCTCAGCAATTTCCCTGAAGAAGCTGGACACCGTCATTTTAGCAAACAGAAGGAAATAGTGCAGTATGGGACTATTTCCAGCAGGAGATCGATCCATTAGCAGGAAGGTGTGCGGGTCTGAGCTGGTGAAGCCAATCTTTTCATGGGATTTGGTTACAATAATGTAATACAATAACATACAGTATCATTACTCTATGGATAATATAGTGCAGAATGTATTTAGCTTCATATTCAGTTTGTTCTTTCAAAATTCATCTATAATAGAATTTAAATGGGCCATATTACTGAAACTGAAAGTGGAAAAACATGCTCTCACTATGTTCCAGGCCAGACCTAAACTGCTCAGCATTTTGATGTTTTTCCAAATGGTTCTTCAGTTCTAAATGACATCCTCATTTACTAGAAGGCATGGCATTTTTACTAGAAACCACTTTGAAGCTCAGCAAAATGTCACCTACTGTGTTTACCGCGGGAGCAGCTGAGCCACCACTCCTGCTCGTCCTCATCTGAGAAACACTTGAACACGACAGCAGAACGATAAGTTGTTAACAGCAAACAAGAAAAACCTAATCTTGTCAAGATTATCCACACTACTATCACCATCACCATGTTGAAGCTCTAGTGTAAAAAACAAAATCACAGCAGCTATTCCTCTCTGCATGTAGAGTTCTTCAAGCTCTGATATGTCACAGTGTTTTAGCAGAGAAACAGCAGCTGGACTAGAGCACATAAGCACTGTCACATGTCATGAACTTCCAGATTACATCTGGAAAATGTGCAGATTATGAAATAGCAGGTGGAAAAGTAACCATGATGCATTAAGAACAAACACAGAGCCCTTCAGTAGCGGTGTCCTGGCCATGTGTTGTTATTTTGGTGCCAATGCAACCGCCTCCACGTACTGTACAGTAAACAAACCACCTCAGGAAATGTGAGGCGCCTCACCTGATGATGCACAGAACCTGCAAAGGTACTGTTCAAAAATTAACCACAATAACTGTTGTACAGCTACCGTAACTAAGAGTCCAGCTAAGTGGAGACATGCTGTATCTGACTGCTGAGGATAAACAGACTGGAATTAAATGAGTCAACCAGTTTAAACGCAACAGACAGAAGGTGTTTGAGGCAAGTCAGCTAGTTCCTGAAGCTCTTTGTCAGTCTGTCTGAAGCACTTGAGATCAACAAATCAGTCACACAGTATAATGATCGATACAGTCTGCAGCAGAGGAAACAAGGGGAGACAGCTCCACAGCCTGCCAAGGAGATAGGACACACTGAGCTAACCGGCCAAGATGAGTACTGAGACAAGACAAAAAAAAAGTAATTAGAGAAACATGCTACTGTTCCGTCTGGGTTCAAGCCCCAGCCAACCCGGGGCCTTTCTGTGTGGAGTCTGCATGTTCTCCCTGTGCCTGCATGGGTTCTCTCCAGGTGCTCCAGCTTCCTCCCACAGTCCAAAGCCACGCAGCTTAAGTTGACTGGTGACTCTAAATTGCCCGTAAGAATGAATGTGAGTGTGTGTGGTTGTTTGTCTGTATGTCAGTCCTGTGACAGACTGGCGACCTGTCCAGGGTGGACCCCGTCTCTCACCCGGTGTCAGCTGGGATTGGCTCCAGCCTCTGCGACCCTATTCAGGAATAAGCGGTACAGATGGATGGATGGATGCTACTGTTTGCTTATAATCATTGTCTCATTAACCATTTAGTGTTTAATTTAAATTATGTCCAGATGCATATACTGTGTCTGGGTCTTGAGCCTGGACTATGTTCACTCCTGAAAAAGACACGCACACACAAAAAAGCTGAAATGCAGACTAAAACCAATTTAAAGTATGTCTTCCTCCACTGCCTCTACCTGACAGTGGTAGTTATTCCACTGAAACTTTCAGGTAGATATTAAACAATTAGTTGATTAATTCATTTGCTGATTGGTCAGTTATCAAAATTTATTCAGAGTGAAAATGTCAAACATTCCATGATTTCAGCTTCTCCTCATCTTTAATCACGGAAAACTGGATCACTGGTCAGGTCACGACATCAGAAGGTGTCACTCCGAGCTCTGGGGTTTGAGTTCATAAACCAAGCAACACAAGGATTTATCAAGAATAAACTGCTGATTAATCCATAGTGAAAATGATCATTAGTTGATATGTAAGCTCCGCTTTACCAAACTGTGAAACAGTGCCTAAACATCAACGCTCAGGTCAGAATAGTCCAATGATGTGCTATATAATAGTAAATGGAGTGTATCTTTCTTCACTGAGAACTTTTAATATTTTGAGGACATGTTCATGATACTTACATACTTTTACTTAAGGAGCTGAAGGCTTCCTCCACCAGTGTTAGCATTATTGGCTTGTTGTGGCATCAAAGGTTTGAGTTTTGAAACACACAGAAACAAAGTGAGAGAGTAAAGTGTATCCTCAGAAGACCAATTGGAATCTGTTGACCTCTCTGCTGGTACCACACACACACACACACACACACACACACACACACAGACACTTCCTTGGGAAAATACCTGCAGCCGAAATGTGTTTGATTATCAAAATGGAAGAGTGTACACCACCACCATCCCCTCACACTGCAACACACACACAACATAACCCTGACCCCATTCCACTGTGTATGAGGAGATACAGCCACTTACACACTCTCTCCTGCTCTTCATCGCTATCACACACACACACACGCACACACACTGGGTGGTAGTAGCCTGTGGGTGTGTGAGCAGCTGTGAATAATTGTGTTTATAGATGGCATACGTACGACCTGTGGATAGAGAGAGAGAGAGAGAGAGAGAGAGAGTTGGTCTTCTCACCCAAACAAAAGAAGACAAGGATGACATTTAAACTGAAGCTCTCTCTCCCTTTCTCCCTTTCTCTTCTCCCTCTCTCTACACTTTCTTTTTTTGGCAGTTTCAACTAATTCACTTCAGTTAGCTTAATTGGCATAAGTGGTAACGAGGCGTTAACAGCTAAAGCAGAACAATGAGCAGTGGTACAAGTAAAAAAGGGAGTGGGGTGTTTAGATGTGCGTCTAATGAATCATTTGGCTCCAGAAAGCAAGTAAACGAAGTACTTTATTTATACCAGAGGGAAACAATAACAGTCAGCAGCGACTGCATCATGAGCTAATCTCAAAATTATCAGGGTAAGGCAGTGTGTTAAATTCCTCCTAAACGGGCCTGTACTATCATACAATCAGTTTAAGTAGCTACACAACAACACAAAAACATGCTTTGAAAAAATAAATGTGAAACATTGTCAGACAAATTAAACAATGGGATCACCTTTTCTGAAAAGATCTCTCAATTCAGGCACTAATGGTTATGCTAACACTAATGTTTAGTGATAGCAGGACTGTTTATGTGGATGTTTTGTGCATAAATTGATTTGTTTTTGGATATTAGCCTTACATGAGGCTTCATGAATATGCAGTGGAGATGCAGAACAGTGAGTGAGTGCTACATTTATTCAGTAGTCCATATCCTGTGCTGTACAACTGGCCAGTTACTGGAGTAGCACCAGCAGGGCATACCTGTACACTAGGTGCCTGCACCCAAAAACCACAATGTTATATTGTCAAAATGCATTGTTGCCATAATTATCCAGTCCCTTTTCATGATGCTGTGTGTTTGATCAATAGTACGGATTACATCCTGTACTGACAGTTTATCACATATCTCCGGTGTCTGGTATATTCTAAGAAAGAACAGAGTTTTCATACATGCTGATGTTACAAATATTAAAACCACAATGAGGCACCGAGCAAACAGCATCACAATGTTAGTGTGTTATGCTAACATTGAGCTGCCAAAATAAATAAATAAATACATAAATTAAATTAAATAAACAATAAGCAATGCAAGGATGTGTGTTGCATATTCAGTCACCTCTAAACAGTGACCTTGCGGGTTTATTTCTACATTGTGACAATGTCTATATAAATTTTAAGTTGTTATGACTTTGTGAAAACATTTTCTGCTGCAACGCTGAGTGTGAATCCTCGGTTGTTTGTAAATGGGAAACTTATCTGTTTGGCTCCAACTACACTTATTTATTTCATACTAAACTGGCTTAAAACACAAAGTGAAACAAAAACATGGTCATGTTTGTCATCTGTACTTATCATCATTAGCTTTGTTGACACCTTTTAGCAACTTAAAGTCAGGGAAATTCTGCTACTCAGTTTTAGTGCTTCCACATTAATATGCAGAAACATCAGTGTGCTGAGTCACGTTAACAATATGCTGAGTAGACACAAGCTGTGTGCACTGTGTCTAGACAACTAGGTGGTGATGGACTGTCATGTGCAGTTCACACTGTCTCTCAGCAGCTAACAAGCTAAGACTGCTACTATTCCTTTAACCTGTTAGCTTTATAAATGTCTTCCAAACTGCTTGCCTGTAAATAACAAACAGGGACAGACATGTAATATAGCAACATGCTAACATGATGAAAGCCTGACAACATGCTAACTGCTGAAGACAGAGGGGGTGTACTGTGTTAGCGTAGCTCCTGCTAGCCTCCCTCTGTGGATCTATAAGTGAAGATGATGGAAGGTTGGGCTCACAGCGATTTACATAATTGGCATGTTAATTTGTTAAGCCATGGGAGTTGATTATGTTGCATATTGATTGTGCTGGGCTGCTGTGAGGTCACGCCTCTTTAACAAAGGTATACACAGAGCAGGGAATTGTGGGAATCTGATTAAAAATACAAATGCTGACACTCCTCAATTTGACACAAGGGGCAAGGTGTGTGTGTGTGTGTGTGTAGTTGTGTAATGAAAGCTGTGTTAAGGTGTGTGAAAGTCAGCAGGTTTGACTTGGTTTTCAGTGTGCACACGTTTGTCCATATGCAGCGTGTGTGCCTGTTCCCCTCGAGGTTGATGGATGGATGGAGGAGGTGAAAAGAGGAGTAGAGGGAGGGGAAACTCCACCTGGTCTTACCGTTCTCCGGGTGCTCCATCTCGCCGATGCTGCCGTCGGGTGTGGTCCTCTCATAGTGGTCCTCGGGCAGTGCAAGCGGCCCAATCCGTGGCCCCGAAGAAGACTTGGAGCTGGGTGTCTCCGATTCCTCCAGGCCGCTGTCGTAGTAGCTGTGCTGGGACGCATCCTGCAGGTCCTGAGCCTGGTTGGCGGTGGAGAAGGTCACTCGGCGATGGGGGAGCTGGGATTTGAAGACAAAGAGAACAGGGCAGGTTTAGTTTGAAGGTTCATAACCAAACTTCAATTTAACATATGAGATGTTTTTATTAGAAATCTGTTTCAGTTTGATCTGATGCAGGTGAATCAGTGTCAGTAATCAAAGAATGAAACTGTAAAAAAAAAAAAAGACCTTTAAAGAAGCCATTTAGACAATGACTTTGATTACTGTACGCTCTGTTCTCAAAGTGACTGACACTTTGATTCTGCAGCTCAAACCACAAAGCTTTCAGCTCATCACCTCAGATCTCATCACTGCGTTCAGGTCTCCTCATCTCATTCTACATCATCTGGTTAGCTCACCTCTTCTCACTGTGTTCACCACTGACGTCTAACTCCCTGCTGCTTCATAGCTACAAATCTTGGGAGTATATTTCACTGGCAATATTAAAATAATGACCCTCTGCTGCTTGCTGTCAGTGAGCCCTACTGTCTCACAGTAGCTCCCCCACCCATCAACCAGTTCCAGGTCTAAAGGATCCCTGTGGAGTTTTTGGTTTCTAGTAGCATCACCAAACTGTTGTTCTGTGAGTAGATCTCCATTTTGTTGTCATGAATGCACACATACACATGTACACTGTCCTGCCAATAGATTATTCCACTGAACAACAGGTGGCGCTAACACAACGAGCTATGCAGCAATGTGCCAGCAAAGACCAGGAAGAGGAAGACAGAAGTTTAGTAAAAATGGAGGTGGAACCTATTCTGGGTTCAAAATACCTTCAAATCTCTACTTAGCAAATGGTTTATGAGTCAGTATCTGTGATCACTGCCCCCCTTTACGTTTTCAGTTTCAGCAATAAAACATTTAGTTTCATCAGGAGCAATGTAATGGTTTCAGAAATATGTAACATGCTTTCATGATGATCTCATCTCACATTCAGACCAGACTTGCTCTTTCGTATGTGTCTATTGTTAGGTTCCTGTGAAATCTGCAGCCTGTGTCTGGTTCTTCTCACCGACTGGTTTCTGTCATGAAGCACACTGCTTTAATAAAAGCAGCAGGCTGAACACACACTTTACCGCTCCATTTACTGTGTGGTTCTGGGGGCTGGAAGGTAGCTGTCTGACTCGTGTGTTGGTTGGCTTTGTAATTGAAATACAATTAGCCTTCGTATAGCACTGCAGGGACACCAGACACCACTCTCTCGCTCTCACACACACATTGTGCAAATGCACCAAGTGCTGCCAAACAAACTGTGTCCTAATTCAAAGGCACACAATGCACGGTCAGACATTTCAATCACACACACACTTGACCGACTGGTCCGAGCTGATAAAGAGCAGAATCCCTGGCTCGGCAGATACTCTGTCACCATGGCAACTGGGCGCTGTCAAGACCCTGAACCGGTAAAACCAGCAGATCACAGCTAACACACAGGCACACTCGGACTTCAAGCTCCTTTTTAATCTTATATTGTTACTTTGTAAGCAGCTTTTTTGCAGCAGCTGAAACATCTGCTGTAGCTGAGAAATATGACTTTACAGTGCAAGGATTCAAACCAGCAACCACCTGGTTGGCAGTCTGCATCTCAGGCTGGCTCCCTCTCTGCTGTTTCAAATTAAATATTCTTTCTATTGGTGCTGCAAGATGATGAATCACCTTTCCTGCCAGGATTGCACATCCCCAGTCAGTTTCTGTGCTGTTTGCATTCCAAAGAGTCTGAAATGTTTGGCTAAATCGTTTCAAACTATCTTTAATTGTGTTGCCTGAAGGTATAAACAGCCAGAATTAATGTCAGAATGATGGAAAATGTACAAAATTCAAACCACACAGGAGCTGTCCTTTAAACTGTGTGGACACAACATGCTGTCGAGCCATCATAAGCCCAGATCCCTGGTGCTTCAGGTGACAGGCACCTCTCCAGGTAAACACATTCAAATTTGCTGTAATAACTGGGCTCTCAGCAGACCCTCCTGTCTTTATTCTCAGTAGAATTCCTGACAGTAAAGGCGCTCAGAGAGGTCACAGTTTGTATTTAGATAACATCAGAGGCATTATGGAATGGGAGAGTTTCACTCCCACAGTCAGATTAGCATTTTCCGTCCCATTAGCATACTGTGTGTTTGCACAATAAGAACTTGTCAATGTGTATAGCTGATTCTGAGATGTTGGACTGTGAAGCATCTTAGCAGCAGATACACACAGAATGCTAGTCAGCTTTTTAAAATGACTGCACCTCTTAGGTTGCATTACCACACAATGATAAGGTGGCACTTTAAAATCTAAGAGGCGACTCAGTCCCAGTTAAGCAATGATTGTCCTGAAATCTCACAGCGTTCACAGGAGCTGATGACTAACCACCATTTACAGCATCAGTCCAATCATTTGCTCCTCCTCCACCACAGTTTGCTTCGGATATGATTTGTTCAGCTCAAATATGCAAAACCAACAGTTCATTTTAAAGGAGACAGCAGTGGCCCTCTGTGCTGTACAGACAGGTTTTTCCCTCACAGCATGAATCACCAATAACGTAGAACACGTTCACAGAGAACAAACATTTCCTTTACCAAACATTCAGATTTGTCCCTCTCTGAGACCCCGTGGCAGTCTAACCATCAGACGTGTGCTCAGGAAAGCAGCAGAGCAAACTGTGGCAGTTATTAATAACTGCTTCCAGCTTCCTCTGCTCTGTTTGCTGCATGAGCATTAGGAAATAAATCGCATCTATATACACATGAAGAGAGAAATGAAGCGGATCAAATCATCTCAATCCCTCTCCTGCCTGTCTGTCACCTCCAGCATGCCCAAACACTTACACATACGTGCACATACACCACAAAATCCTTGATTTTTGTTGCCTTTTTTGTTCTTCTGTCTATGTGTGTGTTTATGTGAGTGTGTGTGTGTGTGTGTGTTTGCCAGAAATAGAAGTGCCATCTCAGCAGGTTGTACCATGGGAAAGTGGAGCAGATCAGAGGGGAGGAACAGAAAGACCAAAGAACATCTATTACAACTTTCACTTCAGTGTCGGCCCAGCTGCCCGCCGCCATCTTGTCCCTATGCCTGTGCAGAATGTCCTCTTGTTCTAGATCGCTGCCACGTGGCTGTGTCTGCCTGACCAGGTGTTCTGATGTTCCTCACTGCCCTATTTTCTCCCAACCCTGAGCCTTAGAAAGCCAGAAGGCCTCCACAAACGGACAAACTTATCCACTACAGTTGGAGGTGATGTTCTGGGGGATTAAAACCTGCAGGTGCTCAGCAGTCATGGGAGGAGGATCGTTTATTCACAAGAGTGAGCACAACATTTGTTTGTAAAGCCATGCAGCCAAAAGGCTTCGCTTCACTAAGAAAAACAAATGATGAGGTTAGGCTTTGGTTACAAAGTCTTCAGTGGTCCAGGGCCTGGGATTCAAACTGAAACAGACCCGTAGAAAAGTATACTGTACCTGAATCCAAAGTTAAAATGGACCTGAAGAGACTCAGAGGTGCTCTGACATAGTCACATCTGTCACATCTGTGTGTAGAGCAGCAGTGGTCACAACAAGCAGCAACTGATCTGCTTCTCTATTGTTCAGGTTTGGTCAACTTCAGGTTAATTATAGTTTGTCGTTATGATTAAAAAAAGCCACCAGTGAATGTTGGCAGAAGACAGAATCCAAACAGTGGCCACACCCTTTGTAACCTGCACCCAGTCATCCACCACAATCCTACCCATAAACCAGTCCAAGCCCAAAGTCACAGCAAGGCTCTAATGATGAAACAAGTTGCAGTTTTGACACTAGTTCACATTTTGAAATCATTCACAGTAACTTGTGTTGCTTCAAAACTTATAAAAATGTAAGTGCCTGTGACTCTTTGCTCCTGCAGTGTTTAACTAAAGTAAAAATACCCAGCGCTGTTTCTCTTCTTGTTTGAATGTTGCTGTTAATATTTTGTGTTTGACCTTACACACATATATAATGGCCATGAGTGTGTTCACTAAACACACTGTAATGGTTACGAAGGTCAGTTATTACAAATTCAAGGAAAAATAACTCATCGTGGATTCTGTCTACAGCAAACTGTTAATGCTGCACTTTGGGTCTAATTTCTACACTGAAAAATATTCAGTCAACTGCAGGCAAAATGCACATATGCACTTTTATGTAAAACAAGGAGGCATGATGAACCTTCTTTCTTGAATCCATAATAACTGACCTTGTTTACCATCACTGGGTGAGACAATGAATATGCTGCTGAAGCACAATGCAGAAAAAGAAGAGAAGCAAAAGGAGCAAAAATGATCAGTGTGGTTTGTGCAAAGAAGCCATGAGGATAAAGAAGAAAGAGGAGACTACATTAAATTTACCTTCATACATATTTAGCTTTCAGAACCTATTCTTCACTTTGTAAGGTTGAAGGCAGTGTAATGGGAGGAGGAGAAAGGTGGAGGAGGAAGACAGTGGAGGAAGAAAAGGAGCAACAGGAGGACCAAGAGTGAGGAAGAAGGAACAAAGGGGGGTAAAGGAGTGCTGAAAACAACAAATGAGATTACAATAAAAAGGGAGGTGCTGGAGAAAAGGGATAGAAGAAGAGGAGCAATGCAATGAAGGAGGAGCAGGAAGAAGACGGGAAGATGAGGAGCACTGAATAACAAAAGCAGTTTAAGAGGAGAAATTAGGAAGAAGACATGGAGGATAAGGAGGCCAACATAAAAAGGAGGTGGAACAAAGGAGCAGCAGTGAAAGGAGGAGGAGTAAGAGATGGGAGAAGAGTCAAGAAAAGAGGAGAAGGATGGTGAGGAGGAGAAATCAAATAGGATGTAGGAGAAGGGGAAAGAAAAGGTGCAGCAGGGGATAACAATAAAAAAGGGAGGAAAAGTGAGAGGAGAATAGAAAGATAATGTGGAGCAGGAGCAGGAGGGTGAGGAGAGAGGACAGGAGCAAGAAGAGGCCAGCTGTGGGTTCATGCAGATAAGACGGCCCGGCCTCCTCCTCGTTCTCCTGCAGGAGGTGGCGGAGGAGGAGGAGGCGTTCACTGGGCCACATTGTTCAGAGATGATTAAAAACTAGCGAGAGAAGAAACGCACGACGCCTCGCTGGCTGTTTGTCAGCCGAGACACCGAGATAACTGAGAGAGAGAGATCCTCATTACCTCCCTCTGTGGGAGATAAGAGTGTGTGAGGCTGCATTGTGCATGCTTATAAAAGTCTGTCCTTATCAAGTATGCATGCACACACATTCACTCCGAGGACCAGACACACACAAACACACCCACACCAACAACACACTCCTCCATATTCACACACATTCGGCCCACGTGAAGAGCGACTGCCAGTGATAATTGGACACAACTGTGTTGAATCTGAGTGAGGATGAATGAAGAGTGGAGAAATAGAGGGAGGCAGAGGAGAGAGAGGGGCTGAAAAAGGTGGAGAGAGAAAGAGGCCCAAAGCAAAAGAGACAGAGACCCTGAGAGAGATGGAGAAAAGAAGGAGAAACAGGAGAGACACTGCAAACAATGGAGAGAGGAGTAAGAGAGAAAGAGAGAGAAGAGAGGGAGAGAGAAAACAGAGAGAACCAAACAGAGTTAAAGAGAGAAAGAGATAGTGAAAAGGGTGAAGAGAAGAGTGGGCCCTGAAGAGAGAGACAGAGACAAAGATACTGAAGGAGGTGAAGAAGGAAGAGAGAAAAGAAAAGGAGCCTAAGGGCACATCCCAAGCCTCTTATATGCACCAACATTTCCCTCACGTGCATCTTTTCCTTGTGTCCTAGCCCCGCCCACATTAGATGTGGGAACATTTTAAGAAGCATGAGACGTCCTTTCCTTCGATCCTTCATCTGAAGCGTCCAATCAGCAACTGATTTCTGATAAAGGGGCGTGTCGATCCATAGAAAGACTTCCGCAAAGGATGTGCTCGTTTGTCCTCGCTCACAGCTCCCCCAGCCACCTCTTCACTACTCGACTTCTGGGTCGAGTGAGGAGCGAGGAACAATCATTTAAGAGACTTGAGATACAGCCTAAAAGACAAAGAGAAAGACAAGCAGAGAACTAGAGAGAAAGATGACAAGGAGCATCAGGACAAAGAAAGGTGGAGACTGACAGAGATGGAGGGAACAGACAGAGAGAGTGTGTGTTTGTGTGTGTGGCTCATCAGTGGTGAAACAGAAAACAGTGCCCTGCAGCCAAAACAGCACTTTCTCTCCTTCTTTACCATCCATTTTCTCAAACAGCTCCATCTCTCCATCTCCCTCCATCTTTCAGAGTGAAGGTTGTGAGTATGACGCTGCAGGCAGTGATTGGCTCTGTGGGAGAACCAGCCTGCTACTGAGCAGGTGTGCATGGGTTTTCATATATATGTAGTATGAGAACATCTGCCTGCAGCTGCTGGGGACATGCAGGGTGTATTTTCACCACAATCAGGGGTCCTTTGAGCAAGGCAGCGATCAAACACAGATCAGCTGGTTCAGATCATTAAAAACTTACTGACTGACTTTTATGCAGGTATTTGCAGCAGAGGACTGTCCGGGAGTTCACCATGCACCACATGTACATACACTCACTATACGGCCAAAAGTATGTGGACACAGAGATGCTTCTTGCCTGGGTCACTAGACAATAGAACCAGAGAGAAAGGACCAGACAGTTGTGTCCTTTCTAATGTTTATCATTTACTAATGCTGTTGACTTATTTTCATAAAATACAAAAATGTATGCGGTTAATTTTAGATGTGACTTTCTTTGTTTACCAAACCACACAGTACCTTTCAGTTCCAGTCCTTTCTAGGAAATGACATGAAACATGTCATATTTATTATATGGCCAAAAGTATGCGGTCAGCCTGACCTTTAGGTCAGCCTTTATGCTTTCTTAACAGTACAGTATTATGAACAGTGATGATTGTCCACATTTTGGGCAACAGTTTGGCAAGAACCTTTCCTGTTTCATGGCTTTGCCCAGTTTGATGTGGAAGAACCTGACTGGCCTCATCAGCATAGGAGGAACTGCAATTCTGATCCTGAGCCAACATCAACGATCACTCACTAATGCTCTTGTGGTTTTTATGACTCTCAGATAAAGTTTAGTAGCTTTTTGAAAAGCAGATAAAAGGATCTAAACACTTCCTCCACCTAATAAACGAATAAAATGCTAAAAGCTCAGACTGATTACTGGTAATGGACAATGAACAGGGAGCAGCAGGCGCAGTGAAGCATCATACAAACGGCGCCTCTGTGTTTCTAATGTAAAATATTTCACATGGAGAATCTGCAGCAGGCAAATAAGTTTGCATCAGAGCACAGACGGACTGAACCTATGCAAATCACACTTATATATATGGCACCGTGTGTGTGTGTGTGTGTGTGTGTGTGTGTGTGTGTGTGTGTGTTGGTAATTATCACGAGAAGCCCGAAATAAATAAGGTTAAAATGGACAGGAAGAAAATATCTGCATTTCCATAGCAACATCTAGCATTTGCTCCATATCATTTCAAAAACTTCTGTAAATTTTCCCAGAGCGCTGGTTCCACTATCAAAACCCTACATAGTTCAAAATCATCAGCCTTCATGTAACAAAACAGGCCACCATTCAACTATTAGTCTGGTGATATTCTTTTTCTGGGTGGCCTGTAGGGGCAGTGGATAGCCCTGTCGCCTCACAGCTAGAACGTTCCATGTTCAAGCCTTGCGGTCGACCAGGCCTTTCTGTGTGGAGTCTGCATGTTCTCCCCGTGCCTGACTGAGCTTCCTCCGGTTTCCTCCCACAGTCCAAACACATGCCGGTTAGACTGAATCTAAATTTCCCATAGGTGTGAACGGTTATCTGTGTGCCAGCTCTGTGACAGACTGGCGACCAGTCCAGGTGCACCCTGCCTCTCACCCAGTGTAGGTGGGGGTGGCTTCAGCCCCCCTTCATTCCTCTACAGGATACACAGTATAACTAACTGATGGATTTTTTTCATAGTGTGAACAAATCTCATTTAAAAAACCAATAACAAGTACTGTGTGTATCCAAAGCCTGATATACAGTATCCCTCTGTGCCACAGAGCTCCACTGTTGTCCTAAAACACATTAAAAATACATTAAAAACACATCAAAGACTGGGTGACATTTTCCCTTATTACCGTGTAGACGCACTCCCACATACACCATCCTACTGCAACAAAAAGTGGCTCAGTCCGCCACTGAAAATAGTTACCAGCACTTCTGTTTACAGACTACAGCGAGAAGCTGCTGTAGGAAATTACTGAGACATTTTATAAAAGGACGCAGTAAATTTGTGAGAGAGAGCTTTTACGTCTTCAGTAGTAACTGCTGTGCTTGGAGCTAAGAGCCACACACAACAAGTAAAGATAAAAAATACAAATTAACATCAGACTAATCCTCTGAATGTCTAAACACACATGGCTGGACAAGAACAGTACAGGCCAAAACTGTAAGAATCTGATAAGAATCTGATCAAAGACTATCAATAAAATCATAAATCTAACCAGGTACTATGTGGCACCACCTTTCAGCTGTTTGATCGTTTGTGTTAGGAGCATGTTTCCTTCAGTACCAACAAAGTACTGAAGTTCAATAACCAGCAGTACTTTGGCATAAAATATACAGTATATCCTGGCTGTAAGAATACTCCCTGTCGCCATGTGCTGATGTGTGTTCTGTCCTTCCCTTGTTTTTGTCTAACAGACACAAGTTGTATCACTGCATCTGTCACTCAGCATCACTCTGCCTCATGGCAACACACACGCTCAGACGAAACAGGTCAGCAGAGTCTCTCATTTGCTTTCCAGAGTTGAGGCAAATATCTACATATGCCCTACAGGTGTGTGTGTGTGTGTGTGTGTGTGTGTGTGTGTGTGTGTGTGTGTGTGTGTTTTCACTGAGCAAGTAAAACTAGTGTTGGCTGGCAGAACACATGGAACCATGACTCTGGAGCACACTCACCTCCAGCATCACACACACACTGAAAGCACAAAGGTCATGTCCTCAGGTACACTACGGTATTGTCAGGAAGGCAAACACACACACACACACGACACACACAATGGACTGACAGTTCTGTGGTATGTGTGTGTGTTGTGTTCAAAGCTGACAGTGACAGAGACACTGATGCAGCGATCCAATGAACTCTGAGGTGACACACACACAGATCAGAGAAATGAACTTGAATAAATCTTCCTCTTTAGCCTGTACTTTCCAATTTGCTGCCTGGCTGCTCTCTCACGCTGGGCTCAAGCTTGCCGACAAAACTGAACACAGCGCTGACAGGTGACGGGCAGACAGTGAACTCTCCCAAACTGACCCAAAGTCAGTGTCATGTGCATTGTTGCTGCATTTCTGTATGCATGTGCATTTATGACTTGCTGATGTGTTTAAACTGTCACTCACATCACAAACTGTTCAACAAAACAGAAGAGATTTCTTTACATCTACTGACCCAGAGGAGAGCTACACGAGGACATTCACATGGTCGCTGGATGGAGAGGAGTTTTTGTTTACTATCACCTTTAAGAGCAGCACTCATTCTCTGGGCCTTTATCCATGCATATACAGTACACGTACATGCACTGACACGTTCCTCTTCTCCACTGGCTGTGAAGTGACCAGTGTTCAACTGAAGCTTGTGGCTTTTTGTACATGTGTCAAAAAGTCTTGAAAACAGAGTGAATAAAGTGAATTAGATGCATTCTGCCTGAGCACATCTTGATCAGCAGCTCCAGCTACAAACCAACGTGATTACCAGGAAAAACACCTTCA
>NW_018127901.1:1575133-1636590 GCF_001952655.1 Monopterus albus
AGACAGAGATGGAACTTTGCAAGATATCCATTAAATTTTTCTAACTGTCTAAAGTTTACTTGAGCAGAACTTTTACACCAAAAACACAAGAACAAGGAGAGTTTAGCTGAGTGCACTACGCTGACTCAGTGGCCAAAATTTAGCTAAATTGGGGTAGAAGTTGTACCAGTGATCATTTTACTGTAGTGAGGAATAAAGTTAAACATCAGAGACAGAGGAGACCTGGATTAAGCTGGGATTTTCCAGTTATGAATTTAGGTGCCAGGCTTGATTAACCTTTGAATTACCTATAAGCTTCCATGAGGGGGACATATGCTCTCAGTGGGTTTGAAACATGCCGCACAAGTCTCGAATGGGTGTGCTTGAAAACCCGTGGTCGGGCATGGTCTCTATTCAGTTTACTGTACTGCTTAACATGCGGTGTGGCGGCACAGCCAAATGGAACGCAACTTCTCTGTCAGCATCAGTGAATCTGTGATCGACCCCGTGGTCTGTTGAAGAAAGCCATGAATGCGTATTTATCCGAATTACTTAGACCTGGCTTCACCTAGTCGCACCTCCTCAGCCTGGCTTAGCCTTCGTGAAATGTATTAAACCGGGATGCACTTAGCAGATTAGGTCAAGCCTCGCTTTGTCTTGTTATCTTGGATTTCTTAATTCTACTTTTGTGAAACAGCCCGTTGGTTGGAAAGTTAATACCGACATGTCCTGTGTTTGTCTGTCGGTTCGTTGGTCTAGTTTAGTCAGTCAGTCTTACTCCTTCTTGACAATCAGAACAAAAGCCTCTGTTTTCTATTCACTTGTTACCCAGTCAGTTCACATTCAGTACGGACAGAAGAAATGACTACAGTGACCACCAACTCTTTCAATATGGGCATGACAGTGAAAATCAAAACCTGTAATCAAAAAACAGAAAATTAAAAAAGACAGTGGTTTTATGTAAGAACTGAGATTCTTCATTTGCTGAATTTTAAATCCAGTCTTCAAATTTTCAGTCTTAACATTAGCTCTCAGTGAAACTATGTGGAGTACTAAGTTACACGGGAGGAACAAAATGTAATTCACATCATGTTTTCAGTAACAAAAACCTGCCATTTGCTTCCATCCACTTCTGTGTTTTTTATGGGATTCTGTATTGTTTTTGTATGTGTTTCCATGTGATAACACTGTGAATTTTATCTGTACATGAGTGTTTTTCCAAGCTGTAGATGTGACATGCTTTGTGCTTGTTTAGTTGCGGATTCTCTGTTTACATACTCATAATCATTCTGTACTGTATTCTGTGTACAGCTAAAACATTTCAGTGTTTACATACACTAACATCTATTTCTGTTTATTTCTGCCCATCTGTGTGCATTTTCAGCTTAGGTCAGGTATATTTCTACTGTAACGTGTATTTTACCAAGTTTCATAATGAGCAGGGTAAAACTTTAGATTCAACTGAGGCAGAGGAAAACAAATTTAAAAAAAAAAGCAAAAAGTGGGATGAAGTGGTTTCCAGCTGACAGCTCTGGTATGTTAATCCCTAAAAACACTACCCTTCCTCCCTCCCTCCTCCTCCTCAGTGAGGAATGCTGCAGCAGGTTATAATTGGCTCCAGAGCGGAGCGAGGGAGGATGAAAGAATGAGAAAGGTGAGTGATAAAAAAGACGGAGAGGGAGAGATGTGAGCGAGGAGATTTGGGTTTGATTTGCTCTGCCGTCGTCCAGCTTCAACGTGTGGGGGGGAAAATAAACAGAAGAAACGATGTCAGTTTTCTGTGTGAAGTAATAACTCTGAAAATCTGCTGTCTAAATCGTTTATTTCTCCTCATTGTGGTGAGAGATCTTAGACCATGACTAGTGGGTGAATTCTATAGTGGGGCACCATATGAAGTGGGTCAGATGTTTAAATAGAAATGACTCTAGAGGTGGAATTACATAACACGGTGCACAATTGGGTCGGCCTATATGCAAAAGACAACTGAAAGCTCCAGTCGGTCACTTTTGAGCTTAAGGGGCACATGTCATTTTCAACAGCTGCATGTTTAGAGATGCTGAAGGCAAACTTTAAACAGCTGGGATGATGGCAAACAAAAAAAGAAGTTCCAGGGATCAGGCTGATGGCAGTCTGCTGTCAAAGTTCTGAAATTTGTCTCTGCAGTGTTCTAAAGTTATTTCAACTTGTGAATCTCTTGACCTGACAGCAAGCTGTTTTAAAGCTGTGCCTGTTGTGACCTCACAACCAAGGACAAGCCCACCCCATATACGCTTCGAGCCTATATGGAGCTAGCTGTGTCCGACTACATTCAAAACACCGACGGTGACTTTGTTAGGAAACTTAAATAGGATTCTTCTGTTCTGAAACTTCCAGCTGAAGTCTCCAGTCTGCAACAGCAGGTTCCTCTCCTTCCCATTCAGGATCAGACTCTGGTCCACAGATCTGTCCTGTCTGTGTCTCCACCTGCAGCCATTATACATAAATAATTATAAAGCTCAACTGTAAGAGAACTTGCATTATTCATTAGGTCCTATTCTGAATGGCTGGCAGAGAAGATGAGTCATCACCTCCTGCCAATCAGAGTAGGTGCTCATGAATAATGTACATTTTATGTTAATAACAGCTGCTGTAGGACAGAGGGGAATCTGGGCTGTTTGTGAAGATGATGTAGAGAAATCTAAACAACTTGGGGTGAATAAAGTGTCACACGTGTTGAAAATACGCTCCATATTTCTAAAAAATGGGTCAAATAAAGCCATAATACCAGCTCTTTAAGGTAGAGCTGCAGGGCTTTTAGTTGGTTAAAGTTCAACTGTCAATCTCTGTCCGTTCAAGAGTCAACACTTTTTTTTATTCCAGCCGAAATACTAAATGTTTTACTTGTGAACACACACAGATGGAGTCTATCAGGGACCGTTTGTATTCCCAGGCTGAGGTCAGGAGGGGGTGGAGGGTGGGGGGGGCATGCCTCTGTTTTTTTTTTCTTTTTCTCCTTTGCCCATCTTTCTCTCTCTCTTTCTCACACACACACACACCTCAAAAAGTACAATAGGGTTTTTCGTCGATTTCTTGTGAATTCTGTTCACAGAGGGTGAGATTTGAAAGGCCGCAAGTGAAGAGAGTTCAGTAAATAGAGGACTCATCAGTTCAACCTTTCTCATGGAAACTGCTTCCATTCGCACAATAATGCTTTGTGGCTGTGCATGTGTTTAAAGTTGGACTCACGATACACACAACCTTTGACCCCCACTGCTGACTTAAATGTTCCTGTGACTGTTTTCATTTGGATGCACAGAACATCTTACTTATTCATGACACTACTTTACCTACAATCAATTCAATTTCAATTCAATTAAGTTTTATTAGTATAGCACCAAATCAAAACCAATCATCTCAGGGCACTTTACCTTGCAAGGTCTAGACCGTCCAATTATTATATCCTTCCTTTTGATGCAGGCAGCAATGAGCTCCCGGGAATATTTAAAGCTGAGGGTTCTCCCCAGGACAGAGAAAGTCATAACCACCATGTCACACACACCAGATTTTCTTCCCAGATAAAATATTCTCCAATAAAATTAATGTGTCAAGTTTGGTTTCTAACAAATATCAGTGAAACAGTTTTTAAAAACATGAGTTTGTCATAGGATTTCATAAGCACTCAGCATTATTACGGTGTATCTGTACCGGCTGTCTGTAGTGTGGCGTAAGAAGGTGTTCGATTCCACCATCGTTTCTACCTCTGGAGTCCCTGTGAGTCAGAATTTGATGCCCTGGGATGAGAGCATGTTGGAAAAGTAGAAGAAGGTGGTAGAAACTCATCCAAGAAGACTCAGAGCTGTGACTGCTGCCAAAGGGGCTTCAACAAAGTTCTGGATTATGAATCAGAATACTGATGTAAATGAAAGATTTGAGTTTTAGAGTTTTAATAATTCTATAGAACACTATGGGTTACGGAGTGTGGTGTTTCAAAATGGCAGTTTGATCCATTTAAATTGAAACCTATGACAGAGTAATGTCTCTGAATATTATCTGATGCTAGTGCTTATAAACATCTGTGGCGTCTGTTTACAGCCCTGTAATATGTTTCTGTATTAAGATACATATCAAATATATGATTGGCTTGGGGATTAGTGGGAATATACAGATTAACTGTAACATAGTTTCTGTTGATTCTTTTTATATCTGCTGGGAGTGAACACAGCATCCATCCATACCACTTATCCTAAGGAGGGTCATGGGGGGGGCTGGAGCCAATCCCAGCTGACACTGCGTGAGAGGCGTGGTCGACCCTAGAGAGGTCACCAGTCTATCACAGGGCTGACATGTAGACAAACAACCACACACAGTCACACTCACTCCTACGGGCAATTTAGGAGTGTCAACCTAAGCTGCATGTCTTTGGACTGTGGGAGGAAGCCGGAGAGAACCCATGTAGGCACAGGGAGAACATGAGGACTCCACATAGAAAGGCCCTGGGTACGCCAGGACTCAAACCCGGAACCTTTTGGCTGTGAAGTGACAGGCCTAATCACTGCTCCACCATGCCACTGTGAATGCAGCATTTTTAGCACAATAACATCAAAATGTGCTGTGTCTGTTTTATGAATGTAAATCCCCAGCTAGTCACTCTATAAGCTCCGGTTTCTCCTTCACTTCCATCCTCTACCTTTACACAGCCCATTCCCCCTCTTGCTCTGTGCGTCTCCATACAGGGGGGTCATAAATCACAGCAACTCTCAGGACGTCTGTCTACAGCTCAGCTATTGTGAAGGGATCCGCTACTCGCTTTACGTGAATGTGTGCAGCTGAACATGAACGCCTGGGGAGGTGGCGGCCCATATGCATGCATTTCTATGTGTGTATGAGCAGTAAAAATAGTCGTAGCAGAGCGAGGGAGTCATGAGGAGTGTTCTGCAGGTCGGGTCAATTGTCTGGAAACAATAGAGGGAAGGAAAACGCTGACGGAACACTGCAGCACACTGACTGTTTTCTGTGTGTCTGAGTGAGAAGCTTCTGCAGTGGGAATAAATTATGTCTAAATAAAGACAGGAAGGAAAACCTGCTGCAAACATTTCAGCAGAGAAACCTCACAAATGACTGAAACAGTCTCTGATCTGGTTATTTTTTCAATTGATGAAACAGGTAATGACAGTCACATCTTTACAAAAGGTTCTCAGCCCTATGCTTGTTTTTTCTTTTAACCTTGAATGCATGTAAATGTAACCCTGACCCTCCATGATTATTTTAGTCATTTAAACTCTGAGTGAGCAGATTAAGACATCCAGGTGCTACATAAAACATTTCACAGTTTTGTGTACCTACACCTGTCAGCCAAATGCATAAATGTGATATTTGCACGTTTGCTTGAGATATTGCATATATTTTTGACATTTTCTTTTGTTTACATTTCTCTTTAATTGGACATCCTAGGTGTCCACATTAACTATGTTTGGTCTCTTAGAAATTGATCGGCTTTATTTATTATTATGCATTTTAACTTTGACACTTGGCACCTGTATTTGTGACTTTGGGTGTGCAAATTATGGGCCAAGAAGACTGATGCACCCAAATAATGGGTGGTCTGGGCATCACAAGTACACAATTAAACACACAACTAAGTAAAACAACAGTTTCTTGATTTATTTTACCATATTTGTCCCATATGTAGTCAGTTTTATTCATCTTGTTTATAGGGACATTATTCATGACACTTACAGCCTCAAAGTATAATAGCATCATTAAAGAGAGTGTACATAATGCAAATAATGAATTTGACCATATTTATATCTACACAGCTTCTGGTTAACATACACCCTGTTTTCCATGTTTCAGTATTATTCCCCATTATTAGCTAACAGCTAGCAGAGGGCCAGTTAGCTCGCTCCAGGTGGTTTGTCTTTCTGTCTGGTCATCTGTGTTGGCCTGTGGAGCAGTGGCCTGTTAGCCAGTTAGCCACTGGGCTTTGTA
Source organism: Monopterus albus (assembly GCF_001952655.1). Classification (NCBI taxonomy): domain Eukaryota; kingdom Metazoa; phylum Chordata; class Actinopteri; order Synbranchiformes; family Synbranchidae; genus Monopterus; species Monopterus albus. The sequence goes on from NW_018127901.1 coordinate 1,581,080, forward strand.
GAAACAGACGTCTCTACAGGAACGAGGTGGACACTGGCCAGAGTTCATTAGCAACCAGTCTGGATTAGCTTCTAGCTTGCCAAGACTGCTGGAGCTAGCCAAAAGAGACAACAAGCCCATAGGGAATAACTGGACAGGCTAATGCTAACGCTAACGCCAAGTCTAATCAGCAGCAGACAGGAGGAGAGGCAGAGTGAAGATGGCAGGAGAACAGCAGCATCTCTTCCTGAATTACAATGAAGGAACCAAAACTAATCTTCATAAAGTCAATACAAGCAATCAGAGTGAAAAAGGCCTGACAGAAATCTAACAAAGAAGCTCATTGTACAGTTAAAAACAACACTAAAACAGGCTGGAGACTACACTAACCAGTGAAGAAGCACTTTAGCCCCAGTGTGCGCAGGAGGAAATCTGACCACAATGGTTAAAGATCACACATTTTAACCTGTATGTGGCCAACATCAGGAACCACCTCTACCTGAATTAACCATTTACTTTTATACAAAGCAACAAAAAGCTGACTGACTCAAACAGATAACCCAGAAAATAAACAATTCCTCTGTGTATTAGAGTAAAATGCAATGTTCAGAGCTTAAAATGTAGACCGAAGATGACGAGTTCAGAAATGGTTCAAGGAAGCTATGCACATCTCGTCTTCTGTACCAGCAGTCTTTCCTGCAGTCTTTGCTTTTTTACATGTCAATCCCTGAATTATTATTTTATTTTTAGGCCTTGAAAGTTTTTTAAATAAAGAGGGGAAATTAATCACTTTTTGGCTAAAGTGGTCACAACGTGAACACAAGTTGTGATGATAGTTCACAAAAAGATTGCTTTGGTTTAAAGGAGCATGTGTGAAAATAGCTGCAAATTCATGTTCAAGTGTACATACACATTTATTTTTTAGAAAACACCAAGCTTGCATTTCATGAAGTCCATGTGGTGATGATGTGTTTAAAGTGTGAATCCAGTTTTCTTCCAAATCCAAACTGCCAACTTGTTTATGTCAATGCACTTTCTTTATATACTCACTAACCCACATTAAATCCACAGTGGCATTTAAGTATATATAACTTGGGGCACAAGTAACATGTCCTTTTGCTCTAGCTGAACTTTGTGCTGAACAACAATGGCTGAATATATTTGTATAATTTTTTTTCCTTTGCTTCAGCTTGCTAGCACTGCTGCACCACTCTCCTTAATGACAGCTGATCAAACTGTTGCAAATTAATGTTAATTCTGTGAGTAACCGGCCCAAATTTGGGGTTAAAGCATGTCTGCAGCTGGTGTCAATGTTCAGCCAAAGATCATCTGTGAGAAGCTCCACCCTGTAACACTGCTGAACAACTAGACTGGACTAAATGTTTCTGTCAACACCAAAAGATCGAGAAGCCTTCACCACATAGAGAAGTCATATTCTCCTAGTTCAACTTTAATTTATATCAGGCAAATAGTTTACAGTAATAAACATAATATTGATCAGGACACACCCAGAATAAATGTACTGTTCAAATGGACACATTGATTAATATTCAGGCCGTGTGCGGCTTCCTAAAGTCTTGTGATCACAGTGAAGCTACCAGCTTTGTTACCAAACCTGTGTGACATCCAAAGATGCCATTGGGAAGATCTGATCTAACCAAAGCCACATGTAAATGAGTTTGACAGATGCTGGCAGGGACATATTTTTGTACATTGGACAGATCCAGAGTTGCTGTTTCACTAAGCTAGACTAGCATCGTTGTGACTGCATCTCTGTACTTATCACACAGACATGCAATTGATATTGTTATTCTAAAAAAAAAAGCAAACAGTTTTAATGTTAATCTACTCCATTAAAAGATGTTAATAACACAATGTTGTTAGCAGCCAAAACCTAAAGCACATCTTTCTTTCTCAGCTGAAGGTCCAAATCAAAGTGTATTAAATCCACTCCATCCCTGGTGAGTGGGTAGAGGAGCAAGGACACATGGATTTAGTAATGCAAGGGCACAAATGATCCATTTGAGAGAACCAATTAAGCACTTTAAAGGTATAAATGACCAAATTGAGGGTATGAAATAAATTAAAAGGAGGATTCAAACCTTCCTGTGCTAATAAAGACTTGATACTCTTCTGTTGTATTTACAGCAGATGAGGCTACAAACAACAGCTCCTCACTGTATGTGCACACGGGTAATACCTGCAGAGACACGCTGAGCCCTGCAGGGTACTCTGACCAACCCTCTACGCCTTCCCTGACCCTCCTCTAAGCTCTCACCTGGGAACACATTAACCCACAGAAACAGCGCATGGTGAACGTCAACACAACACCGACCTCCAACCTGTGCAGGAGCTCTGCTCTCTGGACCAGTCAGCTGACATCTGGCACACTGAGCAGGTGTTTGTGAAATGATGACACACAGACATACACACAGCTCCTTCCTGTTCACTCCCATTGTGTTATCATTGTTATCAGTTCTAGCACAGCGAGCAAAGACAAAAGTTTCATGTGGAAAGGTCGCTCAGTAATGAAGTGTGTAGCTATGTGCATCTATATCTACAGCATAACTACTGTACCTGTCATGGTAGTATGAAGTTGATACTATTTATTGTTCTTGTCTTTTCACAAAATCAGTTTCCTCCTAATTAAGCTAATTAGGAAAGATTTTTTTCTACCAACATATGCTGTGTATGCTGCACATCCACATGTACGTTATGGATGTTTTTAACGAACTTTTCTCTTTGTCTGTTCCTTCTACTTTCTCTCTAATAGAAATATTTTTAAAAATTCAAACCCAAGAATGTTCACACCAGTGCTCCAAATGTAAACCTCCTCGTTTTTCTCAAATTGCACATCTGTTTTCAGAAAATATCCTAAAAATTAACACTTGTACAGCAGAAAATTATTCACCAATGTAGAATATAGAGATGTTTTAACAGCAGTTCGTCTGTGGGTTTAATTAAAGTTGCAGCAGCCCCAGCAGAAACAGCTCCACCTTGTTTGTTAATTTGCTGCGGTCTGAGGCAGGAACATGTTTACTGCTCCAGGTTTTGTCAGCCAGCAGATAATTTAATAACAATGTTGTTAAGGCCAGAGACAAAGAAGAAAATTAAAGCCACAGTGTTTCTGTCTGCATTCTTTCCAGGTTTGATCCTGCTGTGAATTGTAGAAAATGTTTTCCAACACCACGGAGACCAAGCCGCTGCACCGCTTGTTAATTCACACCAAAGCAGAGAGCTATAATTAAAATAGAAGGAAAGTAATCCAAAACTTTCTGACATCTTTGGCAGCGACTGGACCCTGAAAATTCTAATTAAGATTCACGAGAGGAGAAACTGGGAACAACTTGATGAGTGTAATAAGTGGAGACACTTCTCAATCAAACAAAGATGCCTGTATGACCACATCTGGTCTAAAGATTAATGCAGGAACAATTGTCAAAAACTCCAGTTTGCATCAATACAATTTGATTTTAGCTAAGCACAGAGGGTGCAGAAATGGCCTAATGATTCCAGGTAATAATATTCTTATGAACAGCTATATATGCTTCAGGTGTACATTAACTAATAGGCATAAAGGTCTTAACACTGGATTTGAACACAGAACTTCTATACAGCACAGAAGAATAGTGCTGGGTATCAAACTTATGGCACTGATAACAAATGATAACCACTAAAACTGGAGGTCAAACTGAAAAGTGAGCACAGCTGAAATGTCACCAGGAAACTGTCTCCACACAACCATCCTGAGTGGCCCTTTAACGCAACTGTAAATCAGACAGGTCTGACTGTTGAGGGCTCACCCCCCCCCCCCCCCCCGCCCCCCCCCCCCCCCAAAACGAGCCAACATTACTGCATCCAGGTAATGAAGCTAAAAACACCCTCTTGAACCTGAACAGCCTCAACACCCATAAAATGAAGGTTGTAAACACTGAAATGCGACCGGAGACTTCTCATTACCATAGCGAATAGAAACCAAAATACAAAACCCATATTTGCACTAAACTGAAAAGCTCCTTTAAGATGGATTGTAGGTGTGTGTCTATTTACTACAGCAGCAAAGAAAGGTAAAGGTCAGCAGAGGATGCTGCTGCAACTTTGCCAACCAGACTGCAGACACAAAGCTGGCCTTTGCCAGAGAGATCAGTCCCATCGCTGAGATTTACAAGGAGAAACCACTGAGAGAGAGAGAGAAAGCGATTTAGTCTGAATTAGAAGTGCTTATGATGTTATAGATATTGGCTGTTGTGTATTACCATTATTGTTTTATGTTACAGTGTATTTACTGATTACTGGGAGTGAATAATGAGGTGTGTCAGAGAAAGTGCAGAAACACTTTAAAATAAACAGTAAAATAAATTAAACCGACTGAGAAAGAGACACCACGTCTTATTACTTATTATCCAATTAACTTCTGTGTGTGTGTGTTTGTGGAGGAGTGTGAGGGCGGTGAATCTGCCCCGTTAAAGGAGCTGTTTGGCAGCTGGGGGGATATATTTTATCCAGAAAGTTCTGCTCTGTGCAGCCACTAAAGAGAAAGGTCCAGATGGGTTTAGCCTATAAGGACCCTGTAGGCATCCTGTAGCAGGGTTCAGCTGACAGTAACGTTAGGACAGAGCTCAAGCCTGGCAACCCAGTGGTGGTGGTTAGAGGTGAAACAGTTCACACCGAATTTAGGGCTCAGATCAGACCTGGCTTGTTTGTTTGTTTGTTTGTTTGAGCGTAGATGGTGGACAGAGCAGTCCTGACCCCACTGCAGGTAGAGGAGGGGGACACTGGACTGTGCCTTCTGATCACCACAACACAGCCACAGCTCAACACTTAGCTGTTAGCTATTAGCCTAACAAGCTCACTATGGTTCCACCTGACAAAACTGTAGCCGTGGACATTTGGGTCGCAATTTTGGTTTCTGATCCAGAACAGCTAGAGGTAGTCGTCATATAGCTCCAACTGCAACTCTTGTCCACATTTTAATTCTACTTTAATGTCAGCATATTAATAATTTGAAAGAAAATTGTTCTCAATCATTTATTTCCTGACTATTCTTAAAACTTTCTTACTTTCTTGCAACTACAACTTCACTTGGGTGGAGGAAGCATCTGCCTACGTGGGAGACAGTGATCAGAAACCTGGATAATGTGTGTACACGTCAAAGTATCCCTGTTTCTATGGGAGTACATCAGCAGGCATAATAAAACTGATACCAGGCTTTATCAGTATTTCCCAAACCAGGATAGGTTTCCCTGCATAAGCACATAATTAAAAGAAACTACATCAGGAGGATCCAGATTTCTACCTGTACAGTCTGTAAATTAGACAGCTCTGGATATGTTGGAAGGCTTTTTTTCTTGTATGATTGTGCCAAGCAAGCAGTTTCCCCCAGCTTCCAGTCTTTGTGCTAAGCTAAGCTAAACTGGATGCTTAAATGAGACAGATATCGGTTGCATCATCGTCCTCTGGGGAACGTGGCTAACGAGAGGTAAATGTTGGACTGCTCCTTTAAACCATCATGAGAATGAAGTAAGTGACAGAGTCAGCCAAAGAAGAAACACACACTTTCACTGAGCTAACACTGATGCCAAAAACAAGAGCAACAATACGGACTCTTGTAAGGACATTTGGACCATATGTCACTTTACACACACACACACACACACACACACACAGAGTGTATCCATGTATTAATATTCAGTTCATACATTAACAGTGTTTACAGAGAGACAGAGAGAGAATGAGACAGTGATGGAGGACAGCTCGCTTGCTTGGCCTCTCAGTTACCTCTGACTGTGATTAATGCATCAGACTGCATTAGCCTCTTGCTCTTTTTATTCATCCCCTTCTCTCTCCCCCTCTCCTTCCAGCATTCCCAGCTCTTCCTCCTCCTCCTATATCTTCATCCTTATTTTTGCTTCCACAATCAAACACAAAAACAAACCTGCTGAGGAATGAGGTGACTGGATTTGGCAGAACTGTTTTTTTGTACTGGGACCACTGGTTTTTGGGGACTGGAAGAATGAGGGTGGTGTGGGCATGAGAACGCTGTGGTTAACTGAGGAGTGGCATTCCAGAGACAACGCCAATATGCCAATACTGACCACAAATTATCACAATATGCCCCCAACATACCTTCATACTGCATTACATACAATACCATAACGTCAGCTGTCGGAGCCATTTCCACACTTGTACTGTGGTGTCTGTCCCTTTAATAACTCAAGTGGATTCAGACCATTGTGAACAGAACTACGTTATACCAACATTGAAGTTATAGTATTTTGCATGAACACAGATTTTTTTAGATTTAATTTTCAGAAACAAATAGCACGTCTCATTTATGTACATCACATGTTATCACATCACACATCAGGCAAAGGCAAAAACAGACTCCAAAACAAATACACATAGTGGATAAATCTCACAAACAAGGATCCCCGGTAGCCGACTATGCCATGCCCTAATATATGAAAGAGTACTGTATAATGACATGCCACACAACATCATACACAATCATGTACCATCCCCAAACACTATGGCCTAATATACATAAAGACCTGATGCCACAACAGTATTGCTGTACATGCGCCACCATACTGCAAAACACCATTTTACACCAACCGTAGTATACTGTAATGCAAATTATGGCATGCAATTTTATACAGTTACAATATATATACCATAGCAGGCCATAAAGAACAAACCATAATGTGCTGTAAACTATACTGGAATAAAGTATACAGTGTCATTATTTAATGTGTGTCCAAAGATTTTAACTCTGTCTATAAAAATGTTCATTATAATCAAACTTTGTTTTGTTTTTGTAACTGCCTCGCCAGCCTGAGCCGAGATGTTTTAAAAGCAAAAAGTCATCCAGAAACACAACGGAACCACATTAATCTACATTTTCAAATGGCTGGCTGGACAATTTTCAGTGTCATTCCTTTGTTTGCTGTGGAAAGTGGCCTCCATTTATACACTTCTAGAAGCACAGACAATCTGGAAAATAATGACATGGTCATGATTTCATTCCTTCTTCGCTCTGTCTGTCTGGGCAGAAACAAGCAAGTGAAACTTTCATTACTGGTCAGAAAATGCTGGTTACAACCTCACTGCCCTCTGACGTCAGCCCCGCCTCATATGGGTGTCTCTGGGATGCTGGGGGATTTAGGGGGGGATCCAATGGGAAGTTGCAACCTGTGTTACATATAAAAGACCGACACTATGGCAGTAAGAGATGACGGCACATTCCTCATTCCATCATTCACACAACTTCCTGTTTGAGTCTTTACATTTATGAATGATGACATGACTCGAATAAATAATACAAGGCAGATGCAGAGGAAGAAAAATGTGTCTGTGAGTGAGAGAGGGCTGCACTGTGTTGTTTGTCAGATGGAAACAAAAGAAGGATGAGCGGTGGTGAGCAGGAAAATGTGTGCGTGTCAGGAAGATTTCATCTAACAGTGCTGTTTTGCTAAATCTGCATCCCTGACTACAAATCTGCAAACGCACAAAAGCTCTCAGAGACAGAAAACTACCTAAGGGGGGAAAGGAGAAGAGGAAGGATAGAAGGAAAGGAAAGGAGGAGGTCTGCCCTTCCCTCAAATGCCCCATCCTCCTTACCCTGAATGAACAGCAGCTCTTTGACAGAAAGAGAGAGCGCGAGAGAGAGAATTAGGATTCAGCTGTGGTGGTCGGCTGAGCAAGCACCGACTTAGATAAATCACCTGCACATAATACACATACACACGCACAAATACACACATTTGCTGGAGCAGTGCTGACACGAGAACACACTCACAGAGTGTGTTCAGTAAAAAGTGAGAAGCAGCTGAAGCCAAACTGTGTCTGTCCACATGGGAGAAGTCATTAAACCCCCCAAAACCTGCAAGACCACACAGCAGCTGATCTGACGGTCAGATGTACAAGTATGTGTCTAAATGTGTGTTTAAATGTGTGTTTGTGTGTTTGAGGGGTTTCAGCTGCAGAGATTCAAAGCAGATCCTGTAAAGCCACACCTCTGCTTCACATTCAAAGGTCAGCGGTTTGTTTTAATTTGAAAGCATTTGTCTTTTCACTGAGTGATGCTGAAATGCTCTGCAGCAGCAAATCCTCACATCTGACAAGCTTTAGCTAGAGACCATTTGGCATTAATGACTTAAACGATCAAAAGCTAATGCAGCTAGCTCTGTTTAAAAACTCTGCTTTTCTTTCTAGACAATCAATAGGAGGATGCGTCTACTTCATAGAAAGTCTTTTCTTTACAATCCCAGCTCTGCTGCGGTTTGCCAACACACAGGAAGTGATGTCAGGTGCAGGATGAGGCTGGTTTCAGGAAGTGTGTGGGCTGCAATCCCAAAGGCATCCCCCAAGGAAGACCCCCCCACACACACACATATATATTCCAATACATGCATATACACAGGAAGGAACAAGACAACAATGGATGAGACAACAGGAGGAAAAACAAACGCTCCCTGTCCTGCTGTGCAAGAGTCACTTGACATGTGTGTACTGGTGTTTTTTCTTGGCCGTCTGCACATATAGGCAACATAAACAACTCTGTTTGGTTCATGAAAAGTCAATCCTCACGTTTTGATTCTGTACTCAACACCATGATGGTTCTGAGCCCGAGCCCTCTGTCGCTGCAGCTCCTCACGGTACCTCCACATTATATTATTATAATACATTATATTATGTTTGATTCTAAGGAATACACACGCATATAACCTTTAGTCATCTCCAATTAGTTCTGGGATTATTCATTCATCTTTCGTCATTAATCTGGATTTATTACAATTATAAACAATTGTATTAATAAAAAGGAGAGAAGCATTGTGTCACTGCAGCACATCAGCTTGGGAATGACTGCTGGTTCACATGTAGCATCTAAGCCACAATTAAATTTGTAAATGAAAACAACTATATTGTGAATTTGGCTGCATTACAGCGGAGTGAGCAGCCGTCTGTAGCCACAGGCTGGAGCTGTTTGGTAGCAACGTGAACAAGACATTTCTAGCTTTTTTGTGATCACGCATTTTAAATGTCCATATATTTGATTTTGTCAGCCGACATCTCAACCATGAAATAATGATTTTCTCAGTCTGCTGGCTCACTCCACACCAGATGTTGGCTGTGAGGCAGTTGTGTTGTTTGCAGACTGAAACAAGATGTTTCACTGTGGACACAGGACCCGACAAAAACAAGCACAAATGTGGACAGAAATTATTTTCACATGAAAACAGAGTTTTAAAATTTAGACAACTTAGGCTGCGTTCACATTCCAATTGAACCTGATGCAGCCCGACTCCATTTTTTTAAACATGTGACTCGAATCAGATTCTTTTTCATTGAAGTGTGAATGAAGCAAATCACCAAAGTGACTTTGTTATTATTCTTTTATGTGTCATTGGAATTTGTCCTTCATTTATGCTGAAATGAACATTTTCCCTCACATTTGACTTGTGTCACTCACCTACTATCCTGAGAATCAAACTTTCAAGGTTATGATATTGTAGCATTTAGAAATAACTGGAAGTGTACCAACCATCGCTCTCTGTTTTACCTATAATTAGTAGCAAATTAAATGTTTTTTCTCAAGAAATTTCCCAGTTTCTTTTGGAATAAATCTGAATTTACAGATCCATAAAATAAAGTGTTACCAATTGCTGATATAAAGCATAAACAAAACATTATTTAAAAAACAACAGATTTTCACATCTTTTCCCACAGTCTAGCAGCTCATAATGCAGCACTGATCAGCAGATGTTTGTTTCTATGTACCATGTGACCATGATGTCAGAGTTTGTCCTGGAACATTGTGTCACATGACCTCATATCATGGCAGTGTGCTCACCATAAAACTAGTGAACCTGTCAATCAACCCAGCTGTACAAACACGCCAAACAAACCACTACAGTGCTGGCTGTCACCTCGTACTGCAGCGTAATGATGAGAGTGACCTCTGCCTTCGTTTACCCTCACACACTCGCACACACACACACACACACACACACACACAGTGACACTCAACAACAAAGACAAATGGCTGTCAATAACTTCCTCCCTCCATCTTTACGAGCTCATTAACTCCTCTCTCTGTAATGGCTGTCTGCTGCACCTTTTGTTTCCCATACTGCCACACACACACGTATTAGCAGTCACCTCAGGTCGCACACTAACAGCAAATCAATGGATTCTCCTGCATCAAAGAATGTTCAGTGTGATGAGGTTCCACTGACAACTGCTTTCATCATAGGATTTTTATATTTTCTTGTACCTTTTCTTACTTTGACCTCTCACAGAGGAACATGAACATCGTTACAAGACGCTGAGTCTAGAGCCACGCCAACAGCACTGTGAGGTGTACAGTATTTAGACACAGCGGTGCTCCAGTCTGAGGTTAACCTGCTCTTTAATTTATTCTGTACTATATCTCCATGATTGTGCTATAAATAACTCCCACTGATCAATAATATTCTTAAAAGGAATGCAGCTCTGTGCAACAGGTACAGGCACTTCAGGTGTTTAAATATTTATCCATCAGTTTATTGTATCAGGAGGAATTTGACCAGACTGACACTGAATGCAAAAATCAACCAGAGTCCTCCAGATCTGTTCAGAGACCAGAAGGACCAGGAGTCCTGCAGCAGGTCGTCCGGTCCCCACAGAGCCCTGATCTCAGCATCACGGAGTTGGTCTGGGATCACATGCAGAGACAGAGACACTGAGACAGCCTGAGTCCACAGCTGAACTGTAGCAGCTTCTCCAAAATGCTGGAACAAGCTCTTTGCCAAGTACATGGAGGCAGAGTGTGCGGGTGGACTGAGACAGAGGTCACAGCAAATACCAATCTGGTTTCCAAAACATTTATATGAAAAATTTAGATCTGGTCAAGACAATAAAATCTCCATGCATCACCTCAAGTCACTTCCAAATTTACTTAAATAGGACTTTAAAACAACAGTAGAGTGACCAAAGTGGCTCACAAATATAAAATAAATAAGGAAATAGATAAAACAACTTAAAATAAAATAAAAATAAGAATGGCAATACAATCACAACAAATAAATAAACCTCCATAGAAGACACATGATCAAATATTTCACACACAGAGCTGCTTAGCCTAGCTTAGCACAAAGACCAAAAGCGGGTAGAAACTGCTAGCCTAGCTAAGCCAACTCCACCAACTCCTTTCAGTGTGTTTCTACCTGCATAAAACACAATCAATGACATCACTGTACAGCTCTCTATAGGTGGATAATCTCTCAAACACACAGCTCCTTCTCTGTTAGCTGCCGTCATCAATCTCTAATCTGTCAGTCTTATTGATGAGCCCACAGAGTGGCTGCCAGCTGGCAGCTGCAGGGAGAGACAGTCAGACAGAGAACGAGAGGCGGATGGAGTGATGATAAAGGAATGTCTTCCCAGTGCGGAAAGCCCCACCCACCTGGTAGAAGACATTAAAAGTCCCATCTAATGCAGGTTTTATGGCTTTGATCAGGGTAATGTTCCCCCTGGAGTACTTGTTCTAAATGTTATTTATTTGGTGGCTGTTTTACATTTGTTCCAGCACTGCAGAGGATTCACTGGCCCTGGTGATAAACTGGTCAGACAGGGGATCATCTCTTTACTTAATCTTTATTTTTGAAAGCTTAGCCTCCCTGTGGCAACTATTTTGAGCTTTTGGTGTAAATCTGAGTGTAAATTCTGACTGCAACATGAACCAGTACTTTTATACAGAATCTTAAATTTGGTTTTCATATAATTCATCTTTTCTCTTCAAACACGACATTTCCGGCTTCTGAAACTTAGTTAACCTGAACCATTTAAGACCAGTGTCAGCGAAGCTGTAAATACGGGTCCTGGAGAAAGAACCACGAAAAAATACAAGAAACAGGAAGAGAGGCTGGAGGAAAAAGAAAAATTATTAAAATGCTATGGCAGAATGCATAAAGTAGAACGTTAAGCTTTTAAGGAGTAAGGATAATCATAAGATGATTTATGTGCATGCTTTGTTTGAAATAATCATTAGTGAATGTTGAAGAATAAAATGTGAAATGATTGTATTGGAAAGAATGATGAGAAGTGATTTTACATCTAATCTGATCATAAAAAGTGAAAATTCTGAATCATGGAGAAAAGTAACACACATCCCTGAAAAGAGGAAGTGCAAAAAGTGCAAAGTGTGTGTGTGTGACAGAGAAAGGAGACACAGAAAGGAGTATTAAGGAAAGTAGAAAATGCATAAAGTAAAGATTTGATTGATAATTAATGTTTGATCAATGTCTAATCAATGATAATCAATGTTTAGTCAAGTGTTATATACAAAATATAAAGATCCATGCTTTGATTTTAAGGCATTGGTAGTTTTGTGTAATCAGAGTGTAATTTGAATTGTTCGGTTAAAAGCAATAATGAGATTTTTGGTATTTCAATCTGATGTAAGTTTAGTTTCTTGAGAAAAGAGCAGTAGAATCCGTGGCTGAATCACAGTGGGGTGGAGGCCAGTTACGGGCAGTGGACGTGTGCTTTGACAGTAAAAGATACACAATAGTTCTGAAGAACTGCTCCTGAATCATAGACGTATTGAACCAATGACAAGATAGTTTGTTAAAAGGAGAAATAAGCTAAAAGTAAAACTGTTTTTACTTCCTCATTGTGATGTATTACCAGGCTAATAGGGCGGTTTATGGAGACAAAGGCAGCTTGATAGGCACTAAACTGTAATGACTTTATTGGTTGGACTTTTTAGTTGCACACACTAATGCAGCACTAATGCAATGTTTCTAGGAAGCTGAAAAAAGTGTCCATTTCATGGGATTCTGAAGCAGCGTCCCATGTCCTAACAACACACTGATACTGGATCAGTGACAAATTAAAAACCGCTGATGGGCAAAGCACAAAGGAGATGGAGGAGTTGTCTCCCATCTATTCCACATGACTGAAACCAGAAGGGTGGAGGCTGTTGGAGAAGCACAAAAATGCCCATGCATTAGAATTAGAGATCTTCACATGCCTACTCAGTTCTGAGGACCCGAGACTCAACCCGGGATCTGAGTCAGGTTGGGTCCAAATTCTGATCAGGTCAGGCCTCGTTTTACTGCCTCAGGTCTCATGTCAACATAAATGGGCGAGAATGAAGAGACAGTTGACAATGTGGGTACATGTTGATTAACGAATTAACTGATCAGTCATCACACTGCTGCCAATGTTTGTGTCCTGTTCATGTGTGTTTGGGCCAACTGCATTTTCAGATCGAGTCCTTGTTATGCTTTAGTCCCCCTCACCAGAAGGGTGAGGGAGAACTGTGGTAGGACTCAAGAGTGCCAAACCAGGTGCTAGTACAAAAGGTGGTTTAATAGGGAAGATACAAGTAACATAAAAAACACGTATCATAGTCCATGTACATTTAACAGCAAAGTAGGGCAGAGATGGTGGAGGAGACCAGGAAGAACAGGTGAGTAAAGCAGACTAACGATAGGAACCAGGAGAGTAGGAGGATCAGGGCGGACAGGTGAATAGTTAAACCAACCGGGAGGACTGGCGAACGAAAAGGAAATCCATAGCACAGGAACTGTCAGCGTGGACATCTAGAGACGTATAACACAAAACAAATAACCAAAGTACAAAATGAGATCCACAGCACAGGCACTGTCAGCGTGAAAAACAAAATGACGTACGACACATACCACGAGCACAGGTCTGTTACAGGATATGCAAGTTAATGCTCCGGTGATGATGGAGCGTCTGCCAGAGGTATAAATAAGGAGGAAAGTAATGATAGGAATGCACCCCAGCTGTGCGCACCGACAAATGAGTTGCTAAATACCGAATGCAACACAGCTGAGGTGCAGATCCCGCAGGTCGAGAGAGCAGAGGAGAGAAAGGCGGAAGAGAGGCAGGTTGCGCCGAGCGGACCTGACAGTCCTCTTATGTCTGTTTGGGCGGGGTCTGGCTGTGTTCTAGTTGCCTCAGGTCTGGTCTCTCGTTTGTGAATAAGCTTTCCATGGACCGGGTCAGGTCCCAAGTTTTGAAACTGTGAAGTCTCCTATTTGAAACAGCAGGTTTGGCTATGAAATGGTGGAATCTTTAGGTGTCCACATACTTTTGGCCATTTTGTATCTATAGTACTATGTGCGCCCTTGTTTCAACTCAAAAGTCACAGTGTGTTACTGAGAAACATTTGTCAAAGTCTTAAACTGCTTGTGATTGAATGATGAATGAATGTACACACAGAAAGAGAGACAAACTGTCTTTCTGTCCCAGTGTCTCTATCTGCCTCCTTCTTGCTCTGGATTTCTTGGATGGAGTCAGATAACAGACGAGCAGAATTTCAAACAGGAAACACACACACACACACACACACTGACGTCTCCCTCTGGCTCTGTCACTGAGCTGTGAATGACACCTTCATCCTCATCGCTTTAACATTCAAACATCTCTCTCTCTACATGCTGCGAATTAAATCTTCCACACACACACACATACAAATACACACAACATCCAGATGTGTAAATTAAATGCAGCTGTTTTAATATCACTTTTTCCTCTACGCTCTCCTCCACTTCACCTCCTCTTATCTCATAAATCATCTCCTCCTCCACCTCCCCTCCTTTCCTTTCCTTCTTGACCTCCTCTACTATCTGACCATATGTTTATATCCCAGCAGGTAAATCTGTCTGGGTCAAAGGTCACCATGTGCAAACAGACTAATATTGACACAAGGTGGGAGCGGTGCAGTTTGGTGTATATGTGTGTGGGGGTGAGTTTTAAGCTCCGCCTCGGTCCTACTGCTGGAAACCAATCCCTGTTAGCTGACACCTTTCTCTCTCTCCATCTTGTTCTCTCAGAGGACAGTTGAGGACAAGCGAGTGATCAGCTTCCTCATTTTTCCTCATCTCCACTCAGATTCAACAGCAGCAGGTCGGGGTTGGTTAACCAACAGCCACTGATCAGATGCTAAAGGATCAGAGAGGAAGAGGAGGAGGGAGCCTTATATCTCGTCTTACAGGAGGTGCAGGAGGACATACTTCCGCCTCGGCTCCTCTTACCACAAACCTTAAACACCAAAGGCAAAGAGACACAAGGGGAGAGAGAGTTGCTGTGGCTGGCATGATAGAAATAAACACTGAAGCCCTCAGCAGCAGTTATGTTTTCATCTAAATGTGGCAAAAAGTTTAAGCAAATCCCCCAGAAACTGCCAGAAGGACATTTGAATCACGGGTAGGATAAAATAATCAGTCATTAATGAGATGCAAATAGAAAGGTCACAGCAGTGTAGAGGTGTGACATACAGACGATAAGGAGCTGAGGTTGACTTGGCAGGTAGACATTCACATACAACTATACTGTTGCCCTAACTATGTTATGGTGGGAACATAGTCACTGGCTGGATTAGATGAAAGGACAAGGCCAGTCACAACATTGGAGGTCTGCGGCACAGACAAATAGGCTAATCTCGGCTGGTTCAGACATGACCCCAGAATAGAGCCAATTCATTGCTGGCTTTAGCCTCCGTATGGGAATGTTGAAAATGCTATTAGCATAGAAAATGACCGAGCTTAACCTTAAAGAAGCAACGATGAAGGTGGCAGAGTCTCCATGAGGGCGGATGGCGGGTGTACAAAGCACACAGCTGTCCTGTGGGTGGGGAGGTTTTGGCTATAAAAGTACTAAAAAAGCACATTGCATCTGAAGTCAGAAAACATTTTCTTTAATAATAGAATTAAGAGAAAACATGAGCCCGTCACAATCACATTTTCTACAAAAGGTAGTTGCTTTAAGAGTAATTTCTAGGAGACAAGGTTGGGTAGAAGACAAACGGGAGAGGAAACAGGTCACTGATGACTTCCTGTGTTTTGTATTTAGATAAAATCTAGATGAGATATAAGAGGCTTTAATTTACATTGAGACAAACATACCTGTGTCTCTATCAGTCAGATCACAATCTGATTTTCTCGGCTACATATAAATCAGGGTCGACCCTCCTCCAGTTCGGAGGGAGGTGGTAATGCACCTGAAGGTGGAGAAGTTCACTTTAGTTACAACTGTTTAGCTATCATTAGCCTGCTAGTGGTGTTAACCTCTGATGTTGTTACACTTCATCCAATAGTCCAGTGAAGTTTCACTCAAAGTGACAAATGTCAGCCTCACGGTGGTGATTGAGGAAAAGTCAAGGAATCAGACATCAGGATTCATTCTCTGGGGACCATGAATGTCTGTACAACTTTTCATGGCAGTCCATCAGAAAGCTGTGGAGATCTTTCAGTCTTGGCAGGAGGAGGGTGATAAATGACCAAGAAACAGTCATTCACCCAGAGTTGCTGTCTTTGCACTGCCTGTAATGAGTTTGTTGGCTGTTCCAGAGTGAAGGTACATTTTCGACCAGGTCATTTATCCAAACTCCACCCACCCGGGAACTGCCAGCAATGTTACCAAACACTCCTGTGTGTCCACATGGTCATCTATGCCCTTTTAAACGTGATCATTCATGGCTGAAACAGGTTGAATCGTGATTCACAGAGGTCACAGTCACAAACGACCCCGACCCTGCGTCCCAACATGGAACCGAGGCCAGTGATTGGTTAGCGATGATGAAGATGTCACTGTGTTTAGCTGCAGTTGGACTTTTGCATTGACTCCCTCTCTGTCTGAGGCCAAACACCGTATCGTTCCTCTAATACAATAATGTCACAGTGTTTTTGAGAGGCAAAATTCAATTACAGGAGTGCTCCATACACACACGCACACACACACACACACACACAGAGCAGTGAGCACAGCGCTGTCGAATCATAACAGCCTGGGAGAGCCAGCGTTGTATTTTTCGGATATGTGACTGCATTTAATAACACACACGGAGCGAGGACTTGCTGCCTCCTGATTTGCTGACTTGCAGTTTGTCGTCCTGTCAGGCTAACGTTTCAGCTGTCAGAAGTGAAACTGCTAAAATTGCATTTTGTTTTTTTGGTTTTTTTTTGTTAAAGGACAGATCTAGTTTCCTTAAACTCAGATTCTGTCCATTTATCTGCCTGCCTCTCTGCTCCTATCGCTGTCCTGAAAGAGGATCACCCTGTCTCATATTTTAACCTTTGTGTTCACATATTGCATAAAGCTCTAACAGGGAATTTAGGAAGGAAAGAAGGAAGGAAACAGGATGTTTGGATGCAAAAAGGGGAAGACAAGATAAAGAAGTAGGAAAGGAGGAAGAACAAAGAGGAAAGAAAGAAGGACAAATGAAAGAAGAGAAGGACAGGTAGGAGGGCAGGAATAAACCAGAGTGAACCAGAAAACCCCGGGACATGACGTTCACTCTTCCCTCTCTCCATGCCGACTTCGCTCCATCTCTGTGCAGGCGTCAGCAGATTCTCCCAGCATGCTGAGGGAGTCAGCTGTACGAACGCTCCATCCAGCAGCTTTTAATGAAGAGCCTTCAGTCTCCCAGTTAACAACAAATGACAGAGAGAGAGAGAGAGAGAGAGAGAGAGAGAGAGAGAGAGAGAGACAGAGAGAGAGAGAGTACCTCTCATCTTCCTCGCAAAGCAGCATCGGTCAGAATGCAGAAAGATTTCTTGACGTGTCAAAATCTTTATTTGGTTAGTTGTTCCTGAAGCCGGGACTGAAGTCCATTACTGAAAACAGGTTATTCTGTTTGTGGTTAACACAGGGTTAGCGCAGCTTAACAAGCTCAAGCATTTATTGAGAATAATTGTTAAAACCCTGTCATTCTGTTTTTGTACGGTTCTATTTAGCTGCCTCAAAGTCTCATTAGCTTCAAATATGGATTGTTGCACATTTTCTTTACACAAACACAGATTTCTTTGACGTGAACAGTTGTACTCAAGATCTATGATGGATTGTATAAACATGTCAAATTTAGGATGTGAAGTTTAAAAGAATCTAGGTGTTGAAGTTATATACGGCAGCTGATTACAGAGCAGTGACAACTAACCAGTGAGGGTTTTGGTGAAACTGACGGTATCTCTGGTCTGTGGGGGCTCAGATCAGCCTCATAACACAGAAATAAAATGTGTGTCCACAGAATGGGTATAAAAACAGGTCACCACTTCTGGCCACTTTCCAAAAGTAAAGCTAAAGCTAATAAGTTTTTAGTTTGGCTCATGTCCCTTCCACTAACATGGAGGGGGCAGGCTATACCACAACCAGCCACCAGGGGGCAATTGACTTGTGGTGGCTTCATCTCTGAAAGCTGTCACCAAGTCCATTTTGATAGAGTCTATGCATGTGCACATCTACTGTCTCAGCATTTTCCCTAACTGTGGTGTAATCATGTTTTTCTGCAGTGTACTTGGAGGATGACAGCAGTTTTTCAAACAACAGGGAGTGGTGACCACGACAGAACGTGATAAAACATCAAACCAGTTTTCTACAGCCTGAAATCTGACCCAGGATCAGTTTACAGCTCTGTCGCTTTCAAGCTCGACTTCCCTTCTGGACAGAAAACTCAGAGACCTCAAACACACTGCACGAAGTCTGATCTATCACCCAATACACCTGAAAGGGGTTGTCTTACACACACACACACACACACACACACACACAGGCTCCAGAGTCCAGATCAATCCAAACTGTAAATTGTCTTTTTCATTCCTCAACAATTTTCTCTGGATCTCTGGTTTCTCAGAAGCTTCGTCAGGACTGTGGCGCTAACAAGAGCAACACAGTTTGCTGTGCTTGTCATTACTGAGGCTTCATTCTAGTTCAGCAACAGCCCTCACTTATTTCATTGTCTGTCCATCACAGACACAGACTCACATATTTCAACTCCTTGACGAGCGATGAGTCACTGTGAAGCTATAAGGGTGATCGAGTCAAACCGCGTTCCTCCCCCTCATCTCCTCGTGTGAACAACCATCAGCTCTAGGTCTGTGTGTCAGTATGTTTACTTAAACAAAAGACACCAGGTTTCCTCTGAGCACACTCGAGCAACAGGTTCACCTAGTCCTCACTCAGCATCTCCTCCTGGACGTCACCATATCGCAAGGATCCTAAACCTTCTAGCTACAAAAAGCAAAGCATCACAAATCCACTCTTCACTGCAGTGAAGCACACTCAGCTGTAATAGCATGCACCCTTGTTTTAGCCTGAATTTCCTTCATACTGTCTGAATTGATTTTAAAATCCCTTGGGGAAAGAGAATCAGCTGGCTATGCAGCAGTCTGGAAGTTGGCTACCATCCTTCGGACTCATGGACCGGACAAGGGATCAGCGCACTGTGAAAGAGAAATCCTAACTAACACAGCTAGCACAGTCCCACTGACCAGGAGCTCATTTCACCAAATTTACAATATGTACACTTCAATTTGCAACATGAGATATTTTAGTTTTTTTTTTTTTAAAGACATCACTAATCAAAACTATGTGACTGAAGTTTGAGCACACAGGAACCCTGTAAGAATTTTGGCAAACAACAATGGGGTGTAAAATGTGACATTATTTAAACCAGGGACCTGACTCACAATCACCTACTAATGATCGTGCTAGGTTCTGCAGCAGAGAAGGGATTCCCTCAGGACTCACTGCCATGTTAGATACAAAACTATCGGAGAGATGTAGTAGCTCCAAATGCAAACCGGGAAAGCGTATAAGAGCCCCGACACACTGTGCGCGCTCCAAGATGGTCAGCACAAACACAGATGACACTGAATGTCTGCATCCATGGCCACATGCTGGTATTAGGATTCAAAATGGTGACGCTGACACTGTGCATGCAATTGTACTTTCGTTGCCAAAGCTCGTGCATGTGAGCCCATTTGATGCTGGTTTTTGAGCTGACTCTATCGGTGTTGAAGAGATTTTAAAAATCTGATAATATATAAGCCGCTATCATATAAACAAAACATTTTTATTAAGATTGCTCCAAGTTGTTTTCTGAAGTTGATAACGTATGAACTAAACAGGAGGTTTACAGTTGTGTCACAGAGACACTGTTTCTGAATGTTCTCTAAGTGGACACATTTCAAAATGTACTATTAATCACCAGCCAGTATGAACACATACTGGTAAATCTGTGACATGCCCACATCCACAGACACATCAGCCTGAAATTTACATCACGCTTATCCTCTGCAACAGTTCACATGAGTGACTGGTAATCAGACTTCTCCACTTTTACTCCTCAGACATTTTTTTCCTGCCCTGAGCTTTGATAATGCAAATCTGCAAACTTAAAATGTTACAGAAAACTATGAGGAGAAATGCACTCGTTCAGGTTTTAATTCTCACACCCGACAAGAAAGCCTGGACATCATTGTTCAGACAGTTGATCACCACTTATTGCTGTGAATAATTACTTTCCTCACTGTGAACACTGTGATGAATTGTGTCCTGTACTGGAAACAGCAGCTGCTCGTGTCTCGCCCATTCGTTCCTCCACAGGTGCTTTAAAACATTTTTAAATCTAAAGTCAAACAATGTTTTGGAGGTATTGTGTGGAATATAGAGCAGGTGAGTCTCAGCCTGTGTCTGTGGATCAAGTGCTGCCGCGGGCGCTTTATTTCTGAAGAGTTAAAAAAGGCTGACCGTGCACCTTGTTTCCATAACAACTGCCGATCACTTCAGCTCACCTGTTGCTCCCCTGTGTCTGCTCTTTTGTGTGTTTAAAAAGCTACAAAACAATTGTACATTCCTGAGACGTTAATGCATTAATTTAACCTCTTCAACTGCGCCTTTCACTCAGGCTGCTTCAAAATCTCAAAAACATCCACAGTCTATTACTGCACCAACCCAAGACCACGCATTGCATCCAGTGGAAATTTACAGATCTTTACAGAGCTTTAATTTACAGATTCCTTCTGCATCTTTTTACACACATTTTCACAGATTCAGACATAATCAGTTTAGTGTCACTGACAACAAGTAGTGGGCATCTCGTCTACCAGATCATCCTGCTGCAGTTTCAAGTGTTTGTGGTCACTGCTAATGAAAAATTAACTGTTATTAATGTTCAGCATTCTCTAAAAGTAACTTACAAGTGGAATATAATGGGAGTATCACCAGTCTCCTGTTGTCACTATGTACAATGGCAACACATCACCGCTAAATGCTGTATGTTTGTAGAAATGTTATGTTACTAGGGTCGACCCTGATGCTGCTCACTGCAGAGTAAGGGTGGACACACTGTTACCTTTCACTGGTATGCTACTTTATGCATTAACAGCCACTTTTACATTTTGTTAAATGGGATGTTATTATCACTTTGTGTGTAATGTGAAATATGTAAACTGCAAACAACAGCTGTCTGTTAATTTGGTTAAAAACAGAATGATTCCTACTGAAATGGTTCCAAAGACTGAGCTCTCCCAGAATATAAGAAACAAAAACTATAAATTGTAATAATTGTGAACAGCATAGTACTTCAGTAAGTGTAAGGTGATACTGGTGCCAATGCATGGTTAACTAATAGAAACACAGACAACAGTTTTTCAGTGTAGAGGAACCATTAGAAAGAGGAAGATAAATGTGGGCCTGGGCAAGAAGCAGCAGGAGGGCGATGCTGAGTTGTGTAACACCTGATATGAACGCTTTTAGTAGTAACCATGGGAACGTCTCTCATTCCTGCACTCTGACAGGACCTGAATGCAGCAATGAGACTAAACAAACCACCACAGACTGATCTCAGTCAGACCAGCTGAACAGGTTGGGTGAAACCAGACCAGAGTGTCACTGTGTCAGATAAACACTCCTGCATGCGTGCGCACTCTCCACATGATGGCTATGTCCTTCTCCTTTTAGTGCTTCACTCAGTGTGTTTTTTAAATATTCATTCCTTCCCATTGAAGCTGGTGCTGCATTAAAATTCCCTTTGCAGTGCTAATGGCTATCAGCCCACAAGTGGTGGGGAGGGACGAGCAAGGAGAGAGGGGGAAGCATAGAGAGTGAGAGAGAGGAGAAAACAGGACAAGACAACCAGGGATTAAATATATTTGTTTTCTCTGGTACCAAATTAGTATTGACGGCAGCTACCTCCCCTGCTGCACACACACAGCCATGGCAGAAACCCAGCCATGTTGAAAATTAATTACACAAGTGTGAGAGGTGATACTGTACACACACACACACACACACACACCACATACAGCATGAGAACGGCAGAGCAGGTTCTGCCCAGCTGCTCTCCTATAAACAGAAAGGTGAAAAGATGGGTGTATATAAAACATATATATATATGTGTGTGTGTGTGTGTGTGTGTGTGTGACAGTGTGTCTCTGTATAGCCGTTCAACTGTCAAAGGAAAAAGCAGCAGGAGAGAAAAGAAGACAAAGTGGCTCCAGGTCGGCCACACAGTAATACTCTCAGGATCCATCCATCAGCACTATATAACAGAACAGAATAAAATAATATTTACTGTCCAGCCACAACTCAAGCAAAACATCAAACAAACCAGTATGAAATGTATTTTAACCAGCTGTTCATAATTAAATACATCTTCAGGTTTGTCACTTCAAGTCGACACTGAACACATTAATAAATTATTCACAGCCAATGCATAGTTAGTTTTCCAAGTGTCCTCTTAAAGTGACTAACACTTAATTTAACTGTCTGTTGATTCAATTAAAGCAGAGGTAAAAAACAAAACATAATGTTTCCTAACTAGGTTTGACCTCCAGCATCTGCTGCACCCATATGATGTCACAGGCACATCATTCTTTTATGCGTAGCCAAAATTCTGCCTACTGACAAGTTTTCACTTGTCTTTTATTGCTTTCACACCAGTCTGCTTAGGCTGGTGGTACATGCACCTCACTCAGAGCACATGAAGATCCACCCAAAAATTCAGAATGCAAACCTGACCAACTTGAGCATGAATTCAAAAGCTCAACAACTGCTGAAATGATTCGGTGCATCAAGCGAACCGTCTTGAAAGTCATCTCTTAGTAATCTATACAATCCAATAGGCCTCTTCCACTACAGGAACTTTCCAGACCCATAACTGGACTTGTGTTTGAGTTTTCAGAAAGAAGCTGTCTATAAGAAAACAAATTGCCTGGCCATGGCAGTGGAACAGAGAATTAAAGACCTCAAAACAGGTGTGACTTCAGCCCTATAATCTTAGAACCAACACAGGACACGCTGTTAATCTTGGCCCTGTGTATTGAAGGAAAGCAGCTCACTGTGTAAGAAGCAGCTGCAGGAAGTTAAAGAGTTTTTGAACTTCTTGTTTGACTTGTTTTCCGCCTGCGGCACTTCTGTCTGTGCTCAGTGTTCAATTCTATATGGATTTTTGTAAGCAGTCAAAACAAAGAACTTAAATATGCAGAATTAGAATAGTATATATTTGTCTGTCCACCCTAAGCTATGAGTATAAACAATCACCGTTACTGAGTGTCAAGCCCAGTGATTTACAACCGCTGCTGCAGGACTAAGCTTGCTGCATCTCTGGTTTGGAGCTTAAAAAAAAAGTGGAAACTGGACTAATATAGCAGTGAGATGTCTCACAGAAGTCCTACTGGATGTTTCTCTTCTGCTGCATGTATCTCCACTTTGACTTTATGAGAGTTGAGGAGCTGCACCATCATATAAACTCTCCTCTCAGTTCTGATGTTTTCAGACTAAACGCAGTAAAAAAAAAAGGGTTGCTGAGATTTAACCAGGCTTTATGAGGCTTGAGGACAAATGCAGGTAGGAGAGACAGAAGTCTTATAGTATTATAGACAAAGCCGTCCAGTTCCTTCATGTGGATAAACCTATTTTCATCTGATCTCCTGCGACAGACAGACAGAGACTCTGTGCCCAGTCGGTAAGTTCTACAGACATCTGGCTTGTCCATCAGAACCAACCAGTTCTTGGTTTTGATGGAATCTAAAATAATTTCACAAATGTTTGTATTGGAGGTTCCAAACATTTCAATTATGAAAACTTGCTTCTTCTATACATCATAGTAAACCTTTCCAGGATTATTTAGTTTTGACCGTTCTAAAGTGCTGAATCACGTGATATTCTGTGGAAAAAGGTCACTGCTGAGCAATTAAAAATCCCATTATTATGAGGTTTGTAGTGTCTTCTGAGCCAGCGATGTGGCAGCAAAGCCTTCAGGAGAACTATTTAAGAACCACTTAGTTTCTGTGAGGACTGGTTAAAGTATTGATGGGTTGACAGGCTACATAAGACATAAACAAAAGATATGACATTAAAAATAAATAAAAATAGATGAGACAACAATGTAGAAATATTTGCTGTAAGATGCAAAAAATATGTATTACCATTAAAACAACAGTTTAAAATTAATCAAAATTATTAATTACAAACAAAAAAAATTACCATTAAAATAAAAACAAACTGACCTCTAGCTGCTCTCAGCTGTCATGGCTTGACGCCCAGATATTTACTGTGACCTTTGACCTCTACACCACTGACCACTGGCTGTTGACTCTGACCATGGAAGTGTGATATTAAACCTCAGCATCAGAGCTGACTGATATCTCTCCATCCAGAGCAGTAAGCGTTCGTTTTTCATCCATGCAGACAGGTGAGATGAGGAGGAGGAGGAGGACGAGGAGTTCAAATGGATGCCACCTCTTCCTGTAGGAGGATGAAAATTGGGGTAGGAGGGGGAGGTGAGGGGATGGATCAGGTTCAGACATGATGTCCAACGGCGAGCGGCTGATTTTATCGACTGCTCGACACGCTGCGAGGATCGAACAGCGGCTAAAAATAGATGCAGGACAGAACAGGACGAGCTGGGTGAGTGAGTTGCATCTGCTCTGTCACCAACAGTAAATCTGTGGGTCAGCGTTAGCCTAGTGATGCTAATCCTGCAGCTGTCATTAGCAATGCTACCACTGAGGCTGTTTACAGAAACCTAACCCTAACCCTTCACCCTAACCCTTCACGTTAGGCAACATGAATGCTGTTTTAAAGGTCACGTGACACTGAAGGTAGTAATGGGGGGAAAGTCATGTGTATGATTTGCAAGTGTTACAAATAACAGTGGAGGCGGGGGCGGTGGTGGCTCAGCAGGTAGAGCGGGTTGTTTCCTATCCGGAGGATTTGCGGTTCGATTCCCGGCTTGTCCAGTCAACATGTCGAGGTGTCCTTGAGCAAGACACTGAACCCGGTGATGTCACCGGTGTGGGAGTGCGAATGGGTGAATGACCGAATAATGTGAAAGCGCTTTGCGTGCGCTGTACAAGTATAAGACCATTTATGACCGCAGACTCCAAAAGGGTTAAAGTAACCTTTTTATTTTTGGCACAGTCTGTTATTTTGAGGCAGAGGAACCAAAAAGGAATTTCAGCCTGGTATTAAAGAGGAGACCTGAAGGTCTATGGCAAATGTTCCAACTGAGCCATATCAAGCCTTCTGGGGGCCATAAGCAGACGACCCAAATCCCGGAATTTTAGAGCCCCCAAAAGATGTTTTGACTGACTTTGTTATGGTTTGTGTGCTGGGAGGACATTTGGGGAATTGATGGTGTTACTAGGTGCCATAAAATCTGAGTATCTTACTGTATAAGTACTGTTAATATTTTGTTTGGGTCCCCCTGGCAGCTCAGGAGCCGTTTTGCAGCTGATATTTGCAGTTGTGCACGCTGCCAGCGGCTTAGCAGAAACATATGTGCATCTTTCACCCCTGTGCTGGTACGCGTTAGGTTGTATTAAATCAGAGGGCATTTCTTGTTGATTTGGGCGTGTGACCCTCTGTCACTGGTCAATCAAATCATGCATTGCTCTGTTATAACGAGCAACACTAATGCTGTACTGCTTTATTGGTTGGATCAGTTTTAGTGGTTTGATTAGAGTTATGGAAGACTGTAGGCCTGGTTTTAAGTATATTTGAAAATGTGGTACAGCAACACTGAGCCCAAGACAAAGTTTCCTAAGGGGACGGTAAAGTATATTCTTATCTTAAATACTTGTGTGCTTGGTAGATGACTTTGTTTGAAGACTGGGGTAATTTTGTTTTGCTCACAGCTGCTGAACTAAGGGGTAAAATGCTGTGTCTGTGTTGTTAGACCCCGTATTACAGTGTTATTAACCACAGCTTTGGGTATCTGATGAGCCTTGGGTCAAACTGGACTTCCTGGATCATACTGTATTATATAGCTGACACGTCGCTCTCTGGTAAATATAGCCTCGTGTGTGTGTGTCGGTGTGTATGTGTGTGTTTTAATGCAGAGCTGTTATCAGTTCGAATATCTCAAGTACCTTATTAGCTCAAATATAAGAGGATATTTTTATCAGGAAGATAGGTATGAAAGTGGGGGTTGTCCTCAGAATCAAGGACAAGACAATAACGTGCTCATAAAGTCCGATATTCTTTCTGAATGGAGACAGTACCAAGGTAATTTGTAGCCTTGATGTCGCGCTGTGAATGTTTTCAGTCTGTTTAAGGCTGGTGTAAAATCCTTTGCTGCCAGGAAAGATATAAATTCATAACACTGGGAAAACAAGTTCATAGTGCCTGTTGACGCCTTTACTGCAGAAATGAACCAGGAAGAAAATCTGCCAAAAATTACAACTGTCACAGATGATGAGCTCAAAAATGCAGTCAGAAATGTGATGTCAGAGGGAATGGTTGTGATCGCTTCAGCAGGCAGACAGGCTTCAGCGATGAGGACTCTCTTCTGCTCGGATTAATAGTAACTCAAACAGAAACCCTCCCAACAGGCTCACAAACAGATGCTGGAAAAGCGGGAGTCTTCCTATTATCAGGGTTGTTCTATATTAGGACCAACACAGCATGAACAGTAATTATTTTGTATAGTTGGAAACATGATACAGAAGTCCAGTGTGAAGCCCAGCCAAGGTCAGTCTGAACAAAGGTCACTGTCTGAGCTGTGCATCTCTTTTGCTACCCTCATGCCATGTCAGCAAACTGGGAGCAAAGGAAAACCTCCAGTCACTCCAACATGGTTAGCCCCGCTGTCATCACTGTAGTCAAGACAAACAAAAGTAAATTAAGCCTCATTTAACTCTGACAAATTATGGCTAGAACATGACACTTTCACACTGTCTCTACAGTCTGATGTGAATGTTGTAGCAGACCTCTGAGCTACTCCACACAATCCTCACACAAATGTAATGGTGACTTTCTCTTTTGCCAATTTTGCTTCTTTTCACCAACACAAATGCAATGACATAACAGCATTTAGCAGATAATTGAATCACAGTAATACAAAGTCTAAAGGTTAATTTGCTCAAAAACAGTAAATTTACAGACAAGCTGATAACTATTTTATCACACTAATTAAAGACACCAGGAAGCACACTGCTGAGTGTTGGACTCACAGTTGCCTACAGTTCTGAAACTGCTCTTGTTATCATGTGTGTCCCTATTGTGTCGCCTGGTGAGAAAGAGGAGGAGGAAGAGGAGGAGGAGGTGAAGTAGCCCACCAACTCTGCACCACCTGCCCCGTTTCCTTGTCTTCTCTTTTAAGTGAACTGGGTTTAAACCAAATGTAAACGGAGCTACTCGACACATGGTCATATACAGTGTTAAATAAAAGAACAGTAAAACACCTAATGATCCTTCCTTATATTGTAAGTGGTATTGGACTATGTTTTGTTATTCTATGTAAGTGACCCAGCGTTTACACCTAGAGTTTCAGCACTTCCTTTTTATGCTGCAACCTCCATCTTTAACTAGGTTCAAACTGTCACTTTAAGCCATTTAGGTCCAGTCCAGTGTAATGATACAGTCATCAATATCAAGTATTTCTGATAGAAAGAATCTTCAAAAGCTCAGCATGTGGAGAAACACATCTTAGCCGCAAGCACACCCACATTAGGATTTTGTCCTTTTTGGAAGAGAATCTTATTTAGACTGAGGAAGAAGAACTGGAGGAAGAGGAGGAGGAGTCCCCGGCCCTCCTCCTGAGCAGCCTGTTGAGAAACAAATGCATTCAAACACAAAAGGAAACCATTTGGATGAAAGGGGGGTTAGACTAGCAGGGGAGCAGGAGGAGGGCGTGGTGCAGCGGGGGGAGTAGAATGGGTATGAATAGGGGTGATGGTGCTGGTGCTGGATGGAGGATGGAGGTCAGAAGTAAAATCAGCATGTGGTCTAGGCTGGACTTTTATTTGGATGTGTCTTCATGTTCACATGGCCAAACCCACTGTATGTCTGTGTGAAGCCTGGTCATGAGGGGAACGTTGTGGTAATAAGCCTCGGGGCCAGGATTATTAGGAGTAGTCATATTTAAACTAATTACAGTGATTTTAAAGGATTTTCTGCACAAGGCCCAGCAGGATTTTGTTACTGCGGT
Source organism: Monopterus albus (assembly GCF_001952655.1). Lineage (NCBI taxonomy): Eukaryota > Metazoa > Chordata > Actinopteri > Synbranchiformes > Synbranchidae > Monopterus > Monopterus albus. The sequence goes on from NW_018127901.1 coordinate 1,609,284, forward strand.
TCTGACTAAAAATATTACAGCTGCCACCGTAACAGTACCAAGTATGAGACTCCCTCAGGACTTTCAGTTGATGCAGATGACAGGTCTGTTGTCTGCATCCCAAATGTACACGAGAACCTCTAAAGGCTTTTTTTTTTCACATGAAGCATCAGTTCATGGACACAAACTGTCATCAATAACTTTTATACATGTATTTATTTTTGCTGACTTTCTTAAATTTGTTATTACTTCTCCATATGTCTGTGTGTCAAACACCATTCGATGCAGAGCTATACTTTACAGTTTTTGTGACCCTAAACAAGGCGTTCTTCCCATTTTCATATCTGTGCTGTGCATTTTCAAAGTCTCCCATGCTAGTTTCACAGACTCGATTTGACTGCAGTGTTGAACAAACTGTGTTCCTGTCAAACTGCAGGCCTGTTGTTGCTGTTCACATTGTTGTTTTGCCACTTTGTCCCCTCCAGCCTCACACATTCTGCTCAGATATTCAGATCAGCCTGGCAGAACACTCCACTCTAACTCTAATTAGGTGTAAACTCACTGGCAAAATGGTACATTTTTGAACAAAAAGATGCATCACGTTCAGCTTTAATCACCACAGTGTGAAGCGGCTGCTCTCTAACACAACCCATTGCTTGTGGACTCCATGTTCGGAGTCATTGCTGCTCTCACTGTGACTCACAAGCTCCTCCTCTCCGGCGTGGACGCCATTAAAGAAGCAGGCTTGCTGTCTGATGCTGGCAGCACCAAATACAACAGCATGCTGAAAGCACTGATGATTCATTGCTCTGGAGAAAACTGCCCGGCTCACTGTAGGACAAGGACACGGGCGTGCAAGCTACGCTGCACACTGCAGGACAGAGACAGAGAGAGCGGGGGAAAGCTGATGTGCTGAGTCAGAAGAGAGAGAAACCAGCAGACAGCGTCTGACTGACAGCTCAGATTGTGTTGTCCTTCTAATTCCCATATCTTATCCACTGGCAGAGGGAGAACAGCAATCCAAGTACATCCTGACCAAAAGCTGTTAATTATGGATTTAATAGTGTTATTGGCTGTTTGGTTGCATAGTAGGGATGGGCAAGGATTTTCAAATAGTCATTAAGTTTAAAAAAGTAAAATCAAATCTAATATTTCATGCACCTATGGTTTTGTCTTTAAACACAATGAGCCACTGTTTTCCCCTTGTTTTTACCGGCACCTGGAAATAATGTGATAACAAGGTCAGCATCTCATTTTACAACTGCGCCAAATACAAACAGCAGAAACATGCAGAGAAACAGTCACAGCATGACTGGATAAACTGGATGATGATAACGCATGTGAGCTACGCAGTTGTTTCACAAGTGTTGAAAAGGCATCTCTGACCACAGATGTATGGCCAGCACATCTGGAAAATACAGAATGCTCTTCTTCAGACTGAAGCAATGATGAAGCGGCAAACAGCTGAAAACCTGGCGAATGTGTCTTCCACCACCACAAAACACTGGGACTTACAGGTCAAGACACAGCAGGTGTACATGACAATGCTAGCAACAGGAAGCTAGCCAACACCGAGCAGCTGAACTGGGGCTCTTGTTTAATTGTCGAATAGTTCCCAGCAAATATCGAATTACATTTTAGCTTGAAATGCCCACCCCTACTGAATACTGGATATAGACATCCCTGATCTGTATTTTCATCAACATCAAGTCCCGTTTTCCCGTGAGAATACCTTGTTAAACATAGGATTTTAACATGTGTTCAGACTATGACACATAGTAAATCAAAAGTACCTTCTCCACCGCTAAATGCTCAGGTTTAACCTTAAGATACCACTATTAAAACTGAAATAGAAAAACTTTCAACTGAAGCCCAGTCTTCCAGTTACACTTCATTCTAAAATGTCACCTTACAGTTCAGCTCATTTTTAGAATAACTGTGAATGAAGCAGGGAGCAAAATCTGTAAAGTAGGCAGATGGTTCAACAGACATGCAGGCCTTCATTCCCAGAATCAGAGCAGGATTCAACAGGTGGAGCATCAAGTCAAGTCAAGTCTTGACTTGACTTGATGTGACTCCAACTCCCAGCCAGCTCGGCAGTAATATCCTCAGCTCAGCACTGTAAAGGTGGTCAGACGCTCTGAAGCCACGCACAAACTAGCAAGACGAAAAACAGACAACCCTAACCCTGTACAGGCATATTAACACAAAAATACTAGGCCAACGCAGTACCGTGTTTAAAATTATACGCTCCCAGGACTCAACAAGAAAATGCACACAAAACAAAACAATTTGACACTAAAATGACCAAAAAAACTCAATGTCAAGAAACAGCTGATTGATTTCTACATGACTGATCCCACTCGTCATCCATCTGGCGTTCTGTGGGTAAGGAGATCCTCAGACTGATCTCTTAAACAAATAAAGTCATCTGACCAAAGGAGGGTTTAAGAAAGAGTTTCCAATGGACAGTACAGAGAGAGGTACCACCGTCTTCTTGGGAAGTAATTTTTAAAATCACAGAAGTGTTCAACCCTCATGGGTGCAGTTACAAAATCATCTTTAAACGCAAGATTATATTTTGACCTGACAGACAAGGCATGGGACTGAGCAGAGCGTGTGCACTAGACCGTGTCCACAGTAGTTCTGATACATTCATAAATGTCTGGGTTTTTCCTAACCTCATATAAAACCACAAAACAAAACCCCAGCAGCAGCTACTACTACACACCAGTACAAACTCCAATAATCCTCACTTTGATGGCACATTGTAACAACACCATTGTCTCACCACTCACCTCTGACCCTGTCTGTCTGCTGTCCGATGACCTTTGACCTCCACCACCGTCAGGAATCCGTCGCATGCCGGCTGCCGAGCCGGAGTGCAACCTTTAACCCCGTCCCCTTCCACCACCTCATTAGAGGATGTGTCAGTGGGATGTGAAGGGGAAATTGTGTTAAAGATTAGCCTTAGTTCATCACTAACGCAACACTACAAAAAGTCAATATTAAATACATCAAGAGGTCAGAAGTCACGGTTGACTGTTGACATCCATGTCTGTGCTCTAAACGCCTCAGAAACTCGTCAGCACTTTGTTAACAAGTCTCTGTGGTTGCTTCAGCATATATTTTAACTCATTAACTGGAAATAATGAACCCTTTACATCAGAGCCGACCATTTTCCTGTCATATCAACTGTGTTTAGACTGATTTATTCCATCTGAATGGTCATTAGTGTCATTTCATTTTAGTCAGTTTGAAAGCAGATTTTTTTTTTTTATGAGTCGCTGGAAGTTTCTCCTTGGCCTGATACTGCTCTTATTTTTATTACCATTCATAACTATAATATACACAAAAATATTTTAGTTGTATGGTCTAAGTTTGACTGATTAACACTAAATTAGGTTGAAGAAACAGAAAGTAGTAGAGACACACACACACAACCAGCAACAATTAGGCTAATTAATTCATTTGTGGGGTTCAAGTTTCAATTTCATCAGTTTAAACTGCATAATTAACAAGCAGCTTTCAGGGGACCTCGCATTCATTTTGCGGGAACAGACACATATACATATACACACAAATTCAGACACCCCCTTCTTATTTACCTGCCTGGGTTAATTAATGCTGCTTGTCTGGGGAACAGAGTAATTGACAATCCCCATTCCCCCCTCCTCCTATAGCCCCTCGTCAGCTATTGGACACCCGTGAGACTGACAGGTTGTCAGTCAGCTCTCCTGTAGTCTCAGTGCTGATGGCCAAAAGCAACACAGCCAAACTGTTTTATTACCACTTGTTAGAAAAGGAAATCCTCTTAAATATACTGTAGCTGTGTGTCCCTGGGAACATTTAATGACAAGGTTCTCTGAACTTTCCCTGCAGGCCACCATAAATTGCACTAACAGAAGCAAGACACCCACAGCACAAAACAGTCACCAAAGAAGGGCACTGAAAAGTACACTGGTACTGTAGTTGGGGAACTGAAGAGGTGTAATTTTATGCACCTTACCTGTACAGTAGGTGCAAGGCTGTTACAAAGCAATGGCTGCACACTTACTCCAACACAACAAGAGCACGTTTTGAGCCCAGTCAGAAAATGACCACGTCTTTTTAGGTTTTGCCACATGGCTGTGTCAAGATCAAGGTCAAAGGTCAAAGTGTTTATTGTTTGTGGTATTTGTCTCCTACAGTTAGGGTGTCTTCATTTCCGACTGCACCATGAAGGAAGGATGGGGGGGACATTTACAGGGTCGTAGTCTGTCCATGCATGTACTGTGATATATTTGAGCCACTGCACTGCCCTTGTAAAGCATCTTCAAGCACCTCAGAACTTGGGAGATTAAACAAAAATATAATTCTTAAAAGGTAAAATGTGTCACTAAATGTACCAGAACCAGCCTGGATGGGTGTCACTGCTGCCTGAACATCTGATCCTGTGCTACAGCATATCATAGGCTCTTGGTGTTTTGCTCAGAGGCACTGCGGCAGACCTAAAGCTGCTGCCACTATGAGACAAATTCCTCAGGCAGCCGAAGCTGAATGGAGGATGGAACTCTCCACTGACCTCTCAGGGTGAGCTCTTAAAGAACTGTGCCAAAACATTCCCTTCCCACAGTCCTCCTCGGCAAGCAAGAGGAAAAACACAGCAGGACAGAGGGAAAGGGGAAGATGAAAGAGAGCAGAGCGGTGCTGCTGGCTCCACCACATCATTACTGAGTGTGCTTCTGCACGTGTTTTGTACTCAGCTTGTTACCTAGCATGCTGCGTAGGTCAGTGAGGTCAGAGGGTGTGGGTGGTCACTTCCTCTTCATGACCAGGCCCTCATCAATCACCCAACACCTGATGGCTGTGGACAATGGTGACTATGTGAAAACCAGGACCGCGTGCAGCAGCTTATGACCAGTGTCAGCGAAGCTGTAAATACGGGTCCCGGAGAAAGAACCATGAAAAAATACAAGAAACAGCAAGAGAGGCTGGAGGAAAAAGAAAAATTATTAAAATGCTGTGGCAGAATGCATAAAGTAGAAAGTTAAGCTTTTAAAGAGTAAGGATAATGATAAGATGATTTATGTGCGTGTTTTGTTTGTAATAATCATTAGTGAATGTTGAAGAATAAAATGTGAAATGATTGTATTGGAAAGAATGATGAGAAGTGATTTTACATCTAATCTGATCATAAAAAGTGAAAATTCTGAATCATGGAGAAAAGTAACACACATCCCTGAAAAGAGGAAGTGCAAAAAGTGCAAAGTGTGTGTGTGTGACAGAGAAAGGAGACACAGAAAGGAGTATTAAGGAAAGTAGAAAATGCATAAAGTAAAGATTTGATTGATAATTAATGTTTGATCAATGTCTAATCAATGATAATCAATGTTTAGTCAAGTGTTATATACAAAATATAAAGATCCATGCTTTGATTTTAAGGCATTGGTAGTTTTGTGTAATCAGAGTGTAATTTGAATTGTTCGGTTAAAAGCAATAATGAGATTTTTGGTATTTCAATCTGATGTAAGTTTAGTTTCTTGAGAAAAGAGCAGTAGAATCCGTGGCTGAATCACAGTGGGGTGGAGGCCAGTTACGGGCAGTGGACGTGTGCTTTGACAGTAAAAGATACACAATAGTTCTGAAGAACTGCTCCTGAATCATAGACGTATTGAACCAATGACAAGATAGTTTGTTAAAAGGAGAAATAAGCGGTGTAATCAGAGTGTAATTCGGATTGTCCTGTTAAAAGCAATAATGGGATTTTTGGTATTTCAATCAGATGTGAGTTTAGTTTCCTAATCCGTGGCTGAATCACAGTGGGGTGGAGGCCAGTTATGGGCAGTGGACGTGTGCTTTGACAGTAAAAGATACGCAATAGTTCTGAAGAATATGACTTTGCACACCTAATAAGATATTAACTGCATCTGGTTGGATGAGAGGACAAGATCTACTGACCAGAATCCCAAAAAGATGAATGAGAGAGTTCTCTCACGGTCGCAGCTGGAGGCTCTGTCCGGTTGATTGTCTGACTTCCAGAAGACCGAGAGACTGCGGAGAGGCAGTCCGGGAAAGCACCCCAAAATTTCTCAGTACAGTAACATCTGGGGGTTTAAGGAGGTAGCTGCCACAATAACTGCAGGTTGCTATTATTTGGGAGGTTTGGGGTCTTATCCTGAATTAATAACATGAAGGAGGGAGGTCTGCAGGGAACTCTGTTCACAGGTTCATGGTAGTCAATTACTGAGTGAATATCTCTGTCATACAACCTCAAGCAGTGTTTGGAGCTTTAATACGTTTCAAATATGCCACCTTAGTGTGAGAGGTTAAGCTTTATTCTTATGTCCAGGGGTTAGCATATCGTGGCCTTCATACACCAGCAGCACCATGGGGTTGACCTATGACCCCTGTCAGGCAGATATGACTTTCACTGACTTCATATGTGCAAATGCAGCGGTGCAAATCCCCTCTGTGTCAAACCTTATCTCGACAGACTGCTGTTGTAGCAGGGATGCGCTGTGCCAACACAGCAGATCCACATCAGCACCTTATTAACTGCATCACATATTGGCCATGACATCAGACATCCATGTAAATCATACACTTTTATTCTGAGTTTTGTACATAGTAGCACAAAAGTCTAATTCTAAAACTTGAATGTCTTCAGTTGGGTTTTTATTGTGGTTGTGTTTGATGCTTAGTTCTGTTTTCTGCTGCCATGGGGAACCAGAGCCAAAAACCAAAGTGAATCTGTGACAGAGAAGAGGAAGCTGCTGTTTGTTTATGATCTATACACAGATACTTTGTACTTGTACAAAGCATACCGTCTTATCTGTATTTTACATTTGCTAAACAGGTCAGTAAATACACAAAGCAGAAAGGAGGCAAGATCTAGTGCTCAAACACAAGCACTGGAAGGCAATAACAACCCAAACATGCTTAAAGTGGCAGCTTGCAGTGCACTGAACAGCTGCCCTCCTCCGTTTATAGTAGCCAAGGCAGCATTATTTACATAGCACGTTTCATACATACACAGAGGAAACACACAGCCATTAGCATTAAAACCAGAACCACTGTACTCTATGTTAGCAGAACTAAAAACAGAGCATTATTTAGTACAAACAAGAAAAACTAGCTAACTACTGTAAGCTACCATCTGTATGTACAGACAAAGGCAATAACAAATGCTAAACATCAATGAGTACACTGGTGGAAAGTAACTAAGTACTATTATAATATTAAGGTACTTGTTCTTGGGATGCCCCAGTCAAGTGTTTTTGGCCCAGATCCCAATATGAGTCTTTTAATATGAGACGGTCTGATCTGATATTTACATTTACCCACAGTAACGAGTTTCCTTTGACCTAGAGAACACTGGCTGAAAATGAGGAGCCCGTAGCTGAGTGTTCTGTTTGCTAATGAAAAACAGAGTTTAGCAAATCCAGGCATTTTTCCAACCTCAGCGCCTGAACTCAGAGTCAGTCACAGGTGTGCCCAAATTATTTTTCAATCACTTTCACTCTCTTTGTCAGTGTTATCCTGTGAACTGCAGAGCCCGGCTGTGAAGGAGAGCAGCGAGCAAAGATGGATAAAACACATTAGCATACATTAAAGAGGGGGTTGGACCTTGAGCTGCTCTATTTTAACTAATCCATTAAAAATGCCCACATTAACCCTGACACCGATCCTCAGGAACAGCTCAGGTCACCTCTAACGTTTGCCCATAGTTTTAAACAATGTGTCCATCTGAAGATCTCATCCTCAGAACAAACACTGAACTATTCCTTGTAAGATCCGCCGTCACTGACTAAGTTCTCATAATTACAGGTTATGTGCATTATTCTGAGTGAAACATTCTCAGGGTTTATACAGCAGGACAACAGGAACAACTGGGTAAGATAATCGACCAACAACAACACATTTTGGCTGTCAAACACACACACACTTCCCTGCCCTCCATTAGTCTGTCGGTAATGTATCTCCTCATCCAAACACACACACGTCTCATGGATGGATAACTGTTTGAGGCCAGTCAATATTCAGATTCCCCCCGAGGTTCCCAAACACGTGTCACTCATCCAGTGTGTTGCTCTTGTATTTGTGCATCTTGTGTGCTCAGTAACCCAGAAACTTGGGTCCTGGGTGTTTGTCCTGGTTTACATGTTAACCCAGTTGTTTCTCCCTGACCGGAGATCAGCAGCTGCAGGAGCAGGTCGCTGGTTCGATTCCTCATTAACACCAGATCTACAGCATCACACTGGGTACCTGGTTGATGCCACCACTAGTTATTAATTAGGCGACTGTGTCTATTGCTGGTTCTTTACTTTACACAGTGGCTTGTCATTACAGGACATAAGCTTATTTGCCATCTTGCTGAGGCTTAGATGAAAGATCGATACCACTGCCTTATCTGTATGCTAACAGTTAGCTTAGCTTAGTTTAAAGACTGGGAATAGCTAGTCTGCCTTTCTCCAAAGGTAACAAAATCCATCATCCTCCAAAGCTCACTAATTAACATGCTCCACCTTTTATTAATCTTTGCCACAGCCAAAGTGTAAAAATGACAGGTTGCTGAAGAAATTTAATTAAGGTATAAATAAACTCCATTTTGCAAAAGGTCAAACTATTTTATTAAGAAACAGAGACTTCAGCCTGAATTATATTTTTCACAATAGTTTCTTTTTTGTGTGCTCAAATGAAAACAATCTAAAAATAATCACAAAGATTTTTAAAAAGTAAAAACACAAACATGCAAAACATGTCAGGAGAGGTCAAACGGCCTCAGCTTGTTCAGTGGACCTCTCCCCAAATTAACACAGTATAAAGTAATTCAAAATACAGTACTGGCTTTGTTATTCCTCTCTGAGGTAGGGTAATGAAGGAAACTAAGGCAACTTGTAGGTCCACCTTCTGAAAGCAACAAGTTCTCGCTCCTTCACTGGAGGTTCAGTACTGAAAGGCATGATGGAAAATGCTGGAATCCCCAGACAGAAGCAAAAGACATAAACAATGTTTACTGACCCATGAAATATTCAACACTGAGCATTGCTTCTGTAGTTCTGACTATAAAGCAGAAGTGTGTGTGAGAGTGACGTGGGTCCAGCTAACCACCATCTCTACTATGCCCTGCTTCTGCTCATCTAGCACCAACAGATCAACACTGACTGTCTGTCTGTCTGTCTGTCTGTCTGTCTGTGTGGCAGTAAATGAAGACACTGGAAAACTTTGCATGCCACAGCAGAATAATAAAGTACAGTAGAAACATACATAAATAGTACCTACTGTATTCTCACAGTCTTTAAATTCAGTCCTATACAGCGTCCTACAATAACCAAATGCAACCTGGAAAAGCTGAGGTCAAATAGAGATAGAGATTAATAAATAAATCAATTAGTTACAGAAATGTTCCCCCAGGAAACCACCCAGATTTTCTGATGGATGTCAGTAAAGTTAGCACACGATGGCCTAAACAAAAGACACACTCAGAATATAGTTGGCATGGTTACCATCTATATTCTGAAGATTTTTTCATTTATTACAATATATAAATATATATATTATTTATTTTTACCTCTTTTTTCAGTGTCAGAGATGCTGTCCTGCCCTAAATATTATTATTCACTTATTTAACTTACTGCTTTATTCAGTTTACTGCTCTGTTATATTTTGTTTATTTCCCTTTTCTAAATACTGAAATCATTTAAAATCTAAGAACGGACACAATTTGAGCAATAAACACTGCGATGTAATAAAAGAACAAGTTGGTTGCTACGGCAACAGTGAGCGGTTGCTACAATGTTGCTATAAAGGTGGTTTCCAGGTCACTAATTGATTGATTGATCCTTTATTATCTCCTAAGGGCAATTTGTCGTACAATAGCACGGTCAGCATCCACACAATAATAAAAGGCAGCAGACCTTATAGAACCAGCATAAAAAAGCAAAATCACATCATATTAGCAGCTTATGTCTGTTAGTCTGACATAATGGCAGATTGTATCTACGAGTAGATGGAAAGAGCTTAACCTCTGTAAACAAAGGGTACGAACCTCACTCAGGTCAGAGAGGTTGTTCCTACACACCTCTATGGTTCTCTGTAGTCTGTTCCTGTTCTTAAGCGTGAGTGACCCGTACCAACAGATCAAAGAAAAGGTATTATCATGGTCAAAACCTTTAAGCTTTCAGTCGAAATACATGCACTGCAGGGCCTTTTTACAAACAGCATCCGCATGTCGCTCAAAGGTCAGCTTATTACCAGCAGTAGGTCCCAGATACTTGTACTGCTGCACAATCTCTACAGCCTGAATATTAATCACCACAGGGGAATAAGCTGCTGGATTGTTTTATAAAATCAGTGATCATTTCTTTGGTTTTGAAGACATTAATGTCCAAGAATGACAACTATCACCAATCTGTAAAATCTGCTACTACAGGGCCATGATCAAAGTAACACATGGCTGCTAAAGTTTTCATTTTTATATATTAATGTTACATTTTCTGTAGCATAAAGGTCTAAACAAATGTCTACGGTCAAGCCTTGTTCTAACATTTAAATATGCTGAGCTCAAAGATGCTACAATATTTACCTTGTGTTATTTATTTTATAAGTGTTGCTAACTCCTCAGACCCCAGAGATCAGGACCACAGTGTCCTCAGTGGCTCTGGACAAACGCCACACATTTTCATATCATTCCCTAGACAAAAGTGGCCAAACTGTGCAGCAGCTGAATTCCAGTTTTACAGCTTCAGGAAACACACACACACACACACACACACACTCACAGCGCTCCCTGCAGGCCAACATTAACATTGTAAATGTGAGTGGCCACCCAGCAGCTTGGTGAACTCTACACAAAAACACTGAGCTGCTGCTGCACAAACCGATAAAAACAAATAACAACTACAGCAACAAGGTGACACCAGGGAACAGGACGTTTACGGCAGCATGATGTCATGGTGACAGACAGGAGAAGCCATGCCCTCCCCTCAGGCTTCTTAAGTGGACAAATCAATGGCGGTGTTTGCTCAAAGTGCTGCACGGTTTACTCAGAGTCTGACTGATCAATCCTACAGTTTACAGAACAGATTCGATATTCATACAAACGACGCAGGGTGATTAATAGAGAGGACGGAGGAGAAGAGCAGGACCAGAGATGGAAAATAATTAAGAAGAAGAGGAACAACTATAAACACTCTCTGCGGTGAAATACACTATCGCAAAGTAACAATAAATAAACTACATTATTACATTGATAACATTACAGTGAATCCATATTTATAGCTAAACTTAATTTGCACAAATCAGTCTAAAGAGCTTTCAGAGCTGCAGCTTGTTACCATATTTCTGTCACCACAGTCCTGATTGCACTGATTTAGCATTTTATGATAACATTGTCTGGTTCATCACAGAAAAGATCAAAGATCGACACAGCAAAAGCAGAGATTTTACTCTTTTTTTTCGTTTCACACATTCTTCATTTTCAAAACCTGACGCCTACATTACCCAAAATGCAACTTCCCCGCGGACAGTTCAGGCTGGAGACTCAGCTGTGTTACACTAGTAGCAGCTCCTGTAGCCTGGAGCCTCCAGATTAGATGAGCTTTTGCCAAGAGATGTTTCATCACATACAAAGTAGAGGAAGAATGAGGAGGTCAGTTACATGTTCCTACAGCATTTTTGTGCATTTTGAAATAAATTCTCATGTGTAACTGGCTCAGAGCACAACAGGAACCAGCAGAGATTATTTACATTCCCGAGCTTTCTGAGTCTCTCAACCGGAAAAACTCCACTGAGCTACAGCTCAGCAACATCACACCTCAACGACAACCTGCAGGTCAAAGGTCGCAGGTCACAGCAGCCAGAGAAAAGATGAACAAACATTCCTGAAACCCTGAGCTCGACGACGATGACAGAGGAAAGGAATAGAAGTTCAGTGAGGACCGTGTAACCAAGTATGTGTGTGCCACCCTGAAACCAGAGCTCATTTAAAGTTAATCAGGCAGGCCACTAACTTCTGACTTATTTAAATCTGCTGTTCTTCTTCGTGGACTTCCTCTCTTCTCTGAGAGTATCAGGGAGATGGATGGACGCGACACCCTGTTTCAGTCTAACCCAAACACTGATACACTGCCTCATTTCTCCGAGCCATTCTGAATGCTCATTCTGGATTTTCATGAAAACAAGAGAGCTGTGGTGTGTTTAATTGAAGTTAGGTCAAACTGGGCTTTTTCCTTTTGCATTTTCTGCTTAAAATCAAATTTTAGAAGAGCATTTTGATGACCTTAATTTTTTAAGATCAATAACTGCACCCATAGTTAGGGTATAAACCTCAATACTTTTTTGGTTTACATATTCATTTTATTTACTGAGGGTTCCTATTAGATTTCTTATGTGACAACATGTAACATTTGAGAAGAATGTTTTTCAGAATATTGTTTATTTTGCATAAGATAGGATGTCATGACAAGTAGCATTTTAACATCTGTACCGAAACCTGGAAGTAGCCAACATGTGGTTACTTTGCAGATCATTGTTTCGAAAGAAAATTGTACCACACAACATTTATTTTACCTGCTTAGTTCTGAGAGGGTGACAAATAAATCATTACCACTGACAAGTTATACTCCACATCACTCCACTCTTTGTCCAGTCGACCGGTTCTGTATTTGTCAGTTTGTTAACCGGTAATGACGGCAACCACCTCTGTCAGTCTTCATTTACTCATTCTGTCATTATTTCCAGTTATTTTATCAGATTAAAGCAACTCGAACCAAAAGTTAAACTAAGGGCGGGTCCCTCCATTCTCTAACTCAGGGAGGTCGAAGGTCAAGTTGCAGATCAGGTGCAATCCAGATATCGAAAGCTGTAAGTAAATGCTGTAGCATGTCAGGGTGCATATGATTAATGAGAATAATGAGACGATTACAGTCTGTACAACTCACCTCTAATGCAAACACACAGTCACAGAGATGCTCACACACATCTGAGCAGCAGTGTTTCTCTGAGGTGCTGAGGGAGTTTCTGCCTCTTCCAGCTGTCAGAACCCAAACTGAATGATGGACGATGATTGGTTGTGGCTGTCGAGCGTGCACGCATGCACGCAGGCACAGCAACACAAACACACAGTCAAGCTTTCCTGAAGCCCCTGGTGAAATATTCAGTGCTGCTCACTAAAGGCAGCTTATCTGCCTCAAGACATTTACACCTTATTTTGCCAATTTAGTGTGGCATCCCTCCTCCAGCCTGACACACACACACAATAAAGTAAAGCTGGTTAATTCCAGCCTTTGTGTAATTCTCCTGCACTGAAACTCACTCAGTAGTTCTCTAAGGCAGCATACTAAAACTAATCGTAGGCCCAGAATATATACACACAGAAACACACACACACATGCTGCAAGTTGTATGTGTGTGAATATTGTATGAAGCAGCAGGACAAAGAGGTAATTGATATTAACTAACATGAACCACCTAAACAGATAACTCATCATCTGTTAGCTACTCAACCATTTAGGCTGCTAAGTGAACACCTAACCCATTAGCTAACCAACTAAACTGCTGTCACCTGCAAACTAGCCAACCAACCAACAGACAAACTAACATGACAGCAATCCAGCCAACATGAAGCGAGGAAGTTATTTACTCATCTCTGCACCAGAGTTAAGAGCATGTCCTTGTGGACAGTATCCAAACTAAACTGCTGTTAGCGTAAAGTCTCACTGGCCACAGAACTAAAGTGTTGGACCGAACAAACGGAAAACTGTTGCTTTGTTTTAGAGAACTGCTCTGTCACAGTTCACGGGTTAAAATCAGTCCTGGTGGAAGTATTACAGAATTATAAGTCAACCTTCAGGTATCAGTTTGTTGGAAGAAGTGATTCAAATTGTTGTAATTCAAGAACTTCCTAACAACTTCTTTGAACCTGGGCCTATTTTAACTTTGCTGCATATTGTTTTGAACAGTCCTGTGGTTTTTAATTTTAGTTTTCTCTGTTTGGTTGTAATCTGCTGTGAAACAACAAACACAGATAATACTACAGACGAAACAAAAACACTACCAACCCAGGAGGGGCATGGACACATGAAGACAATAAAAGGCAAAAAAAATAAAACACAGTATAAACAACCAAGAAGCATGGGCATCATGTGATGTGTCTTGCATTATGGGAAATGTAGGCTCCAATTTGACTTCGACAGGAGAATGAACTGGGCTTATTTTGTTCTCTGCTGCTTAAACCGAACCATTCATTTTTTAAATCTTTCTCTTGCAAGTCACTCAGTGTTGTGGAAGTGGAAGTGCCATTTTAAATTTCTGAAGTACCACTTTCACCATATTTTGAGTAAATGAACTATGAATCTCTTTTTCTGGTCACTCAACTGTTTCCTTGACCTTTCTGCAAAAGCTGCAGCATAAAGGAGAAGTGAAAATGTATGTCGCTATTGAAATATATCTATTTCTTTTCTGATCAAATCAGACACAAGAATGCATTTTTTTCACAGGATCTGGGTTTTTTCTGTATTTATTCAGCAAAAAGGTCTTTTATGTATCTTTCAAAACTGCAGTTAATGACTATCTTCCTCCCTCATGTTTCCTAACTAATGAACTGATTGTTAATCAATAAAATATATTACAAAGCAAATGCCTTGTCAAAACACAATACCTTCTTCTCTCAGAGATGAAATGTCATCTGTCCAAACAGAAGATAATCAGTTTACAATAATGAATTGAGTGAGAAAAGCAACAAAGCCTCACATTAGAGAAGGTGCAGTCAGAGAATATTTGGCTTTTTTCCCTGAGAAATGAATAAAACATATGGGCTGTATCCATTTTGTTGGCATAAAAAATGTAAACACAAACAGGCCTTTGTGATTTCAGTCACCCAAATGAAGACAGTGTGAAGATCAGCAGTGGGTCCACACAATGGATCAGCCAGACCAAACTACCCAGCAGCCCCTGCATCAGCACGCTGACTTTCCATGTGTTTATTTATTAGTTTGCAGAGATCGCTCCATTTGCTGCTCGGCCACCCGCAACCTCACATAACATGCTGGCAGGCAGGCGTGCTAGAGGACACTCAAAAGGAGATGAGTCTGGTGAGGGCAGGAAAGCGATTGTACCTGTCACACATACACAAACATGCACGTACACGGTTGTCACAGAAACACACGGCTTCACAGCATGACCTCAGGCTGTATGCAAAGCGTAATGCAAACACTGGTAAGAGGAGAGGTGTGTGTTTGTGTTCATGCACTCACATCCCTGCCTGCCCGAACATGTCTCTGCTCCCAACAGAAAGGTTTCAGCCCCATTGTCACTGCTACCAGGACGACGCTGACAGGTGGCAGTCAGACAGTTTAAGTGGCGTTTGAGTTTTCCAGCTTGGCTTCCAGGTGTGTCATCAGTCCATTCATCATCTGTTGTCGCCTATTGTCTCTGCTCCTAATGTATTTCTCTCCATCACTTTGTCTGTTTTCAGTGGAATGACAGCAGGAAAAGACACACACACACACACACACACTCACTCACAATAGACTCTTGAAACTCAGAGAATCTCATTCACAAACGTTCGGACCTGGAGATTAAAAATGGGTCAAGATTCAACATCTGCACAGCTTCTGTTCTCCTCATTGATACATTTTGATAGATTCTGGTGTTGGGGTGCCGTAAAGGTCAGATTCTTATTTTATTTTTTATCTCCACCAGGGGCATTTTAAACATACTTATTAAACCAGCAGAAGGATTTTTTAAATATATTTATTTATTTTGCTGATTTTGCAGCTAATGCAAAAAATACAATGGAGTAATTTTTACTGACACCAACTTTAATTTGATACATAAACTACAATCCTGTTTATCATGTTTAAATTAGTAGTTTTAATTGACTAACAATCTAAAACCTAAAAATATAAAACAGCTACTCACTGTAATTCTTATTAAACACACAGGAGGATACGATCCATTTGCTGGGAACTATTTTCAGAAGCGGATGAATCTGCATTTGGTCTAGTGAGTATAATAAAAAACTACAGTGTGTGTGTGTGTGTGTGTGTGTTCATGAAGCAACCTAGAGTCACCCAGTGCAACACTTCAGTGGTGCTCTGTGGGTCAAAAGAATAAAATGTGTGGATATCATTTTTGGGTGTCCACATGCTTCTGGCCATTTTTTCCAGTATTTTTAAACCAGTGTTTCATTTAATGATGCTGTTAGCAGAGCAAACACATCCTGTCTGAACAAATCTTCTTGTTTAGCCTATTTACAGTAACACTACAAATCATTATTGATTATTGCAGATAGTGATGATGATGTTTGTTGGTGTTTTCAGTCGTTCGACTGTGTCTGAGCTGATAAACTGTCAACTGGCTCTTTGGAAAATGAACATGTGCTCATTCAGTTTCTGACAGCAGCTGAAGACAGAACATGCACGCTAGTGTCCGACAAACACCGACGCAGAGCAGATTTGTTATTTTCGGTTTCTGAGCTTCTGCAGCGGCTTTAACAAGATTCATACAAACCTGCAGGGAAATTTTCAGGAAGCCAAAAGAACAAGCAAAGAAAAATTCACAGCTGTGGAGCTGTGTGTTAACATCCGACCTCAATCCATTAATTTAACCTCCTGAGATTAGGACAAACCCGTAATCCAGAAGAGAGAGGTAGAGTCCTGCGTTGTTGTTTTTAATGTATTATTTATGTATTTTTGTCCTTTTTATGAAAATACATTGTTTGCTACACTGAGATCTCTTATTTCTTCCAATAAAACAGATTGGAGTGAAAATAAAATAAAGATGAAATGAAAGATGAGGAGTTGAGGTCAGCCAGAGGATTAAAGCAAGCAAAACAGCTGTTCACTGACCACGCATGCACATGCACACGCAGACACACACAGCAGGCTAAAATGCTGCATTTGACTGAAGCCTCCTTAAATGCTCTGCAAACTGAACTCACTGATCCCTCACATGAAAAATATAACATCTAGAATATTCAAACCCATGCAAAGGGTGTGCACAGTGTACACAGTGTAGTCCTCGTACATCAGTGTACGACATGTATACTAAAACACGTGACTGCACAACATGATGCCACACATTTGTCAGGTGTGTATTAATTACCCTTAGACCAAATATGGCAATGAAAAATGTGGCTAAATGCTAAATTAACCAAGTGAAAGTCTGAACAGAGCCGGATAAAGCAATGGCCACAACAAGTGGATGTTGGTCTGCAAGAGCAGATATTTTAGTGGAGAACAAATAAGTTGTCTCTGAGCATGTTGGTGATACATTCATTATCAAGATATTTGAAACTTGCCAAATCTGTAACTTGATAACACAGTTCGGTTAGGTCAGGCTGGTAGGCTTCCTACAGTACATTTGCTGTTGCACATGAGCTGTATATGAGCGTAAATTCTTAGAGACAGGTTTGACTGAGTGTACTCTAAAATAAAATATCACAAATACTCTGCACATGTGCTGCAAATACTGCTATTTTGTTATATTACACAGCCTTATGCTGGTTTACTGTTTGCACATTGAGAGCCGATGTACCAGAGTCAAATTCCTTATGTGTCCATCACACCTGGCCGATAAAGCTGATTCTGATTCTGACATGTAAAAGTACTCATTAAGGAGCTCATTTCCAAATAAGAGATTATATTTCTGAATTTGTTTGTTAAAATATAGATTTACTTATGTTAATATCTAAAATAGCAAGTGACTGAAGTTAATAAATAAATGTAAATTGGATAAATAGACAGTAATTGGTTGTGAATTGTAGGGGAGTAGAAGATTAAAGTAGCAGAAATTTAACTACTAAAGTAAAGTACTATCTCAAAGTTGTATAGCACACTGTGCTAGAGTAAATGAACTTAGTTACTAGTGGTAAATTGCATCCAATTTCTAATCCATTCAGAAGAACACATGAGAGTAAACAGCTTGGGAGCCACTGCATACTAACACCACACCATATGTGCAATCCTCAAGGAGAAACACTAAATCCTTTATTTATTTATTTAGGTCTTTATTTATTTATTTATTGCCTAAACTTTTGAAAATTAACAAAAACCCAATCTCAGATTCCTAGCGGTAGCTACCACCCTGCTGATGGGCATCTAGCATAACAAACTGGAGTTCTCAGGAACTAAATGGAAATAATTTTGGTTAATTGTTGAAAAACACTGAGGAAAGCATCAATAGAAAACTTTAAAATGTCAATTTACAGTCAGGAAAGAGCAGCTGTTGAGGCTGACTGGAGACAAAATGCAACCAAGAAGAGGAAGAAGAGGATGAGGAGGATGATGTGAGCGCAGCGTAAGAGGAGGAGGAGAGTGGAGGAGATAAACTCAGCGAGGCGATGAGGGAGAGAGATAAAGAGAGGGAGTGAAGGGGAAGGAGAGAGGAGATGAGTGTTTCCCATCCAAACAGACGCTTCAGATGATATGGAGAGAAAATGCCTCGTAAAGAACGACAGCATCTCTCCCTCTCTCTTATCTCCTCTCCACAGTCTGAGCGGAGAAAGGAGAGGCGACTCAAGGTGAAGAACGAGGAGGACATATTAAATAAAAATGAGACAAGCGAAGAGAGGGGGAAGGAGAAAGGGAGGAAGAGAAAGGAGAAAGAAAAGGAAATAAAAAATGGAAGGATGCGGGAGGAAGGAAGAAGCAAGGAGGGAGAGAAAAGGAAAAGAAAAAGTGGGCAAGAACGTGAAAGAAAGTGTGAGAAAAGTGGGGAAGAAAAGGGAAAAAGGGGGAAACAAAAGGAATAAAGGATGAAAACAATGGGAATAAATGAGAAGAAGAAGGGGTGGAAAGTGAAGGAGAGAGAAATAAAGAGGAGAAGGGTGGAAGGGAAAAGGAGACAATGGGCAATAAGGCAGGGACAGAGTGGAGGAGGAGAGGAGAAGGAAGGAGTGGGAGAGTGGAGGAGGAGGAGAGGAGAAGGAAGGAGTGGAGAGAGGAAATGAAAGGGAAAAATGAGGAAAGGAAGGCTGCATGGATGGGTAGATAAAAGAAGCAGGCTGCAAGGAAGAAGGAAAGAGGGATGAAGCCCCTCTGCTCCATAAAACCTCTCTGAGCTCAGCCGACCGCAGCATCATTTTCTGCCTCAGCGCTGAAGCAGTTAACCAGTGCACACACACACACTCAGTCACAGAGAGAAACACACACACGCCTGCCAGTCATAAAATCTCTGGACCCTGCAGGGCAGAGCGTGACGAGGGCAGAGGGCGGCCCAGTGTGTGTGTGGTGTGTGTGTCGGTGAGGCTGAGACATATAAAGGAGCAGAGGTAAAAACAGTGTTTATGGATGAAGCCTGCAGACGGTGAAATCCTGCAGAGGAGGAGGAGGAAGACGAAGATAGAAATTAGTAGGATGATGAAGATAACGCTAAAAAAGATGATAAAGATGAAGGTGACTTATTATGATGATCAAACTCCACACATGGCAAACAGATCTTCACTTCCAGGCCCTTTCTGGAGTCTCTCAGTGTTTTCATCAGTGGATGGAGCTTGTTCAGCTGAGTGATGATTCTGAGGATGACGAGCAAGTTCAGGGTGAAGAGGGTGATGAAGATGAGAACACCTGTATTACCGCTGATAATACATCATGTTGAAATTGAATTCAAAACTGGATTAAATTGATGTTAACTTGAGAAGTGATCATGTGCACATGTTTAGCACTGATCATGTTTGAATCACTGTGACGAGGCATTGCTTCGCTCTGGGCACAGTTCAGCCAATCACGTCGATTAACAGGTTTTACCATGTCTTTTCCTTTGCTGTGTAAACTTTGATTAGCACAAGTCACCAAAAAATACATGGACAGGCTTTATAGTGCATTGTTTGCTAAAATAAATATGCCAGTGTGCTCTAGAGGTTGCAGTGTTTGTTACGCCTGAGTCTATACAATCTAACCACAGATGGATTACTGAACAGGCCCACCGGGCACAGGGTCAGGGGCCTGAGAAGTCAGAGGAGCGTGGTCCTGAGCCTTTGTATGAAGTGACTTTATGAATATTTCTTGTTTGAAAGTCACACAACTCATTTTAAAGTCTCCAAGGAGACACACAACTATTACAAAGAGATGAAAAATGACTAAAGTGAAGTAAAGGACTGTAAAAAGTCACAGAACGACCAAAAAAGACACAAAAAAACTACCATAAAGAGAAACACAACTAGTACAAACACTTTGAGTGTCCTTCAGGAGGGGTGGGAGGCCTTTTATCTCTCTGATCCCTCCATGAACAAAACCACATGCTAATGACTTAGCCACTGTCAGAGCCAAGAGCCTGAGGTTGTAGTCTCTAGTTAAATCTCTCACTGTGGACCTGAGTTTAGGACAGACTGTCAAACACTGTGCATCGCCATCATCGGACACAAACAGTCAGAGCTTCTCAATGTGCCACTGCTGCTGCTGCAGGTATCTTCAGTTTGTGTTTAAATCGCAATGAGAAGACAAACTGTAAACAGACAGACAGTGATGGAGGCTGCTGCTCCACTCACTGATACTGCTTCTTCTTGTTTGTCAGGTCAAACTCTGAGAGCTGCAGGAAGCAAACGGCAAACAGGAAGTAGTGAGGAGACAAAGGCAGAGACAGACCACCGCCTCCAGTGAACGATCAGTTATTGTCCATAGACAGTTATGATCCGATGAGGAGAGGGAGGAAGGAGCTGTGGGTGATTATGTTGTGCTCCTTGATGAGTGAAGTCATGTTTCTCTCTCTCTCCGGTAGCTGTCACTTCCCTCGCCGTCACCTGTCAGTCAGGATGCAGACGGAGGCGGTTTCCCCGGCGACTGCCAGTGACTGTACACTTGGCAGAATGTCCTTTAACACCTCGAGTTGTTCTCTCTGCATCTCCTCAGAGACTCGCCGCTGACAGTCCTGATTGTCACTTAGCATCTGCTGCAAATTACTGCACTCTGTTCCTGAAAGTACTGCTACTGCTACTGGAACTACTACTGACACTGACATACTACTGATACTTATACTATCATTGGGACTACTATTGATACTGCTACATACAGTATAATGTACTATCAATAGGGAACTGATACTACAGACAGACAGTTAGTGAAACTACTACAGATACTGATACTGATAGTGAGGCTACTACTAATACTGATACTACTACTATTAATGAGACTACTGAGATCAGTACCAGTACTGTTAGTGGAACTACTTCTGCTATTACTGCTAGTACAACTAATACTCATACCAGTACTTCTGAGTTTTCATTACCATGACCTGTGGTTGAATGCTCTGAAGTTAATGTGTGAGATTAGATTCTCTTCACCAAACAAGGAGAAGATTTTATCTTTATTTGTTCCTACTCTATTTACTATAGTTCTCTAATTGATTTACTTTATTATTGTCATATTTTTTACTTTATATATTTAACTTTTGATTTTGTTTGCAGAGCAGGATTTTATTTTAGGTTCCTGCTAAATAATATGACAAGAACCTGAACCAGGAATCAATAAGAACCAAGACAAACAGAATCTGAATGAACAAAATTTCAGCCAAAGCAAACCAAAACAATCCCTGTATATGTTTTCTGTATGTCTGTTCTGCTTGCTTGCTACCAAACCACCCACGCTGTCACACTGTGAGCGCAGCATCTGTACTGCTGCTGCTGATACCAACAAGTACCTATGTTATCTGTGTCTGTGTGGACAAGTCTTTCTGTGGTTGTGTGAACACATTTCAGTTCTAAACCAGCTAACAGTTATTTCTGTGGTCCTCACACCTTCACAGGACTGTTAAAGGTGTTTACACTTGGTTTTAGGGTTCAGGTTAGAATCACGTTTAGGTTAGGCTTAGGGACAGGACCCCGGTTAGGCATACAGTTGTAATGGTTAAAGTTAGGGAATGCATTGTCAGTGTCCTCACAAGTATGGGAAGACCAATGTTTGTGGTTCCCCAGTAAGTTGATTTCTGAACCGTGGTGAACGAGGAACCTGGTTTCCATTATCAGGGCAGGACATCATAGAAACCTGATTTCCCATGGTGCATTGCCTGTGTTGAGCACCAATTCCTCTTCCACGTACACTCGTAACCAGGTTTCTAATCAGCTTTTGTGACAGGGAAAGCAGCGAAGCGGAGTGGCTCAGTGAATGGACAGACCTTTACATGGAGCGATGCCTCCTCATCTTAAAAACAAGCCAGACTAAAACTGAAACTAACACCAAGTGGCATGCAGGAGTTCAAAATATTTGAGTATCTGTACAAAAAATAAAAATAAGAAAAGAAGAGAGAAGAAAGGCAAAAAAATAAGTCCTGAGTAGCGGAGAAATCTAATGACTGGTGTGTTGCATGTAAACACGCTGACTGTGGAGGCCTTCCTTACTTCTGGGGATAAAATGAATATCCCTACCCTTTAAATCTTTACATTTTATGGAGGAGACCTGGTTAGGGTTACGGTTGTGTTAAAGTCAGTGTTGCTTTGCAGGCTACCAATCGCTTCAGACTAGAAGAAGTTCAACAACAGCAAATCTACCCCGGGGAGGAATCTAGTTAGGTTAAATAAAGCTACTCACAAAAAGGAGTTCAAAAAGTCACCTCCCAGCAAAGCACGCTGCTCAGATGAGCTTACTACCTGTCCTAAATCAAACAGTCTCATCTGGACTTTTCACTAGGATGGAATTGCAAGAAATGTGATGTTGTTGCTGTAAACAAATCTATATTTAGTATTATATGGTTACATTTAAAATCTGACTAAAATTAAACTGTACAGAAACAAATATTTCAGACCTTTTTAGACCTTTTAATCCACTGTTTCTCCCACTCTGTTACATGGTTTCCCTATTTCTATATTTACAGGAAAAACAAGCCCAGAGTGGCTTACAATAAGCCCACCTGGCAACACTGATCTTGACATGGACGCAAAGCGTGGGCATGCCTTCACAGTGGCCAGCATGGAAGAATAAGGGGGCGGGCCTGGGCAGAGGGGGTTCGTCTGCAGTAGAGAAGCAATGGGAAAATAAAGATTTAAAAAATCATTCCTTTATTTTTAAGGCTTTCCTTTCTAAAATTGTTTGTAGTTTCAGTGGCTAACTACATAAAAACTGATCACAACACAAACATGAATATGGCTGACCTACCAACAAGCCACTACAAAATGTAGTTTACATGTAGCTCAGTACTCCCCAACACTGCTTAAGGCGAGGGGATGGGTTCAGTTTGGGCAAAAAGTGCTTGTGGTTAGGATCGGACTGTGTAATGTGCTCTGAGGTGATGGCAACACAAATGTGTGTGTGTTCCAGCAGACAGACAGAGTTCAGCAGCTCGGTGTACAGAGCAGCTGTACAGCATGTGACCTCTGACCCCAACTACAGGTGTGTGTGCATCTTTTCCTGAGTCATACCACCTGCTAACAGCCCTGTTTCAGATTCACACATATAGCCAGCACACATGGCAATATGGGGATGTGTGTGTGTGTGTGTGTGTGTGTGTAGCTGCAGTGAAATCATGCTGTGCTCAGGATGAGTCCTGCATCATCGAAGCTGCCATTGTGTTTTTATTTTCAGCAAACGTCCATATATCTCAAAAATTCCACTGTATTTTTTCCTGGCGTGTTAAGTTGATCATTACAAAGTTTAGCTTTATTAATGTAGTAATATTGGCAGCACTGGTATTTAATCCAAGACTGAAACTTCATCTCCTTCGTCTCTGTTTTTGCTCCTTCCCAGACCCATGCTCCTCCTCCTCCTCCTCTTCCTCCTCCTCCTCCTCTCTCCATGCCTGAGTTTACTGTTGCCTTGTTTTGTTCTTGTTGACATGTGTGTGTCTGCGTGTGTGCATGTGAAGCCTCAGGCACGATTCCGTTCCACTTCACTTGTGTCGTTGGAGCAGGTGGCGAGACACACACACACACACACACAACAGACTGAACACACAATAACATGTTAACAAAATTATGTTGCTTGTGTTTCTGATTTCTGGTGCCACATAAAAGTAAAACACACATGCACACAGACACACACTGATCTTTGTACTGAATCGTCTCAGTGGCTCAAACACAATCACAGCCCTGAGGGGGCGACCGAGATAGACGGAGACAGACAGAGATGGAGAGAGAGGCTGAGTTGGAGACTGAAGGAGCTCCTTCACTGTGCTCAAGGTTCTCTATAGACCGGAGAAAATACACCGCTCCATCTGAATAAAGGAGCCAAGGCTCAGATTTTTTCATTCATGTTCTGTTTTAATCCCCTCTCTGAGAACATGCATGTTTGTTTTGGTGCTGATGCTCTGGCTCTACACAGAAGCCTTTGTTGGTTGGTGCTGTGGTTTTTTTACGGTGTCAGTCACTAGCTGCAGTTACAGAAGAAAAGAGTTTTCTGTTATTTCTGAATGAAACTAGAGTGCAATGCTTTTTGTGGAGTTCAGGGTTCAAGTATTTGTAATGAAAACAAGGAATCTGCCGTTTAGTTTTAGCTGAACCTCCTGCTGCACCTGCCTTTATTTACTGGAAGCCATGAAGTCGACCGTGCTCAGTGAAGGAGCTCAGTCTAGACTGTTTACATGGCTGTTGCACAGACTATGCAAATATGTAAGGTAGCTCTTTCAGTTTGTTCCAGCTGAGATGTTTTTCACCCTTCATCAGGAGCCATACCTGCATTTAAGCCCCGCCCACTGCCCTGACAAACACATATCTGTCAGACAAGCTCATCAGTATGTACACAAGCAGACACACACACACAGGGCTGAAAGGATTACATCCTGCTGAGTGATGTCAATGTTCAGGAATGTGTGCACTGTAGAACAAATAATATGGGTTTGTGTGTGTGTGTGTATTTGTGTTACAAAGGCCCCTTTGTGACCAGGTAGTACCCACCCCCCACCATCTTCACCACTGCAAATAGCGCGAGCAGTTGCTCCGTCTCTCCATCATACCTGCTCTAACCTGTGAATACACAAATGCCTTATTTACTAAAAAAGCTGCTTCTACTCCAACAGCTGCTGGTTGTGTTGTTCCACATTACATTTATTTAGTTAGCTGAGCGCACATTTTGTTCCACCATAACCACCTACTCAAGAAGCATGAAAGAACTCTCAAGTAACAAACAGAAATTCAACATTATAACAAAGATTCAGTGACAGATATTTCAGGCAAAATCATCCCAGCTGGGGCTGTTTGAGCACAAGTCGAGATGGAAAAGTCTCTTTTACCCATTCCTGGTGGCATCTCCTTTGCATCTGAAAAATTGGGCCAATTAAGCAAATTACATGTAACTAGACTCATGAAGTAGTTGGGTTTTTCTGCAAAAAGTGATGTGTTAATGGAGACACACAGAGGTGGGAGAAGAAACTAAAAACAGCGATTTAAAAGATACCCATCTTCAAATAGCCATGAAAGTCAAGAAGGACTTAACTTCATGCCAATCACCAGCAGAAACCAAAGCAGAGCTGCTGCTACCCCACTCCACAGCTAACAGCCACTGTCTCTACCTTTGATTTGATTTGATTTGATTTGATTTAATTATTCTTTCAAGCATGTAAAGACAGTTGATATGTCAACACACATAATTTTACACATATCCAACAAATGCTAATCCAATATCAATGTGCTTATACCTAGTACATGCTTGAATGGAGTAGGAAGAAGTCAGACTTATCCAGTCCTACCCCATGACATCATCTTACCATCACTGATTTGCAAGTATCTCTACATAAATAATTCTCTTCTACTCTATGACGTCTTAGACACAAAAAAATACAATAAAATAAAATCAGACACGTCAGTGTGTCTGCCAGCGGAGGATATACCAGAGAACATCCGTCCAGTTGGAGTAGAGGATGTCATTTACGTGCTCAACACAATACCCCCCACAACTGCAGCTTGATTAGAGGTCAGATTAATTTTGCAGGTAAGTACTGGACAAATTAAAGTTATTACAGAGTCTGTCCTCAAGTAACAGCAATAGATTTTGGAAGCCCAGGACCAAAGCAGCTGGTGCAATCAAGCCACAGGTAAAAGTCTCGAGTTCATGCTGTTAGAAACAACCACTGCTGTGTCTACCTGAAGAGAAATCTGGACTGATACTAGGAAATCAAAACATTTGCCTGATCCTGTCCTGATGTTGGTGCTTAGTCAGTGGACCATCACATCCTCTATGCTCACTAAAAGGGTTTGTGGTCAAATCTAAAGTTAAAGAAACATCAAAAGGGGTAGAATTTTCACCTCCAGTTTAAATAAGCAAGCACAGGTGACATTTTTAAATCAATTTCAACAACAGCTCTTTGTTTTAAATCAGTAGATGTTTTCAGCAGTAACTGTACTCCAACCAGAGTATCTGTACTTCATACCTTCCTCTCAGCTGTGTCTGACTGATGACAGACACTCCGGCCCTGCCTGACTACAGTGATAGCCGCTGCCATGAAATTACTGTAATTTTCTGGGGAGAAAAAGCTGCTAGCTGCTCGGCTAATGGCTGTCATTATGGGCTTTTTTCCTTTTTTCTGACAGTAAGTCAGACCACAGAGAAGCAGGAAATCCTATAGATGTCAAACTGCAGAAACATGTTATTGATTAAAAACACCTGTTTTAAATCAGTAATCATTTGATGGACTGTAACCACAGCCAAGCATGAGTGTTTAGAGTGAACATTAAAAGGTCTGTTGAAATGGAAAAAGCCCATTTGATGGTGTTACTGTGCTGTGTTTCTCTGGGTGTGTCATTTTACTGGATATTTATGGTTCCATCCGAGCAGTTGGAATGGACAGAAAGTGTTAGGGAAGGAGGCTGGCGGTCTGATAATTATTGGGGCTGTATCAGTTTCTTCCTCTTTCACACCCTACGTCAAGAAGAAAGAATCATTTTAGGCTACAGATCAACATTTTTCTGCGTTATTTGCCACACCATTGAAATCCAGCAATGGGTTTTTCTTTCTCGGGCTGTGTGATCTGAGGGGTGTTTGCATTCTGTCAAGGTAAAAGTGTCCAGTGTTTTATGAAAGTTTGGGGAAAAAAATCAAGCAAAATCAAGAAGATATTTGTCCTGTGACCCTGAAGCCCATGTTGGAAACCACCGCAGGGGACTGATTGTAAGAAGAACCTACAGTAAAACTCACTGATCCACATTAATCTGAAGCGTAACAGATAATAATTAGAGTAAGTGTTAAGTGTTTACTACTGGTCTGCACAAATTCACTGGGGAAGGGGGTGTAATTGGTTGTAGTATGCTATATTCATTTCCCTGGAAACCTTTATTATATTTTAATGTACACCAACTGAGAACTCCATTGACCATGCTCATTTTTTCAGTTGTCATAAAACAAAAAGCTTAACCTAGTATTCTGTCACATGCTTGTCAGGTGTATGCCGGGGGGGGGGGGGGTTGGTGTTTTTGTGTTAGTTATAA
>NW_018127901.1:1636654-1666940 GCF_001952655.1 Monopterus albus
CTTGTGTACTGTTTTCCTTGTTGCAAAAAGCTCAGTATTTGGGAGACAATTTACAATTTTACATGTGGGACAGCCCTCTCTTGAACTGGAACAAGATGACATACTATGGGAGCTAAAACACAATGGTGCATTAAAGGCTATTTGCATCGCTAGTGTCTGTCCCATCAGTGTGGATTAGAGGCAAGGCAGAACATCCTGAACTTACTACAGAGCACTGGAGATACTGCTGCAAACACAGTCTAAACTCTACACAACAATTTGTAATTTTCTTTTATGTGTATGACATTGCAATATGTTCCAGGGGAGGCTGTCTAAAATGTGCATATTTAAGTGATTACTGTTGTCCCTCCCCATGACAGCCAGCTTTCCCCTCTGCCTTCCACTGTGGCAACAGTTTTGTCTTCAAACAAGGACTATCCCTTTTCTTGCATAACCCAACCCTTAACAAGGTGCATGTTGTATTGTCAAACGGAGTCTGAAATCCCCTCCCACCCCCTCAGGTGACTCTTGCATTGTCTTTTCACAGTTACAACATTCCACCATCAGAAAGGGGCTTTCAGGCACTGTTAAATATCCTAGCAAGTTGTTCACTTGAACTAAAACCATTAGATCTGATTTCATTCAACTGATGTTATTGTTGTTCAGTTTTTATATAGACTTGTGGAGAAAAACACGTGTAGCCTCAATGGTTGTCTGTAACAGATTATAAATCAAACTCATTAAGAACAGCAGGAAAATGCAGATCGAGGTGAAGTGGTGGCTCTGAAACCAAGCTGCAGCCTCCTGCTCCCCTTCAGGCAGCTGATAGGCAACATTATATGAGAGCGGGACAGCAAGCGGAGTGATACGCTGGTCTACAACAAAGGAGATCTCAGATAGAAAGAATATTTTTTTTTGCATCCTGATTTAGATCTTTACAGTTTTGATATCAAATATTTCAAATGTGTTGTGGCTTGAAATGTTCTGGCTTGCTGTTTGCTGCAGCTCATGCTGGAAATCCCTGGTTCCCAGTGCTCATATCCATACATCAATATCACTATCAGTGCCAGCCTCTGTTCAAAAATCTGAACTTTAAACACTGTAAAGGCAAATAAATGTCTAAAAACCTGTTTAATAATCGGGCTCAAAACAGAAACTCTGACCTTTCTCTGGTTGTTTACATGGAAATATGTAACTCAAACTGTCGCATTCCATGAAATCGCAGTGAGCATGCGGGAACGAGGAACAAACACTCAACTGAGAGCTTAAATAAACTAAATCAGACACACACACACATATCTCTTCATTCAAAGGGCAGTTTCTCAGAGAAGGAGGGATTGTGTTGGATGAGATGGATGGAGAGGAGAAGTGTAGGGCAGATGTTTGGAGGGGGGTCAGAACACACACACAGACACACAAACAGGCTGTTGTGCTACCATAGAGACAGCAGAGCTGGTCAGTGTAAAAGCAGAACGGACGCTGCAGGCCTGTTAATGCGAGTCCATATGGGGGAGAAGTCAGAGAGGAGGGGAGGGGGTCTGTAACCTCATTAACCTCTGACCTCGTCATTCTTAGCTACTAATCACTGCTCATGAGTGATATCTAACCTTTGACCCTGGCATATTCAGCACCTGCTTAGTGCTGTTTTGATCTCTGTCCTTGCTGCAGGTTCAAAGTCCAACTGGTGTGTGTTTTTGTGTGTGTGCAGGCCACATGCCAACAGGTAGACAGCCGCACATTTAAAGGGACAGACAGACTGAATGTGTTCATATGCACTGCCATGGGCAGAGATTTTCAGGATATGTATTTTGGGGCCACGGTGCATTTGAAATACCCCTTCATGACCAAATGCTTCCAGGAACTATAAACTAAACGAGGCATATTAATTTGATAATAGTTTATAAAACAACACCCGCTGAAGCTATGACAGGATTTTAGCAATTCCCCCAGTCGAACCCTGTTCACCTAATAAATGTTTGATGAGCCACTAACTAAACTTTGTAGTCAGTTATATATTTTTTTAAATTATTCAACATTTCAAAGGTTATCTTCTTGTATTATGGTCTAAATCTGGTTCCCAGTCTGAGAGTCACGGTCCCGCGAACAGGTTGCAAATTTTTTCTAAACAAAATCGCCATATTGTGACTTTTCTATAATAATTCCCTTATTTTTGCAAAGTCGCTAGAAATATAAGGCTTTCAGGCCTATAAATATTATTTAAATAAATGTTTAAGAATGGAAAATCACTCACTTGTGACCAGATGTCACACAGTATCGTTGTTTCCCTTGATAGTTAACTCAAGCCAAATAAACTTGAGAAACACTTGTCTACCGGTGGTTTCAAAGCCCTCATTAAACTACTATACCAGGAGCTTTGGCTAAGGGACTAAACATGGAATTTGATTTTTCTAGTATAACATAGGTTTCTGGGGCACCCCGTCGATGAATGGTTATGGCACGGTGCACCATATGGGTGGTTCAGGGGTTCATGACATCAGTGGTTCAACTCAGACCATTGGGAGCTCTCAAGGCCTCAGTCACCTCTTGTCTCCCATTTTTCTGTCCCCTTCACCACAACCTACATCATAAATAAAGGCTAAGAGCCTGGAATAAAAATAACAAAACATGGGTAAGGTTCCTGAGTTCCTAGAATGGTTCCTGGTCTGCTGTTGAAGATTAAAAAATGATTTAAACAGAATGAAACTGTACTTTAAACTATAATCTCACTTCTGATGCAAAAATCAAATCATACTTTTGGTTCAACTGTTAGATATTTTTAGTCAGATAGAAATTGGATAGATACTTTATGCATTAGAAATGTTTAGTGGAGATAGGATGTCTAGTTAGACTGTTAAATGCTTAGGCCTGCATATGAGTTTCTACAGGGTACATCTGGTCAAGGATAACTAGAGAGAAGAGTTGATGACTGTCAGCAGACAGGGTGTTTAATATTATTATTATGACGTGTATAACTGTAGCCTTAGCCATAATATGTTCTCGGTTGACGTTCCTGGGTAGTATGGGGCTAGCCCAACTGAGGGGATAAAAATGTATAGGCCTGGTGGGCTCGGGGTTTTTCATCTTACATCTGCCTGCGAGCAGTTTGGAGGTACAAGATACCTGAGCGTGTAATGTTAATTTGACCTGTGATCCTTTGAATAAATCAGCACTGTTTTGAAGTTACTTGGACTGTCTCGTCTCTCAGAGTTAGCATGGTAGCAGGAACTGGTTCCTACACAACATAAATAAAATATTTAGCTTAAAACATCAATATAAATGGTTACCCTAATGGTTAGCATGTTTCCTGTGGTGTGAAAGTGAACCAAATGCATTTTCTCTCCATGAGTGAAAGATGGCAATGAAAACAAAATACTGCACTTCTCCCTTCAGTGATCCCACTGTTACATTCCACCCACTTCAATCGCCCAGTGACTGCACAGAGATCGCCACTTTAACATTTAGGCAACATGTTTATTGAAATAAAATCTGCTTTTAGCTTTTAAAAAACAATAAAAGAAATACACTGTACATTTATTTCCCCAGAGAAGAAGAGTACATGACTGAGTAGGTATGTGACTGAACAGAGTTGATATGAGGCCGTGTGACTTTAAATCTGACTAGTGTGACACATCAAATGTTAACAGGCCACACATTAAGCCAGCAGGAGCGCTAGCAAGCTGCTAACACCAGCAGGAACTCTGATAGACCAACCAAACAAGAAAGCACAGTCTGAACTTTAGCTTCACATATACTGTATGATGGTGATAACAGTGAATACAGAGGTCTGTGAGTGTGAGTCTTTGGTACAGGTATTTAGATGGTGAACACAAATCTTTCAAAGGCAAGAGAACGATGAAATGGCTTTGTTACCCACACACACGACACAGTAATGGTGCAAAATAAACAGCAGATGAAAAAGCAAAAACAAAACAAAAAAATTATTCTGACATGTTGTTCACATATATGTACATTCTGAACATCAAACGACACCACGGTGTGATTGTCTCCTCACATTTCACAGTGCATGTGACATTTTCATTTTCACAGCCACGAGTCCATCAACATGAAGCCACAAAACAGCCGACGTGGCGTGAAAGCTTGTCACAGTCACACAGTTAATGGCCCCCATCTCCACCCTCCATTTTTATACATTAAATAGAATAGAGCAAGGCACGCTGGGAAAAGGAAGGCAAAAGCAGGCGCCTGGAAAATTACCTGCCATTAATCTGTGCAAACAATTGACTTTTTAGCCCCAGTGATTGGGAACACGGAAAAATTAAAGTCGTATTTCAGCTGACCTGACAGGAGGTGCAGAGGTTAAGAAATGGTTGTATTTAGTCTTACTGTACCTTTTCCTTCATAGTCTAGCAGCTTTTTACAACCCTCGTGCCCTCTTCCTTCTTATTCTCTATTCTTCAATGCTTGGCTCCCTCACCAAGCTGAAATTAGCTTAAATTGGTCTGAACTGGATGGAAAACACTCTAAAGTGCTGCTCAGCCAGTCTAGTTCCTGGGCAGAAAAAGCCAAGAGACAATAAAAATGGGTAGAAAAAAGGAACTAACTCAGGAAATCACAGTCACTCTTTGTCACACTTCAACAAGCTGATCTGGCTATAAAGAGCAGCTGAAAACCTCGAGGCAGCTCTCCAAAAAAGAGAAAGAAAAAGAAAAACATATTCGGACTTAATGAGGATGTCAGCATGAACCTTTCAATAGCCGAACAAAGAACTCCGGTTTCAAAACACTTGCGAATAATAAAAAAAAAAAAGGAGAAACTCAAAAGCTCCTTCATTTAACCCACGATGTAAATTAAAGCTAAACACAAACGAAACAAAAACATATCGAAGCTTAGGATAGACCCATTATGGGATTTTCATTGTGAAAACAGTAAACTGTGTGTTTACATCTTATGTCCAAAATGTTTTTTGTCATTTCTTGTGGTTTACTTGAAAAGCTATCAAATTTAGCTTTGCAAGACTTTTTATACTACTGATAATACTGTCAGAATCAAACATTTTGATGTATGACTGGGAAACAAAAACAGAAAAAACATCAACTCAAACATCAAAATCCATCCTCAAGTATGTTCAGACTCAGTAGAGTTCATTCTGGGGATTACGGTCAAATACCAGTCAAATATCCCCTGATACCTATTAATAAGCCCATATTTGGTCTATCCCTTATGTAATCCTTCAAGGTGTGAATATTGTGGTGTCCATGTTGAGGTGAAAACCAAAAACTGAACAGAACACAAATGGTGAACAAAACCAAATTAAATCAAAAGTGAAAGGGAACAACAGCCGTGGGTGCTGTGCAGGGGAATCAGTGCAGCTTTGGTGGAAGAATATTGGCTGTGCCAAATAAGTCCCAGCGTAACTACCACAACCGGTTGGTCCAACAGATGTCCCTGTGGTACATGGCCGTGTTAGCGCAGTCTCCTACCTGTTTGTTGGTGTATTTGGGTGGGTTGGCCTTGTAGCTGTAATCCGAATATTGGTCAGAGCCTGTGGAGTTGTTGTCGCCCGTTCCCACAAAAGTGTTAGTGGCAGGGAGGTCCTGAACAGCCTGGTGCTTCTTGGAGGCAGAGGGTGACTGTGGCTGCAGCTGGATGGAGGGTAGGGGAGAGTTGGAGCGGTAGTGGCGGCCCAGATCAGGGCTTCCTGGTGGGTAGTTAAGGGGCAGGTGGATTCTGGGACTGTCATTGACACTGTCATTGATGAGGTTGAATTTGAGGCCTTTCTGCAGGCTGGCTTCCTCATCCTCCTCCAGCGGCTTAGCAGGTTTTGGTGCTTTTCCCTTCTTGCTCTTCTTTCCTTTACCATTTTTGGGGCCCTGCTTGGGAGCATACAGGTCCTTACTCTCCTTCTTGCCAGCTTGGTAGCCACTCTTGGTGTCCTTCTGCAGTCGGTGTCTAATGACCACTACAGCTACAATGACCAGAATAACACCAGCAATACCTGCAAGGCTGCCGTACAGGATGTTGCTGCGCTGAGCGAGGGCATAGTTGGGATCTCCAGCAATGTCCCTGTCCAGAGGGGTGTACAGACTGTGTCCAACCAAAGCCTCAATGGAGGAGACATTGGACTTGGTTTCATTGACAAAAACGTGGACCAGGGTGGTGGTGTGGCGAGGAGGTTTGCCTTTGTCACTGACCCTCACCACGAGGCGGTGCAATCCATTGTGCTTGCCAGTGAATTCTTGTGCCAGTGTGATCTCCCCACTACTGGGCGAGATGTGGAACAGGCCATATGGATTGCCTCCTGTGATGGTGTAGAAAAGCTCAGCATTGGGTCCAGAATCAATGTCCTCAGCCTCTACCACCTCAACACGGGTGTCAGGTGGAGTGGCGGGTGTTAGATACATGTAGGAGGAGTTGGCTGGTTTGGTGACATAGGGGGCATTGTCATTCTCATCTAGCACATTGATGGTCACACCCACATAGGAGGATCGAGGTGGGTCACCAGCATCCACAGCCTTTAGGCGGAAGGTATAGGTGCTTTCCTTCTCGCGGTCAAAGGAGATGCTGGACAGGATGGTTCCTGTGCCATTCTGGATGACAAATTTGCCATTGTCTGGTTCCACAAACAGTCTCACTCGGGCATTCTCACCCTCATCAGCATCAGTGACAGTTACCACACCAACAGGATTGAGCGGAGGCATGTTTTCAATGACAGAGAAGCTGTAGCCACTTAGCATAAACTTGGGGTCATTGTCATTGCGGTCCAGAACATGAATCACCACTGTAGCAGTGCCAGTTTTGCTAGGAACACCTTTGTCTGCTGCTGCCACACGGAACTCATAACGGTCTGTCTCCTCCCGATCCAACAGGTTCTTCACACGAACCTCCCCAGTGTTAGAATCAATCTCAAAGAGCTTATTGGCAGAATGCTCAATGATGCTATAGGCCAACTCTGCATTGATGCCATTGTCTGCATCTGTCGCCACAACATCCAGCACCTTTTCACCTGGCTGGTTGCCCTCTGCAAAGTCCACCTCAAGCATCGCAGGGGAAAAGTTTGGTGTGTTGTCATTCATATCTGTGACTTGGACTTTGAGAGAATTGGTGCTGGACAGGGCTGGGTTCCCAGAATCCACAGCAACAATTTCAATCCTGTAATCTTTAATACTTTCATAATCAAGCAGGGTAGTTGTCTGCAGGAAGTATTTCCTCTTTCGATCACTGGCTGACTCGCTTGCAGGCCGGAGCTGAAATGGGACATCACCAGCAACCACGCAGGTCACCACTGCATTTTCCCCCTCATCACGATCCGATACCTGGACCAACGCCACTGGTGTACCAATTGGCATGTCCTCAGAGATGTTGGCTATACCATTGTGGTGTGTCACCAAGCCAATACCACGGATCTCAATGGCTGGTGCATTGTCATTCTGGTCCTTGACATTGATGTTTACGAACACTTTGGAGCTCTTAGAGTTGGGCCCTCGATCTTTGGCGACCACAGCAAACTTGAGAAAGTTCTCTTCCTCGCGGTCCACCAAGCCTTTGACATAGATGATGCCAGTAGCACGGTCAATGCGCAGAAGCCGCTGGACTGATTCTGGTGCCTGATGGAGGATGTAGTCAATCTCTCCATTGGTACCAGCATCTGCATCATTGGCTCTGACCTACAAGGAGAAAAGAGGAAGTTTACCTTTTCATGGCCAAACACTGTTTAACAAGAATCATACATTTTGCCAAAAGGTTGACTCTTGGCTGAAGCACCCAGGATGTCAGTTTCAATGGGTTAAAATTTAAGATGACAAAAAGCTCATTGTTAGTTAAAGTCAAAATCCTTCTGACTACATGGCAATGTCTGTCCAACCAAACTGGAAGTGTTTAATGTTTTAATTCAGTTAATTGTCAAAACCCATAAATTAAAGCTGCATTTCAAAAACATTTTTCCCTTCAGAATCACTTGACCTGAACATATGACTTTTCCATTGTTCTACTTAGATTTAAGGTCATATTCCTCCATTTCTGTTCCTCTTAACTGTTCAAAACAAAGTTTAGAAGATGTCTGGATTCTTCATTAAAAATGGCAAAACTAAGCACAACTCCAATTTTTCAAGACAAGGAAGAATGAGAGCCTCTTTGGAGTAGCAGAAAATACAATGTCAAGACAAAGAAAGACAATTAATTGGATGTTTTGCTGTTCATACACATTACTTGTTCAGGCTTAATGACAGAAAAAAAACCATCTCCTAGATAGAACCGCTTCAATTTCACAATAAAAGTCTGGACATTAGTTTTATTTCAACTTGGTAATCAGTTGCAATAGATTCTCTGTGTTCACTGTGCTCCTCTTCTATGTGTCAATAATATACTAATTCATCATAAATATTTAAATTTGAGTTTTAGCATTTTCATTATTAGCTTATTTACACTGGAATGATTACTTAGATTCTTTGGCTTACAAAGAGTCACAACAGTTACCATTGCAACACTGCAAAGCTCTTTGTTTCTTTTTACTGGGAGGAGTTTTTCTGCTGTATTAATCATAACAGACGATCAAAGCTGAGTGCACATACCCAGACAACAACATCTAACGGCTGTGCAGTGGGTCATTTGTATCTAATGGATGGATGAGTGAATGTTAATGTCCCTATCATTATCAGAAAAGCCCTGGCTCCTCAGGGCCCATTAGGAGACCAGAGAAGACAGAGCAACATCGGCCACAATCCGGTTTCATACACCCAAACCAAAGTCAATTAGTCAATTACAAGGCCCAGGCAGTCGCCAGAATATCACTTAGGATGTACTCGTTAGGGCATCTTTCCATCTGAACATCTAATACTTTTAATTGCACTCATTCAGTGCCATGGCTGCTGTAAAGAAATGTTGGTCTGAGTCTAGTTTCAAATGAACTAGTTGTTAAAGAGCTCATTTAAATGTCCCAGGTGCTGCTGTTTCAGCATTTCTGCAGCTTTCACCTGGGGCCTACATTAATGTAATTAGGATTTTTATTTTAAGTCCATTTATTTCTTTAAAGTAGAACTGGATCTGAGCCAAGCTAGCACTCCGCAAAATAGGTCTCCTAAATATTTTTTTCTTAAAAAAAACAAGAAGAGGAAATCTAGAAGAGGGTCTGAGATGATCCGAGTCCATTTAAACCAACAGTAAAACTGTTGTTTGGTCCAAGGACACAAATGTATTAGAAATTGCAAGTGGTCATGCCAAAATTAGACATTTTGGGATGTACACTCATTTGATTTCCAGCCAAGATTTGGAGGTCAACACCACCCCATACCACTCTGTAGGTAAATATGAAGCTACAGCCAGGATCTGGTTAGCTTAGCTTAGCATAAAGACTTGAAACTGGGGGAAACAGCTAGGCTAGGCAGATAGGTAATAATATCAGCCTGCCAGCACTTCAAAAGCTTGTTAATTAACACATTTTATTTGTGCAAAAGCTGTTTAAAAATGACAAGCTGTTTTTAATCAGGGGTTATGTACAGGACCATTTCTTGGACAGGAGCAATGACTTCCACAAGCTTGTTAATTTTACAGTTCTGTTTTTGTACAGATCAAACCAATGAGATACAAAATGTAAAATATTATCATGCTTCTGGAGTGCTGAAAGGTGAAAGTTAATTACCAGTGGACAAAGCCAAGACACCTGTTTCCCTATGTCCAGACCTGAACTGCAGCACCTAGTCGATCAATCAACAGAGGATGAATCAGCAACTACTTTGACAACTAATCATTTAATTCTTTCTTTTTTTTCAGAAAAACAAATGGTAAGCCATTGGTGGTTCAAATCTGATAAACTGTTGCTTTTCTTGGTCTTAGATTATTGTAAGCAAACGGGCTGCTGGTTGAGGTATTTGCCATAAAGACATATGTAATATCTAACTCTCAACAAGAAGTGTACCGAATATGTCAGGTTGAACTCTGGGAAATGTTTATGAAATGTGAATAAAGTAGAATATTTTCATTTACTGGTATGGTCCAACTATTAAAAACTAAACAACAACAGCAACAAAAAACTCAGTGTAAAGCAGGGTGATATAGAAGAGCTGATTTGTCAGTATAAGAAAGTATCTTACACAAGCATCACCAGCATTTAAAGAGGAAATCAGGGTCTAAAAGGTTTACAGAGCCAACAGGATCTCTGAGGGATTTTCTATTTAACACAGACTGTAGGTCACACTGGCACATAATAAATATGTGGTTTCCTCCCTGCTGAAGATCACACACAGTGACAGACTGTCACCGGCACCCATGGGTGATCATGGAAACCACTGATCCAAGGTGGACAAGCTAAGGTTAAAGATAGCATGGCAGAGAAATTATAATTTCTCCTGCACGTTGCTTTCCTTTCCTCCTTTGTGGCTTTAAGCAGCAGACATCACCGAACAGTGGTAAATTATTGACAGCGTCTAAGAATTGTGTATTGAAGGGTTGAGCTGCAGGAGCACGGTGCTGCTGCTGCTCTGGCTGCTCTCCAAGGCCACGCTGCCCAGACGCACAGCAAATATAAACACTCTTTATCTCCCAGTTAACAATTAGGCGAGGCAGACTGCTTTCGAACAGACCAGATTCTCTGCATGTTTTAATCAATCTACTACAGTAAACCTCTGATGTCCCTTCTCTTCTGACCATTCTTCCATGCGTAAATCCATCAGTGTTTAGCCTTGTTTTTTTCCTTCCAAGGAAACT
Source organism: Monopterus albus (assembly GCF_001952655.1). NCBI lineage: Eukaryota > Metazoa > Chordata > Actinopteri > Synbranchiformes > Synbranchidae > Monopterus > Monopterus albus. The sequence continues at coordinate 1,647,293 of NW_018127901.1, forward strand.
GGTTTCAGCTTATTAAGAAAATCTGCTTTCACAGACTTGGACTGTAGTGTAGAGAAATAATTCATCACAGTTAACTTCCTGTCCAGCTTTCTGTTGACTAAACAACATTATAATTAGATGGTAGTTCAAATAATTTTGGGCTGCTTCTTTATGATTGATTTATCACCTGGTTGTCAAAAAAATATTTGGTGTATATAATAATAAATACTAGTTTTTTTTATTGCCTCCTTTGGATAATGACAAAGCTGTGTCAATATTCTCAAATATTCTTTGGTCTGTAATGAGCTCTAGATTTAAAGAGATCCTTCATCTGAAAAGGGAAAAGAACAATTTGACAGGATCTTACAATCAGTCAAAGAAAAGTTCTGATTGTGAGCCAAGCCAGCTGAAGGCTCTGAAAAGCGTATTACTTAGTGACGGGGTCCTACATGAACACAGCATGGCCTGAATCGGAGATTTCTTGGAAAATAGCATTGATTATTTTACACAAGAGCCTTTTTTTTCTTTGTGTGAGAGAGGGTGGATTGGGTGTGTGTGTGTGGGGGGGGGTGGTGTCTGGGGTTTCCTGTCAATCAAATCTGACCAACCCTGTTGCTTATGTAAAGGTACATATTTGAACTTGAATAAAAAGTCTCAGTTCCCAAGGCCAACTTTTTTCCCCTCGGTTTTTTAGCCTCATCTCAAGATTTTCCTCATCAGATGACTCAACATTCTCAATTCTTTTTGCTGATTAAAGCTGTGATACCTCACTGAAAACACTAGAAAAAGCTTAAGTTGAAGAAGAACTTCAACTTCAACTTCAAGGATAAGATCCAGAAAAAGCTAGCAAGTTAAGATTTTTCTGTCAATTTGCTCTTTCAAAGATCAAGACTGAACTTTCATGTCATTATTATTAATGTTATAAATATACATATGAACACACATAAAGGTACTTTAAGAATCTCTTTCCAGACTGTACATTGTGGTTTTTACTGAAATAAAGGAACACTAGCAGCTGCCTGGAACGTAAAAAATCCACACAACATCAGATGGCTTGAGTCTGAAATAGTACAATGGGAGAAAAAAAGGTTAAAATGTGAAAAATGCAGTGGTATGCTTTTTAACAAGTGAAAAGGCAGGGATATGCATGTCTGTGCCGCCCCTAGATGATTTAAGCAGGTCGGGGTCGTCAGTCAGCGGCGTCCCGCTGCCTCTACAGCTTCACTCCTCAAACGCACACAAGTGAAATGAATTCTGCGGCTCTCTGAAATGCAATGAGCCACAACCAGAGCAATAATACCAATAAGCCTGGTGGATAATCTCATGACTGACTCAGATTAAGTCATTCATGGCTCTCTGGAAGGCAGACTGGTCGCAGTCACAGAGGAAAGGGAGCAGGTGGAGGGTGATACAGTGAGGAGGGTCTGTCAGAATGCTGCATAGCCACACCAAACCTTCCTGCTTTGCCATCTGATGGGGACATCACATACCGCCGCCCCGGCTGAGAGCTCAAAGGTGAAGTTGAATCAGTAGTTAATATGTGACTACACGCGGCGATCCCACGCCCTGTTTCACCTCTGCTGTACCATCTGTCTGTACAGATAATTGAGCAGCATATTATGTTCAGTCACTGTGCTGTGTTGTCCTGCAGCTCTTAGTGTTATCACCAATGGGGCCAAAGGTTCCACTGCAATGTTTGGTGGACAAGAAAATCTCTGGGTGCACTCCTGAGAAGCAGCAACAATGCTCAGACACGCGGAAGGACAAACCTACCCTGAAGGAAACTGTCTTTACCTTGATAAGGGCTATCATTCCAAAATTTCCAATACCAGTACCTTGACTTTGATACCTGTTCCTAAACAATACTGTATTCAATATCAATTTTATAAAATCAATAAAAAAATATATACATATGTTACACATTTTGGTACAGATCATTAGTTTTGTTTTTCAGTTCCTTGGCATTTTTGTGCACTCAAAGCAGCTTCATAACAAAAGTATTTACCACAACCTTAAGTTTTGTTAAGAGTAACATCACTAAATAAAGTGTTTGGAAAAGCATTTTTCAATGCTCGATGGTATTTAAATAATTCGACTGATGCCATTAAAGTATTTATGTTGGATACCCAGCACTAACCTTGATGTAAAAACAAATTTGTGAAACATTTGCTCCAGTATGATAGTGAGGACAAATATTTGGCAGTAAGATGTTGCTCAGCTGAATACGGATGCCACCTTTACACAAGAAACTCATCAGCCTGTTGCTTTAGAGGTAATGATTTCAAATCTGAACCCTGACTGTTCCCTTGTTTTATTTTTATTTTTTGCACTGGTCTTATTTATTCTATTTTAGTCATTTATTGTGATTTTATTCTGCCATGTAATGTACTTTGGTCAGCTGGATGGTGTTTTTAAAGTGCTATATAAATAAATTTGATTTGATTTACAATACAAGTCCACGTTTCTCTAACTACCGCAACCATTGATCTGGAAGAACTGACAGGAATGATGGAAAACGGTGCTGTCCACTTCTTGTGCTTGTGGCTAACTTTCTTGTTATGAACTTACAGTCTATATGGTAGCATGTGTGTGTGTGTGTGTGTGTGTGTACTGACCTGCAGCACTGAGTGCCCCAGCGGACTGTTTTCTGGTAGTTCGGCCTCGTAAAAAGTCCTCTCAAACCTGGGAGCGTTGTCGTTCTGGTCAGTGACGGTGACCCGCAGAAGAGCGCTGCTTCCCCGTGCCGGCTTCCCACCATCCACCACCCGGATGTTCAGGTCATAGGAGTCCTTCTTCTCACGGTCCAGGTTGCCCATGACCACCAGCTGTGGCAGCTTCTCATCTGAGTCCACAGCAACCTGCAGGGTGAAGAGCTGGTCAGCGTCCGGCCTGGCGCTCAGGGAATATTCAGCCACGCCATTGGTGCCGGAGTCCTTGTCGGTGGCCATGGGGATGGAGAAGAGTGCGCCGATGTGTGTGTTCTCAGGGATGGAGAGGGTGAGGATGGGTGAGGCAAACTGCGGCGTGTTGTCATTGATGTCCACCACTTCAATGCGGCCTTCGATCAGCCGAGGCCCCAACCCGATTCCTTTCACCATGTCAGTGATCGACACCTCGAACTCCAAGAAGCACGGGTCGCCTTCAAACATATTGCGGCAGTCTCTGAGCGCCTCACGATCAATGGGGATCTCTGTGGTGTAGATGTCACCGGTTTTGCCGTCCACACGCAAGTACGGTGAGCCCACCTCCAGCTTGTAGAGGTGTCCAGTGTCGGGTAGGCCCTGGTCTGCCGCCAGGCTGCCAATCAGCGTGTTGGGCGGTTGCTCCTCAGGAACCCGATATAAGATGTCAGTGGGTGCGGCCTTGCAGGAGACCAGCAGGATGACTGCCAGGAACAGCAGAACCTTCCACCTCGGTGTCGCCATGTCTCCACCCGACAGCACAGCTCTGCAACAAACACACAGAAAGCACATATTGGTGACACTTGTCCTCCATAAGGCCTCCAGACAGCATCAACACAGGATCCACAAGTGACCCCTCTCTGAGATTAATGTCAGAGCTGTTAGGAACAGACTACTGAATTCATCTCCTTGGGCCAATAATCATGTCCCACACAGTTAGTTACAAGATGAAAAGGTACAAGGTTGCAGGTCGAGTGTCATGGCCATGGTAGTGTGCAGGGAGCAGCTGAGCAGCACAGAGCGATGACTTCCTCCTGCTGCCAGGAAGACAAACCGAGCACTGCTGCAGGCAACAGTCTCAGCAACTCAGACCTAAGTCTTTAGACCTTTTTTTGCCGATTAGAATAGATAGTAAACTGTATTTGAAACTGTGTGGGAAGAGTTATGAGGAGGCCTGCACTCTTGACATTTGGTCCATGTGACAAACATTCCATCAGCTCTTCATGTCTGGTTTAAGTAGTTAAGTGTTTATTTTAAGTGGTGATGAGATATGTACACGGTGCACAGAGAGCAGCAGGCATGTGGGGTCAGTAGGGGCCCAACAAGCTTAGCCTTGACCTGGGGGCCCCACTGGGGTAAATCAGGCCATGATTGACTCACCAGGCTCATGTCTGTGAGGCAGCTTTAGTTTCCCACCACAAGAACAGCAGCTAAATACGTGTAATATTTTTAAAATTTAGTTGAGACACTAAATCCTAAATAGTATTCGTATAGTGAGAGTGCCTCTTTCTTACAACGTCTGAGGTCTTGAATGTGTAATGGATAATTTGCTTGCAGACATCCTTATCTTCTTCTAGCAAATGAGGCTGTTTGCAAGGATCATAAACTCAGATTTAAGGCTGTTTAAAGCGTTTAGATGTAAATAAGAATGAAAGAGAAGAACACTTCTATGTTATCCATCTGCCTAAACAGGATTTAAAACATAAGGATGATTTTTTTTCTGTTGAGCCTATGCTGGATTCAATGCTGCGATCAAAGCTGAATGTTTCACTCTACCATCTTTTCCACCTGATGTTTGACGTTCATAATGCCACACTGGAGTTAATACTCTTCTAGATATAAACTCTTTCTTCTTCTCTGGCCCTCCTCCTTTCCTTCTCTTTCTTCTCTCATTCTCTACATAATTCTTCTTCTTCTCGAGTAATTCACCTCAGACACACACTCTGCATTTTCTGCTGTAGGAGATTCTCTGCTGTGAGTCACTGAGGTTAATCTGAAGCACTTTGTTTTTCTCATCATGTCCTTGAGCACACACACACAACATAGGTCAGAATGCTGAGCAGGAGGCAGGAAGTGTTGATGGTCTCCTCATCCTACGAGTAATGTGTTAGGTATTTTTTTAGTCAGATAGATATTGGTTAGATACTTGTTGTATTAGAAATGTTTAGTGGAGACAGGATGTTTACGTAGGCTGTTAAATGCTTAGTCATTCTCATGAGTTTTTTGCAGGGTGCATATGGTCAAGGATAACTAGATAGAAAAGTTTGACTGTCAGCAGACAGGATGATTATTGTTATTATTATGATATGTTTAGCCGTAATCTTAATCATAATATCGTCCTAGGCTTAATGTCCGGACATGTCCCTGAATGTCCTGTATGTTCTTAGATACACACCACTTAATCAACACTCACACACATTGATTTTCTCCATATTTTGACTACTGCTACGGTCAGCTGTAAAGCTGGCATATCAGGTGATGTCACGGTTTGACGTCCCTGTGTAGAATGGGGTTAGCCCAAACCAGATATAATGTACAGGCCTGTTGGGTTTGGGGTCTTTCATTCTTCATCTGCCTGCGCGCAGTATTGGAGGTGGAAGATGCCTGGACGTGTAATGTTCATTTTGCCTGTGATCCTTTGAATAAACCAGCACGGTTTTTTATATCCAAGTGGACCGCCTCGTCTCTCTGAGTTCCTGGTTAAGGGAACTGGGAAAAATAGCTTTCAAATGTAACATTGCTGTACAGAGATCATTGTATATTACTGAACATTTTGTGGGTGTAGGAGTGAATGCTTGTATTTTCTGAGCTGTTACATCTCATATACTCTCGCTTTATGATAATGATGATCATCATTATCATTATCATAAACAAGAGAGAGAAGATGGGCATTGTGCACATTCATTCAGGAACAATCAACATTCTGAACTCTTCCAGCAGCTTGTGCAGTGCTTCTGACCACAGGGTCTGGTCTGAGGTTAGTGCTAACTGTCTCCTCAGGAACTATGAGCTGATTCCTTACATCTACTTTCATTTGCCAGCCTCTCCCCGCCTCAAGAAACAGGTCTCACATTTGCAAATATGTGACTTACCTCAGAAACAGCATCATCAAAGTGTAAGTGAACAACAATATTAATCTAATTCTAACTTTAATTTGTCACTACAAAAAAATCTCACTGAGGTTCAGCACTGCTAAGAGCTTACACATTCAGATTAAACTGTATTCTCTCTGTTTTAGAAAATATCTGGGTGTCCATCAGAGCCAAATCTATTCTGTTTTGCATTGGATTCTTGTCTTAAGTCACTTAACAACATGACTGTCATGTCCCAGTCTTCTCCAATTGTAAACAGAACAATTTGGAGGTTTTTATGCTCCTCTTTGGACAAGACAATATATGTGAAGTTGTCATCTTGGACTCTGTGAAGGTCTGATGGAAAACTTTCACTATTTTCTGACACTTTATAAACAACAATTAACTGTTAAATTTGACTAATCAGTAATGGAAATGAATAACTGCAGCCCTAGTGTCTACATACTCTTGGATATTTAATGCATACCACTGACCATGCCAGGACTTTGTGAACTTTTAAGTGGAACACTACAAATATTAATCACAGAGAAAGAGCTGCAGGAGATGTTGTCATTGCTGCGGCAGTAAATATGATGACCGTGGTTCTGCACAATGACAAAAGCAACCGATCGCTACAGCTCTTCTTTAGTGATGGTAATTTTCAATACCAAGAATTTTTATTATTATTTTTTTTTACATTCAATCAATTAAGATTTAAGTCTATGAAATTCCAGAACACAGTGAGAAATGCTCATCACATGTTCCAACCTGAATCAGAACTGGAAGAGACCCACTTACAAAGATTTAAAACAGAGAAAAGCAGAAACAGCTGAGAAGCTAAAAGCAGCACGTGCTTGATGTTGTCCAGTTGCTCCGCTCCCTACTGTGACACTCAAACACCTAATTACCCCCACAAAAAAGAGTGTGTGTGCATTAGCAAGTGTGAATGCGCATCCGAATGCCTTTGTACTTATGTGTGTGTTACAATGCAAAATCTGTGTCTGTTTCTTTTGTCCCATTTTTCTCCAGAGCTGCCAAATACCCTCTCAAACCCCGACCTCTGACCTCTGATTGTTAGCCTGAGAAGCTAATGATATTATACTGATATTTGTCTGATATATACAAAAAAAATCAGCTTCTGTACTAATACCTGAGCCTGGATACACACACCTTAATTCAGAATCTGACCCAAGATTTGAAGCTGCTTTCAGTTCACTTGTTACCTTAATGAAAAAAGTACTGAGGGTCAAAATCTATGCTAGTTAAAAATATTATTGAAGATATCACACCTACCTATGATACACACTGAATCTGTGCAACACTGGAATTCACAAGTTGCACAACCGTATGACGCAGTAGCAACCTGACATTGTTGGACTATATTCTTCTGCTGCAATATGCTGTTGACCTGATTAGGTCCTACACATGTTCATTTTTATCTGTTCATATTCTCATATTGACTGTACAATTCTTGTGTTACTTATGTAAAAAATGTGCCTTTTAAGCCGAGAGCTGCTGGAAGACATTTCGTTGTGCTATGCATAATGACAATAAAGATTCCTGACTTGACTCTTGACTCACTGCCCCCAATCTCTATTAGCTCCCAGCTGCATGTGAATTATATGTCCTGTAATGTAAACACTAACATATGGAAGTGCTGATGTCTGGGCTGTGAGAATTTAGGGATCTAAAAAAAAATTAATCTCCAGGGCAAATGTAAAGAAAGTTGAGATAAAAAACAAAGTGCAGTGTGATTGTTTGTTCAAATGCAGTGTGCACTGTGAAACTGCATGTCCCGTGTCCTCAGGGACCGTCCGGGGTGAGCCGGGGATCGTCCAGCTCATCCTTTTTCCCACAGTCTCAAACCAGCCAATGTGCGTGTTTGGTGTTTGTGCGTGCATAAGGAGGAGTAGGTGTGTACAAAGAGCCCGGGTCAACCAGTCTGTGTGTGCATGGTGGGGGGGACAGTTAAGGACAATGATGTTTCCATTTGTAAGGAGTCGGTAACTGTTTGAATCCATTCTGGAACGGATGAGGGACAAAGAGTCACAATAGCAGACACAGGGGGAGAGAGAGAGGGCGTGTCCAGACAACAGCGCTCGACTCAATAGCCCCGTTACCACCCACTGTGTGTGTTTGTGTGTGTGTGTTTAGTATTGATATTCAGAGTGTGTCTCCATGTTAATGTCCCACATGCATCACACAACTTAACTACTATGCATTAGATTACATTAAGCAGACGAGCTGCATTAATGCACCACGTACACTTTTCTAAATACGTGTATAAAAGTGACTTAACTTAATAAGCAACAAATAAAAGTAAATCAGAGACAACAGGAGTCACATTAAAGTCAGCTGAGAAAACCCATTTAAAGTAAGACATGCTTTACACTCGCTCCAACTGTATAAGCTAACGACAGCTGCATCTACGTTTTATTGTCAGTGTTCATTTGAGTCTATAGAGAAAAGTGAGTTTAGTCAGAAAATAGAGTAACATCTTCAAATGACAATCTGTCCAAAACATTTCATTAATTATTATAAATGACTAACACAAATATATACATAGATAACAAATGTCACATTTGGAACCAGAACAAGCTCACTTTAGCATAAAAGTCACTTTAAAGATCAACTGATTATCAAACTGCCGCCAACTGCTGTTCACTCATTGTTTCAGCTCCAAAACTCAACAGCACTATCAAATATTATAGATGTTCTGTTCAAAGCATTTTCAAATACCGAACTGATATCACATGATTTAGGTTCAAAGGCCCACCTCCCACAATCCCTCTGTCTGTCTGGCTGTTTTTAAAACACTGCCAGGAGTTAAGGCAAAAGTCCACTGACACATATCCAGTGTATGAGAGCTGTTGAATGTGGACAAGCTGAGCAGTACATCAGAGACTGATCAGGATCAATAAACTGATAAAGACACACCTTATAGCCTAATGCTGATGATACAGAACAAGTGAGGCCATTCACACTATAAACAATGATTAAATACTTTTCACTTCCCAATGCCAACTGTCCTAAATGACAAGCTTTATGAAACTAATCTTATATGAATAAAATCTTTATATTGAAAATATACAGAATATGTTTCAATAAGAAATCTACTCCGAAATCATCCACGGCTTAGAGTTTGATTCCTCAGTGTGAAAGAAATGATAAAATGTTGCTGGACACATTTTCTAACTCACAACAGTGAAGCCCTTTGCTAAACAGTATGTACTAAATGCTAGTGCGGATGTGAAGCGCAGTAACACCCCCTAACACATAAACTGGACGACTGACCTTTGGATTGTTCTGTTGAGCTGCTAAGACTTTAAACATCCCAGGACATGAGCTGCTGAACTTTTCGGTTCTCTCTGCTGAACTGTGAATCTGCAGTGTTGACCTCCTGCTGCACGAGTGGGCACAACTAACTGTTGAATCAATAAAGTTAAAATCTTTTCAGCAGTGCTGCCTTCCTGCCCGCCCTCCCTGTAACAAGCAGCTCACATGCACAGCAGCACTCCTTCCTTCATTTTCAGGTTTACTGCTTTCTTTCTTTGCAGTATCTGCAGACCAAAAATACTCAAACCTCAGGACAGTTTTGGCTCCAGATGAAATGTAGTGAGAACAGAAGCTGGTGTCAAATGTGTGCTCAGGGTCAGCATCGCGATTATGTTTTATTTGATCACATTGTTCCAGATTTCAAACGCTGGCCAATTTTCTACTTGGGTTCTTTATGCTAAGTTCTTGTGCTGCTGCTTATGTTACGATGACACAGACCAGCCCCCACAGAGACGGCCTGACTTTCTTTAGTTCAGGTGCAAGCGATTAACTGTCCCATAAGCCCCTTTTCCATTGCCTGGTCCCATCTCAACTCGACTCCACTCTTTTGGTACCGGGTGCTTGGTTTTCCCCCGCTGAGGCTCCCCTCTCAGTGTAGCTGGTTGTCATAGTGAGGCTGCATTACACTGCTGTGACGTAGTCAGCAGCTGACACAGTAACAGCGGAGGACATCGAAGGTTTGCTGTTCTTGACTCTCGGTATGTGGCTGTTCTTAGTCAGTGCAGTAACTACAGTAAAGGAGTGATTATCATTAAGTAACGGTGCTTTGTTCCAGGACGTCTCAGACGTGGATGATGCAGTTTCTGTGACCAATCACTGCAGTGTTTACACATCACCGTTTGGTATCACCTCCGAGCAGAGGTGATACCAAAACCAGTACCAGGTACTGTCCCCAACATGTGACTGACAGAAACACAAATAAAGTGAGTCGAGTGGAGTCGGTACTGTTAGGTATTTTTAGTCAGATAGATATTGGATAGATACTTTATGTATTAGAAATGTTTAGTGGAGATAGGATGTCTAGTTAGACTGTTAAATGCTTAGGCCTGCTTATGAGTTTCTGCAGGGTATTTCTGGTCAAGACTGCTATGACCAGCTGCAAAGCTGGTAACAGAGACGTCTCGGTTGACGTTTCTGTGTAGTATGGGGCTAGCCCAACCGAGGGGATATAATGTATAGGCCTGGTGGGTTCAGGGTCTTTCATCTTACATCTGCCTGTGAGCAGTTTGGAGGTGCAAGATACCTGAGCGTGTAATGTTAATTTTACCTGTGATCCTTTGAATAAATCAGCACTGTTTTGTAGTTACTTGGACTGTCTCGTCTCTCAGAGTCAGTATGGTAACAAGAACTGGTCCCTACAGTACCAAGTGGACAATGGGCTACGGTCTTCCCCAGTACAAATTCACTAGCACAGTTTTTGGCCTGATTTAAAGCTACTGCGATTTTTTTTAACCATTCCTTAAAAAGCATTTAAAGGATTTTAATGGAAATTAGGAAAAACATACTTTTACTGCAGATTATGTAATGTTTAATAAATGCAGAGACTAACAGCAATAAATGGTGAAAAGGAAGTGAATGTTATAAATGCTGCACAAGTCAAATCTTTTCCCTGCAGCTGTTCCACTCACAAAAAATATAAACAGCCCAGAAGCTGAACAACACTGTTTATTTGATCTAATTAGTGAATCACCTTTTTCTTAACAACACCCTTTTAAAGTGAGGCCAAGAAATAACTATACTGTTCCTGCTGCATTAAAGGCTGGATAATCCCTGGTATCACTTTAATTGGACTAATGTGTTCTGTAATTACACTGGAACATTGTCAGACCAATTGCAAACCATTAAAATATGACAACTCTTGAGTGAAGCCTGGCAGCACTAAGCTGGTGGCCAGTTTCCAGAGCTCATTCTTATACCTGGCTGTGTGTGTGCAGGTGTGTGCTCTTTATATAAACTACATTAACCTGAATGTGCAGCACTACACATTCACACATGGCAGCCATGGCTCACACACACATGCAAACACACATGACGATGCTTTGATGTTTTCAGATCTCAGGACAGCATGTTCATGGTCGAGGTGAGCTTGGCGGACAGGCCACTGTGTGTGTGTGTGTGTGGGGGGTCCCCACCTTGCAGCACAAGGGGGATTACTCTAATGACTCTATTCACTAGTATTGTTTGATCCAGATTAGCGCGCGCACACACACACACACACTCCCTATTCCGATACAGCAGCAGCCAGCTGTCACCAAAGCCTCTCTGCCTTCTGACACCACGTGTGTGTATGTGTGCATTTAAGGCCAGGGCACTTTGGACACGCTGTCAAACTACGTTTGTCTGAAATGAAAACCCTGTCAACATGGTAACGAGGACAACAACAACAACAACACACAGTCTTTTCTCATAGACATTCATGCTGTTGCACGCCGTTCACATGAAAACAGACAAAAGTGGTTTAAAACTTGGCTGATTGTTGCATAAAGTTCCATAAAGGCTGTGCGATTGTCCGAGTGTTGGTTCTGGAAAGGTTTGAAATATTTTGCTTAACCAGTCCAACAAGCACTTTCTATTCTAGTGACAATTCACATCTTCACACAGTCATGTGACACCAGCACCGTCCAGTCCAGCATCACATGTTGATGGGTCAACCAATATTTGACCTCATCAAATCACATTCTGCCCTGGTCAAAGACTAAATGAGATTAGGAATCTGACCAGACATTCAATGCCAGCATGCTGCAGTGTGCAGGTTTTGATACTATGAGTAAATTGTGTACAACAACATGTTGAGGTTTTCCACCTAGTCCTAATTAAGATAATACAGTAATGGAGACTGAGCTGGCAACACGCCCGACCAACAAGCACTGAGCGAGCATTAAATTACCAAACACAAAGTGCAGACCGACTCACACCGAGGTTTCAAACACACCTGTGCCTCCCCACACAGGCAGCAGGTGCTGCGTCATGGTTTCTGAATGTGTCCACACCTTGTGCAAACAGCAGCAGAGAAAGTCATTGGGCGTTCAGAATCGACAAAGATAAGAATGTGACCACAAACACATCGAGAGCCTGCTGCACATGATGGCCATGTACCTGTCAGACTGGAAACTGTGTGAGCACATGCTGACTCACTGGTTTTAATGCTTTCTTGACTGGTTTCGGTGTATTATTGTCTTTTTCCTGTTGTGCAGTGGGACAGGTTGCTCACAGGCACTGTGGCAGGAAACCTGACTGGTTCAGGGATCAAATGTGTGACCTTGTACTGACAGGATGTGCTGTCTAACCTCTGATTCCCACCTTCCACACATGAATGCAAACACACACACATGCACACACACAGTGATTCACTGGCAGCAGCAGAAGGGGATTATGGGAGTGGATGGTAGATGAACAGCAGGCTGGTATGAGGTAAAGATCAGACATCATGAAAGCAGCATTTTAAATCCACAGCTACATATTTATTCCAGATGTCCAGGAGCACGAGGACAAAATGAAAACAAACTACTGCTGAATCGACACCTAGTGATGTCGGCTAACGTGCAAAGTCACTGTTATTAACACCAGAGTGCTGCTCTGTCGACTGCGGTGGAGGGTGTGCTGATACCAACCATGATCACACTGTTGCCTTCTGCTTTCAAATCTAAGCTCAGTTTATACATTTATGGTTGTTTTTCCACTTCACTGAGATTCTGTTTCATTCAGACAACTGAATTCTCTTTAACCAATATTTGAATGTTTAGATGACGCAACAATAAAACAGCTGGTGTTCGGTTTGACCATTGAAACAAGCAGTATTTTTGATGAGGATCTCTTAAATTTAAAGGGTTGTGCTGAGTGGGGCATTTTATAGTGGAAACAAATTTGTGAAAAACGGATCGTTTTTCAATTCTAGAAATTACATTAGCATCAATAACAAATCAGGTACAACTATATTAATGTAGAGGAAAAAAAAAACAGGCCAATATAAAGTCAGCCTATTGAAAGATCTGCAATGATCTAAAACTCAGCCGGTGAAACTGTTGCACTCTGTGCATCAGTCAGATACTACAACAGATATTTAGCTTCTTGATAACAGTATTTTAGCACGATTCAGCTTTCAAAAATACCACAGAAATACTACCAGGCATTCAGTAACTATTGGCTACACACATTTTAAATGACTTTTACTCCGTCAATGTGAACTGTATCTACAGATAAAAACTTGTTGTAATGAAAAGAAACACAACGTGTACTTCATATTATTGTACATACTGTACAGCTTCAGATAGTTTATAGCTGGTGAAGCTAACGGAGCAGCTCTGAAACTGTAAACCAAAAGAAAATGTTGATATTTGATTGTTTGTTTTCATAATTAATCCCAGAACAAACAAACATGGTTCCAGCCTCTTTCACATGAGAATTTCTTGCTCTTTTATATCACTGGACATATCTTTAGCATGATGGGGTTTTTGAGGAACACGATGTGCAGTGGTCACCTTGGAGCCTGGAAACCAGCGATCAGCAGGTGAAGTTAGGTCACAGCGTATATGAACTGCTGCATCTTGCAGCTGTTCACTGACCATCTCCTGTAAACCTGGTGCTCAGAGTGTGAGCAGGCAGCGAGACCGAAACATCGGACTGATGAACCTAAGTTTCCATTGAGAGAGAATAAATAAATAAATAAAATTCAATACAGCAGTTTAATGTTGGCTCATTAAATCCACTTCTAGTCCCATTTACAGCTGGAAGTGATGACATCCGTCCGTCTGTCCCACAGTAAACTAGTATCTCTATGTCTGCGGGACATTAGCTGTGACTGTTTATGGTGCCCTCAGGATAATTCCTAATGACTGTAGAAACCTCCTGAACCAGTTTCTTGTTTTTAATCAAAGCCACCGACATAATGACAGTTGCCTCCAGTGAATGACATCAGATATTTTTGCTGTCACAGCAGCGTTGCTTGATGAGATCACTCCGATGCCAGTGGAATGCCTTTCACACAGCTCATTTTCTGCTGTTTTGGGTTTCATTTTGTACAAAAACACAGTTCCAGGATTAAAACAATGTAACATTTAGTACAAGCTCTTATCTAGCACCATCATCAGGTCACAACTTCCACCTGTACACAACAGCGCAGGCGAGGTACTCTGTCAGTACTGTGACTGTCTTCCCGTGACTCTCTGCCGCACGTCTCCAGGCTGCGATGTGAACCCATAATCTGTGCCATTACACTGATGTGAGCGGTTCGGGTTTCAGACAGGGCGTATCTGATGTCCGGTTCTTTGGAACAAAACATGGAGGTAAATTAACAACAGAAGAATGTTAAATGGAGCTGTCACCTCCACACTCTTCATCCTACTGAGCTAAATGGAAGTGGAAGGTGCAGAGCAGCAGTTCTGGATGTTTCTTAGACCTCTAAAAATGACTCCAAAGACACCATAAGATAAGTCACTATTTGGTTCTGCACACATTACTTATCTTAAAAAGGGTTGGGAGACACTGGCCTACAGGGACATCCTTAGGTGGTTTGACCTGACAGGATGGTGTGTAACCAGATGTTTTGGTCACCAGTATATTTTTTTGGTATGTAGTCTCTGGGTTTCCAGTGTGGATGGTGACTGACCACTGAGAAAAGTGACACCAAAACCCACAGGATTCCACGACTTTACCAAAGAAAAGTCTGTTAATGTCCCTACACACATGGAAGAACCGCTTATCAAACGACAGGCCTCAACTATCGAAGATGTGGCAACAAATTCATTTGAACAAAGTCCTGACAACAGTCGACTAACCAGGCTCAGCATATGCAAGACAGGTGATGAAGCATCAGCCTCTTCGTTTTCTAAGAAGCTAATTCTGTGTATTAAAATGGGCTTTTGGGTTCCTCACTGTGGTCCGCTCACTTGTTCCACCGGAACTAAAAAGGGAGCGAAACATGGCGTGAAAACTCTTAAATCGACAACATGGACTCCTCTTTTTCTGCGAATCAAGGATGTGAATGTGTGTGCGTTTCACACACCAAACCCATTTCCACTCTCCCAGCTCCTGGTTTAATGATGGGCTTTAACAGCGTAGCTCGCTCAGATCTCCAATTTTTACGCAGAAATGTGCGGAACGGACTCTGTTCGACCTCCCCCTCCTCATCTTTTTTCTTCCATTTCATCCTCTTCCTCTCCCCGGTGACTAATCCTCCACCTACCACCCCCCGACCCCCCTGCAGAGCTGTGGACGACCGTGACGGTTGTTGCTGTTGTTGTTTTATTTGGTCAAAATTGGACAGATGCGCCTCCAAATTATAGAAGACAGAGAGGAATCCCAGAGCTTGGTATCAAACCTCAGACCTCGCCCCTCGACACCACAGCGGCAGAAGCTCGGGTGACAGCAGGGCCCGCTGTCCAAACCGGCCGCAAACCTCAGGGAGATTATCTCCACCTCAGCCACTTCTGCTGCAAAATGAACCTGAATATAAGTTACAGTACAGAAATCGGAGCAGAGGTCTAATACAATGCACTGGGGAAACCTCCAGTTTGACCAAAAACCATAAACGAAACCTCTGAGGTTTTAATGAGCTTCGTGTTTGTAAAACATTTTTCTTACAATAAAATGGAGTTTAACTGCAATTTAGAGCCAGAAACAACAAGGCTGCATCTGTTTTAATAGAAACACCTGCTGCACCTTTGTATTTTGACCAAAAACACCAGCAGTACAGCAGGTGGATATGCCTGTTCCTCCAGGAAATACAATAACCTGCTCAGCCGAGCTCCGTAACACCTCCGGTAAGGCCGGGTGCGATTGTGACGAGTCTTAAATTTCAGGCTGAGTCAGACATCAGAGCCATCTAAGTGTTTTTATCTCTCAGGTGTTTCACAGAAGTAATCAGAGTGAGATGACAGGCGAAGAAGGAAACAGGAGCAGAGGTCAAGTGTGGGAACGCCAGTTTTCTCACACTCACTTAGAACGTCACCAGAATGTTCGCACTGTGTTTCTGAAAAGGTGCATTTAAAAGCAACCATAGCGTTTACCACTACAGCTCACTCTCTGTCAGGGAAAGGCAGATGCAGTTTGCATGTAAATAGCCAGCGTCTCCACCCTCCCTCTCTCCCTCTCTATCATGTAGAGCAGGTCCGACGCCCGCCCACCCTCTTTCTGTCCCTCCACCACATCAGAGGGAAGGAGGAGGACTGGAAAGCAGGAGACTGGAGGGACGGGACAGACTGGATTCCCTGGTGGTGACACACGCCTGCTCACTCAGCAGCAGGACATATTTATTGTCACCTGTCCTGCTCGTCCGTCTTTACAGTTTACATTGAAACTCCACCGCCTCTATTTGAATTTCAGCTCTTGTTAACAGCACATACAGCATAACAGTGCTGGCTCTGGGGGTGGGGGGTGCTAAATGTGATGCTACAGGTGCCCAGGAGGCCTCAGGCGCTGTGTGAGGGTTCACAGAGAAATGTCTGTGGAGAGCCAGAGATATGCTCCTTGCCTATACGACTGGTTTATGAGCAGCCTCCGATAAATGGAGTGTTGTATTGTAGCTTTAAGCAGCCCCAGGAGTCCCTGAAGGCAGATTACCTCTAATATTACAGCGGGAAGAAAAACCTCTGATTATAATGACGAGCACTTGCACTGCCTTTTATATTCTTCTCTATACAGACGGCGTCCCTGCAGAACTCTTGCAGCCTCAGATGGAGCCATAATGAAACCCTACTATTATGATGCTCCTATATGTACTATAGGGAACCGTGCACACATCCGACAGTACCCTGCTTCTGAAACGCATAGCACAGGATTACTATAGTGTTTTTTTCTGTTTCAGAGAGGTTAGCAAAGCAGGAGTGTCCCACGGGATGCTGTATTTTATTACTGACAGCCATGGAGGTAATGTTGAGCACTGAGGAGATCGATACGGATCAATACCACTGTAGAGTAAAATAGGTAAAATACCTATCAGAGGAGATTAGATGCTGAATATGGACATTCATTCGCTCTTAATGGGTTTTCTTTGCCAACAAGTGTTTTAAAAAGAGCTGCTGGATTGTTAAAAACACCTGTGCGCCTTCAGAGGGCTATCCTCCATCGAGTATGTATGCTTTTTAATTAAGGCGCAAGTGCTCAATCGGGCGAAACTGAAAAATAAAGTGAATATACGCTTTCTATTCTCGTGCGTAAAGCGTCTCCTACACGCCAGCAGACTGACAGGAGGATTTAGGTGAAAATATTTGAAGCATTTATTAGACATGGTGTTATATAAAGGTCTAGATTTTGTGTGCACCGGTTCTCTGGAGAGAAGTTCTTACCTGGACCGGGTGAGAGCCGCGCGGTTCCCCAGCTCTGAGCGTTCCAGCCCGGCTACAGGCTTGGCTCGTCCTCGGTACCCAGTCGGAGCCTCTCCAGACCTCCGGGGAAAAAAAAAACGAAATTAACAATCCACACTGTCGAAAAAGACCTTAAAACAACTCAAACACTCCAGCTGGACAGGTGGGGATAATTATTCCTCTAATTCCACTCACAATTTCTGTCCACTTTTACTGTCGTGACCAGCGCCGTGCGTCAGCCCGGCGGTCCTTCCTCTCTCCGGGGAAACGGGAAGACCCGTCCGGACAGAGGGTCACTCACTCACTGCTACTCCGTAGCAAACGTTACCACCGGGCGGACTGCACTGACAGCAGCATCCTCCACTGATGGCACGCTTGGGGAGGTAGTCGGGTGGAGGTGACGGTGGTGTAAGAGGACGGAGCACCGGGACAGGGGAGGGAAGAAGGAATAGAAACGTTTAAAAATCACCCAAGCAAGACGCACTAGGTCCGTGAGTTGCCAGAAGCGGTCGTCCGGTTAGTTTCCACTCCGACGCGCAAGCACCGCTCTGCCGCCACAAACTCTGTCCACCTCCCGGTCCAGCACGGAGCAGGTCGCGCGACTGCACCGTGTGTGATGAAAAAGTGGAGTGAATCCAAAAGACTGCGCTCGCGCTTGCCATCCCTCCCTCCTTCCCTCTCTCTCGCTCGCTCACTTCCACGGTCTCTGCTAAGCTCTCTCCCCCTTCCTCCTCCCCCCTCACCCCCCACCCCCCAATACACTCCATAGCCCGTACCGGAGAGGCGGAGCGAGCATCCACCCCACCAAATAACTCTTCGTAGATTTCCCAAACTCACCGAAAATTAATCAGAAAAGAAGAGCAGCTGCTGTTACAGGGATGAAAATACCCACATATACTATATAGGAGAATGTGTATGCGCCATACTCATAAATGAATACGGTCAAAACCTCAGCTGTTCGTTTCCAGCCATGGGCCGATATATACAGCACATATGTACAGTAGATTAATGTCTCATGTGTCTCTTTTTTCTGTCATCTCTCTCTCCCCTTGTCTGCACCTATAAAAGGTCTCTTTGCCTTTCTGTCACCCAACTCTGTCCTGCCACAGAGGCTGGAAGCGGCCGTCTCTCGCGCTCTGAGCGCCACCTACAGGTGAGAAGCGGCACTCGTGCGGCAGAGCTCGAGCTCCACCAGAGTTGAGCGGAGACAGCAGGGGAAATATAACAAAATGGAGTCTATAGTGTAAAATATACTGATATTTATTGGACATTATGGCTGTTATTACAGCAGTGCCTGTTATGGTGGTGGAGGGAGCCTGTTCTCCAAAGCAGCTTAGTACACAGTGATATTACACACAACACATATGGATTATGCTTTTGCTCATGACTGCCTCAGTTTCAGTGCCTCTGCTTAGTGAGCTAATCCAATGCATCATTCAGAAAGAATTAAAATCAAGTTCTTTACGATTTATTTAATCTGTTGCCTGTATCAGGACGCATCACTGCAAAACTCTCAATCCTATCAAATCACATTTCCTAAGAGAACACCAGTCCAAATACCAATGCATTCTAAATATTATAATCTCTAATTATTGGTAAGAATTTTCCATAAGAGGAAAAAAAAGAAAAATGAAGCTTGACTTTAGACAACATTTGAAATAAGCTGCAGCTTTTGGAACATAACACTTTATGGGGGAAAATGACTTTATAAGGAGATTATTTTGCTGGATACACTGACATATAGGCCCGGCTGTTGCATTATAATTTCACATGTCTAAATAATCCTGCAAGTATTTCAAGCATCGGGTAAACTACACTGTACATGACTTATTCTTTATAAAAAGAAACTGTGTTACTCTCAATGCTGGTGAATACATGAAGGGGAGGAGTGCAAGGTATTATGAACAAAAGTAAAAGTATTCAGAATGAAGAATGGCCCTTGCAGCGTACACACACTGTATATACAGTATTATGATTAGGTTACAGCTGTTGCATAATTAATGTAAACGGAGTGTTATTGCACTGGTGGCTAGTTTCTCTACTGATCATGGTTTGTATGCAAAATAAATGTAGTTGAGTAAAATGTATTATTTCCCCCCCGACACAGAGCAGAAGTATAAAGTAGCATAAAAATGTAAACACTCAACTGAAGTATGTTAAAACATTTCTCTCCAACACTGTGAAACTGAGTGAAGCATGGCGTGTTATTATGTAAATTAGAAAGTGGTTCACCCTTGTTACAGAAACACACAGAGCAGGGACTTTGTTTGCACTAAATGAT
>NW_018127901.1:1666951-1686590 GCF_001952655.1 Monopterus albus
GGATATCCCTGCTGTACGCTACCATGTCCGTCCTAGAAACAGACAATAACTGCATCTGTTAGTCCACATGTTCACACATAACCTGGGCTAAAGTTAGCCAGTGGTAGCTACATTTGAGCTGCATCAGCCAGCAGCATCTTGTTGTTAGGTGTCCTAGTTGTATCTGTGACATTATGAACATTAATAACAGTTTGTAAGAAGATTTATTTTCCTCTTTGCTTGACATTTCTGTGTAATATTTATTGTAGCGGCCTAGCTAATCAAGGTCTCTGCAAATAGCACTTTGTACTTTTGGTTAATTACAGAGACACTAAGATCACAGAAATGAGAGGGCTGATGATCTTAGCTGCCAGGATTCACATACCCTTTATTTACCAACTACATTACTAATCAAAATATCTCATCCTACCCAATCACTTGTATTCTCCACTTCCACCAGCTTTGCTCTGACACACCTACTGTAGATTCATGTCCTGTGTGAATGTGTTGCTTTTGTTTACACAATGAAACATTAGTATATTCATTTTCACAGTTTTCTATATTAGTGAGCTTCTGTGCATTT
This sequence comes from Monopterus albus, assembly GCF_001952655.1. NCBI lineage: Eukaryota > Metazoa > Chordata > Actinopteri > Synbranchiformes > Synbranchidae > Monopterus > Monopterus albus. Next base: position 1,667,514 of record NW_018127901.1, read on the forward strand.
TTCAGGTCATTGGTTCCAAGAACATTTTTCATCTGAATCGTTTACTCTTTGTTTCCATAAAACTCGTGGAAAAGGACTTGTAGCTGTAGCTGACTGATAGAAAAGACCAGCTATTCTTGTCCTGTTTCTTTTCACATTGTCTTTGCTTTGCTCTTCAGTTAATTTAGCAGACATGTAAGAACAGTCACATAAAAGGATTTTTAAAATATCTTTTCTCTGAACAGCGATGTGCCACGTGGCTTCTACTCCATGTCTTCTACTGTATTTATAAGAGAAACCACGTGTTGCTACACACACCATCCTTTGCCACCATGGATGTTTACCTTGCTTCCCGTCAGGTCTCCTCCAGGGTACGAACACTGCTGTGTTTTGTTAGACTGAAACCAGTCCTTGCATGTTCTTTTATGAAGAATGGTCAAAGACAAATCTGTCTTTTGAGATAATTATTACAATCAATATTTAAGGCAAAATATTCTGGAAAAGCAATACAGAGCTCTGGATTCCGTCTCTTTCTGAAGCCCTATCACAGAGAAGTCAGTGCAAGCTGCTGCAGGAAGGCGGAACCACGAGTTTCCTCTGCACAGAGAATTTATGATGAGAGTCATGCAAATAATCTGACGTCAGCCTGGTTGTCCTTCATCCTCGTTCCTTGGTTGGTTTCTTGACCTCGATCTGATCTGACTCCTCATATGATGATCTTGTCACCAGGCAGATTTTGAATACCTGGTCTACTTCCTGTCGTGGTTTCCTGTAGATTCTTACAGCCTTACACATGTGTCCTACACTCTTTACAGCAAATGAAATGGTTAACACAAGTAAATCATAAAGCATATGATACTAAAATAAACATGTACATATATTTGCTAATGCAGATTATAATGTCAATCCTAGAATTTCATATGTTGATAAAGGTTGATAAATGTTGATAATCTGAAGCCAATACACTCAGACCTTACACCCATACAATATTCTCGTGCAGACAGTTTAGTCATCAGTATGTATCTCCAAGACTTCCTGTTGTTCTGAGTCTCTGCAGTTAGACACCAGCCTTTCATGAGCATAGGTCAAGTCTTTCCAAAGGTCAAATAGATTAAACAATTATTTAAACATTTTTGCAAATACATAACATAGCACTATATTATGGTATCAAGAATTTCTTTCTACAGTTTCTTGGTTGAGTCGGTTTTCTTACTGTATATAATGTGACAGGTTTACGTTATCTCCACCTGACAAAAAAGAACAAAGGTGTAGCCATCATCATCATCGACGTTATATAATCAATCAAAGGAGCAACTCAGACTTTTTTCTGGTTCACTCAGATAAATTCATCTTTGTTATAGAACCTGTTACAACAGGCTCAGCAGTTTCTCCTGACAGAGAAGTGGGAGCCATGCAGTGCAGCACATACTGTAGAGATATAGTTTGATAGTCAGAGGTGCTTCCCTGTGCCCCCCTCATGGCTGGCTGATTGACAGGAGAAATGTTCAAATGTCTCCTTATTTCAATTGACATGATCATAATACGTATTCATTATATAAATGAATGAATAAAAAAATATTTGTGTTTTCCTTTAAGTAGGTTTTCCTTAAGGTAATATCCGTCTGGCCAGATGTTCTCATCAAGCGCACTGCAGAAGTAACAAGAACTGCTTCCAGGTATCTACAAATGAAACACCATGAAGCTAGAGACATGATGTCTTTGGTTCAGTTCAAACAGACTCTGCTGCTTCTGCCTGTTTGAAACAGCTGGCTTCAAAAGGAGGCTGCCAGTCTGCTTCCAAGAGGACTGTGATACGTACTCTCAGGTGCCAGTTTAATAGGCACACCTACCTGAAACTAGAGAGGTGTTCATTCAAAGGTGTGATCATTTTGAGGCTGTAGTTTCTGGTACTGTTGAACTTTACTTCATTCCTCAGCCCTTTAAAACAGCCTGAAGACAAACTGAATGTTATCACATTCATGAAGGAAGATTTACTGCAGGACTGTTAGATTAAATTTAGCTACATGCATTAAATGGAACTAAATGTACCTAAAACAGACTGAGTGAAAGGAATGCAAAGGTGTTCAATAGATGCCTCTTGTTCATCGTGTTTCTATTATTCTACATAACGTGGTCACGTCTCAATCTTCGTTAATAAGCTTCATAAATAATTATTTTTCATGAGCTGTTTGTGACATCAGAGAAGATCAACCAGTGAATCCCCCAGTAATGTTTCCTGACATCTGAGAAACAAGCAGCAACAAAACAGCTGAGACAAACTATAAAAAGATGCAGGCAGCACAGAAATATTCATAAAAAGGTAAGCTGATATAAAATGATGAAATGCTTTGGATGTAATGTTAATGTTGCTTTCAGCTGGATATCTTTTGTGGTGCTATCAAAAAGAATGAGTAATATCCAGGATTAATGTCAACAGTCATCCATTTAAATCTAGATGTTCACTAAAGAAATATCACTGTTATCTATGGCACAGCTTCTCCTCTCAGACTGTGAAGAGTACTGTAGTGAACAGGTGAGCGATCAGGTAGCTGCAGTAATGGTTGCTGAGCAGAAACAGCTGGCACGACAACAGATCAGAGCGATCAGTTCAAACTGCCTGCATTTAGAAAGTTATCTGTAAACGCTGCCTTTGTGGACAACTGTACACACCACAGCTTCAACATGTTTTGATGATAAAAAAACGAGACTGAAATGCTACTGCCAAAAACAAGAGTCAACAAAAATCACATGGCTAAAACTTTAATATGATTTGCCTTTGTGAAAATGTTGCAGGTGAGAGAGAGAGAGAGAGAGAGCCTGCTGCCTATGAGCCTGAGCTCAGGGCATGAAAATCCCTAACTAGAGAAACACCTGCACACGATTGCAGATCTCGGGCACAGCAGGAGCGTGGCAAATGTCACACAGGAAACAAATGTCCATAAACAGGCATACCTGAGGTGGAAATGAAGAAGACAAGCACTTAGTTTTCACTCATAAAGGCCATTTACATCCAGGTTGACTGTACGTATTCAGATGGTTTTACATACATTAACAAATCTCATCTGAAAATCTGAGTAGACACCTTTATGCAGTTTCACAACTTGCCACAAATTATGTTGCTACAATAGTTTTCCCTATAAGTGCCCTTAAAAAAGCAAATGTCCTTCTGTTTGCAGCTGAATCCAGTGTGTTTTAAAACTGATGTCAGGTAATTAGTTCCAACACAATCCACAAAGTCAAAAACAATACATCTCAGATTTTGAGCCAATTAACCAACTTGTCAGTCACTGATCCTGTTCTGTGCTAACAAACCCCACCCGCCTGATGCAGACAGTCAGTAAAACAAAGCAGCCAAAAGTGTTGTCAATACCGTTAAGCCTCGGTCTGTTTCCTCCGTTTGTTTTTCCTCTTCACTTCCTGACAGCCAGGTTCTCTGAGTTTAGACCTCAGCAGTCGCCTTCTTTTTGCAGCATTCCTCCCAGTGATTAACCCTACGGCCCATGTGGACCCTGACTCATCAACCATAACATCCTTATCAATATTCTGTGTGTCCTCTGCAGTTCGGCTCTGCTGCACTCACATTCATAACCACACTTATGAAGTTTGCTCAGAGTTAAAAGTTCACTTTGTTCTGTCACACGGGTGATTGCAGGAGTAATGGTCATTATTGTGTTGTTGTTTACACAATTACTGTTAGATACAGCCATGCCACATGTGCATTTCATTCCAAACTTTATTCTGGATAGTAAGAGAAAAATGGTCCATATTGCTCAGGAACATTTTGACCAGTGTTTACAGATTTATTGTCAGTGTTGTTACAGTGTCAACTATACAGTGATCCCTCGCCATATCGCGGTTCGGCTATCGCGGACTCGATATATCGCGGGTTTTCAAATATATTATATGTAAAATATTATCGCGGGCCCCTCACAATACCGCGGGTTTTCCGAGGAGGTACGTCCTAAATTTTTACGCCAAGTTTTGTACTCTGTGTTTTAGTGCATTTTTGTGCCTTTATTAAAGCCATAAGATGTCACCTAAACGTTCTACGTCTTCCCAGGATTTTGGCAGCGAGCCCAAGCGTCGTAGGAAGATGCTAACCATTGCTGAAGAGGTTGAACTTTTGGTCATGTTAAAAGAAGGACGAAGTTATGCGAGTGTCGGCCACCATTACGGCATCACAGTATCAGCTCTACAACAGGTTTACTTACGGAGGTGACGACATCGACGACCCGCAATGCCAGCAAGGGCTGGTTTGATAAAATTCAGAAGCGATTTAACCTGAAAAGCGTGTCCCTGCATGGAGAAGCGGCTTTTCCGGGCAAACCAGCCGCTGACGAGTACGTAAACGAGACGTTCCCGACGATTCTCAAAGAAGGCGGCTATTTTTAGATTTTCATGCCCTACTTCGCGGATTTTCGCCTATCGCGGGGGTGTCTGGAACCTAACCCCCGCGATAGGTGAGGGATCACTGTACTAAAGATTGAACGAATAGTTGATTAACAATAAAAAAGGCAGTTTGAATATGTTAGCAGGCTACAGAGAACTGGGACACATATTCCTCTGACATTTTACAGCCAAAACAATCAGTTAAATGAAACGACAATGTTCCGAGGACTTAATGAAAACAGTTCTTTGATGCAGCCTGAGTGTCACCTCAGATTAACATCTGCTGATCCTACACTACTAATGTTTGGACATTATTTCCAAAAGTTCCTCCTGCAGAATCAGCAGCATTTTGAGCACAAATCTTCTGAGTCTCTTACCTGAAGACAAAGCTTTCAGGAAAACCCAGTGGTTTCTACTAAACACAGCAGCAGTAAAGGGAAAATGACACAATTCTGTCATCTGTCAGTGTAAATGTCGACGTAGCCAATCGCAGACTGCAGCGCAGTCATGTGTTTATACTGTTCATTGGTTTGGACACCTCTTTGTGATTACAGAGTACTGTTTTAACCAACTTCTTATTGTAGCCTTGTTTAAGCTATGAAACAGTGAACTGAAGGACTTGGAGCCAACCACTAGACTCAGCAGGTTGTTGTATGGGGGAAAACACTGAGGCTTACTTTGAGTCCAGGCAGGCAAACTTTGCAGGGGGATTCTGAGGACAGGTCCAAACCAGGGTCAGTCACACACCCGAGTCCAGGTTGAACAGTAAATCCAGGGGGGAGAGAAAAGACAGGCAGGAATTAGACATGATGAAAAAGCCCAGATATAAGGAAACAGTACTGACACTAGACAATGATGAATAACACTGGGAATAATACAAGAGAGCTAGAAACTGAGGCTAACTGAGAGCACAGAGGCTACACAGAGCTGATAACCTGGCCCAGAACAGAGGAACAGACTAGCATATGTACTGGTCAGATCATTAGCCAAGTGGAGACAGGTGTGTGTGTGTGTGTGTATGTGTGAGTGAGAGAGAGAGAGAGAGAGAGAGAGAGAGCTGGGACTGGACAACGAGGAAGTGAACAACAAGTGTGTGGGCAGAGCTGGAGGGAAAATCCAGGGGGACTTGACGCTGAATGGAGGAATGACAATCTCTAGAAAAGTCCAGAACAAAACAAGGCCAGGAAGACAAGAAGCAGCAGCAGGAACAGGACTAGGTCTGTGACACTGTGTGTGTCCGTGTGGGTCCCTGTGATGTGAGCATCGTCATCTGCCTGCAGCCAAGAATCTGAGTCCACAGTGACGCTTCTTTTTTTTTTTTTTTACTTTTTTGTCGTTGATGAGCCAAACAAAACACAAATTAGCTTTTCTTCTTGCTGCCAGGAGATCAACATCATCTCCTCTAGTGTGTATGTGTGGATCATGTCTGCACACACATCCTCCTGACTGTAGCATGAACAGAGGTCAGAGAGCGAGCAGAAACCATGAACAGGCCTTTACTGTTAAACTGGGTAAGAAATACACACAGTGACCAGTACAGTACGTGATGATGGAGAGCCGCAGGAGACAGAACAGCCGTGTGTGTGTTTGCCTTTTTTAATGTGCTGTGTCAATACAGTTCATGTGTTTCACCTTTATCTGCAGCACAAGTGACGTCATGAGGCAAGGTGCTGTGCACATGCAAACGTGCATTGCTGCTGAATTTCTTTGTATTTGTGCTGTTTGTGTTGAGATTGTCACAACAAAAGATAAAACAGTTGCTGTCATGATAAATTAGTCAGCTTTGAACACATAAATCGCTCCTCTAACTGGACTTCCAGGACACCTCACTGTCTCACTGGTAACACTATATATCCCTTTATTATAATAATAATTCATTTCATCAGCACTAGTAGGCTATTTCACTGGAAGCTGTGATTCATTAGAAATGGTCAAAAAATAATAAAGCACCATTCTTGTCACAAACAACATGAGACACAAAAACAAGAAAAGGGGAGAGTGAACTGTATTCTCTGTTTTTTATTCACTGATGAAATATTGGACAGACAGTGAAGCCAACTGTTGTAGTACAAATACAAGAATCATTATAATCCTCCACAGTCCTCCACAGATAAACATCATTAATCATGAAGCAAAGAGAAGCAATGTTGTGAAAAGTATGCTTCACTGATTTAAAAAAAAAAAAGTATAGGACTGGACTTCATGAACTACGAGTCCCAGAGAGCAGTGCTGTATAAACCATCCAATCAGAGTGTCAGAAAAGTTAAACGGCATTAATCTAAGTGGCCCAAAGTGAAGGTGTCAGGGGAACAAATGGAAAGAAGGTGATAAGAATATTAATTATTGAATTATTATTTGAATGAATTGATTGCACAAAGAACAAAAGTAAAGTAAAAACTAACAGTCCCAAATGAGGAATTCAGGGAACCATTTGTAATTTCAGCGCACAAATGACTCATTTATTAAAAATTTCCCTTGTGACACCTGCAAACTGAAAGAACTGATGTGACCGTTCCAACTTCTCCTCAGGATGCATTTTAATTTTACACTGAGGCCAAAAGTATGTAGAGACCTGAACAATAAGCCTATATGTGCTGCAACAGCCTCCACTCTTCTGGTTGAAGTAATTTCAGCAAAAGCTGAACCAGCAGCAACAGTTTGCTCCCATTCAGACAACAAAGCATTAGCTAGGTGGGTGATAAAGACAATTTATATTATATTCCCATTCATATTATTATTATACCTAGGAGTAAGATCCACCACACAGTTTATGTCCAGTATTCATGTAAGAGTTTGGAGGTTTAACTGGTTGATGTGCATGTTGATAAAATGCACTTAGCGCTCTTCTACCCTAAAACTGAAAGTGCTTTACACTGCCTGCCCATTCACCCATTCACCCACAGAGGGACAGAGGCAGAGCTGCCATACAGCAAGTTCCATATAGCATCCATATTCTCATCTAACTCTAACAAACACACACTATGAGGGTTTTCCCAGTGTTGGAGTCTGTAATCTGGAGCCCATCTGCCTTGTTCTGGAGGAACAGGAGGAGCAGAAAAACCTGGAGGTCAGAGGTCATCTGGGAGGAGGACAGATAGTTCATTCAAGCTGCTTGTTTTCCTTCAGCTGGAAGCTGCTTTACATTCAGCAGGCTTGTCTCGCCCCACTTTGATGAATAGACTGTAATCTGTAATCTGTGGCGGCTACCTGCTGCTAACGAGCCAAATTAATTAGAGACCCACAGTAAACATCTATTGATAAGATCAGATGAAACTTTATTGATCCCTGAGGGGGAATCTGTGCATTATAGCAAACAGTAACCGGAAACCCCGGAGGAACAGGGGGTACGCGGCAGTCTGAGTTTGGTTCATCTTAACAGAAGAGCAACAGTGAGATGAGAAAAGACTGAAACTGTGACATCTAAAATTTAGATTTTTGCACGCCTAACAGCTACTGTCTAACTGTGTACATGAACGCATTTGTATCAAACAAACAAAGATGCCATTCATTTTGGGCCAGCATCAGTCCAGACTGAAATATCTCAACAATTATTGGATGGATTTCCATGAACATTTGTCCAGATAGATATGGTGATGGAGCCCGTTGACTGTTCTATCAGCATGAGTGGTTGTGAGTGAAATGTCTCGACAGATTTTGGGTAGATTGGCATTTGTTTAAAGGATAAGGTGGGGTCATTTTCTATATTAACAGTACTTTTCACGCTCCCCATACAGAGACTAAAACCAACAATGAAATGCCTCTACTTACAATTAATGTCTGTCATTCTGTCAGAAGTGGATCAGCTTACTCGTCTGTGTTATTGACTTCCATTGTTGTTCAAAAACAATTAAAAACACATCAGCGAAACACACCACTGCACTTGTTGACATATTTCCACATTACAAAACACCAGACCCTGTTGTTTTTTAAAAAGTGTTGCCCCAAAGGCTCCGGACACCCCTACATTTTTATAGCATCTAAAGTAAACAAGAGTCAAGGGCCCATGCATGAGACCTCTGGATATGTTTAGCAAACATTAGGAGCTTGTGTTTTGTAATGAGGAGATATGTCACTAAGTGCAGCAGTGTGTTTCCCTGATGTGCTTTTAATTGTTTTTGAACAACAATGGTGGTCAATGGCACAGACAAATAAGCTCACCCATTTCTGACAGATTGACAGACAATAATTTCGAGTAGAGGCAAATCGCTGTCGGTTTTATTCTGTGTTTGGGGACTGTTTCAAATATCCTTAGTATAGAAAATGATTGGCCTTGTCCTGTAAAACATTCATGCTTTGTCAGAATGAACTATAATAACTCTGGTGATTCCCTTAACCTTTGACTGAGCGGCGTCATGATGCCAAAATTTCAGTTTGACCAGTGCTTTGGTTTATGAACATACCTTCAAAACTACCACCAGCCAGACCTTGTCAGCCAGCATCAGTATGGACCTCACTAACGCCCTTGTGTCTGGATGGGAGTAAATCCTGACAGCTGGCTCAACATCTGCTAGAAAGACTGGAACCAGAAGAGTGGTGCTGTCAGGACAGTACACCAGTGCTGTCAAAGATACTGTAGATGTCAATGTCTACATACCTTTGGCCATGTTGTGTATTGATGTTTTACACTTCGAACTGCCTCTTTTCTCCCAGTTTTTGTCATTCTGCCTCTCAGTTTAGAAAACAGCTCTATGCATAGGTTCATTCACTTATACTGAATTCAAAATTTGTTATCACCATTTTCTAATTCTCTCTGTTTGTTTCCAAGCACCATTACTGATTGGTAATCTGCTCTCTCTGTTATAAAACCACCAAACAACACGTGTAGTGAAAAAAAACATTTGAAAAGGCTCCTAATGTGTCATATTATAACGAATTAGAAAACTGTGAGCAGCAGCAATCAGAGTTATTCTTTCCCATGTAGTTGAAGTGAACGTGATGTCGTGGGCAGCACCGGGCTGTTGATTGAACTTAATATTGTGGATTGTGTGTTGCATGACTACATGTGTTCAAGTATTTTTTTGTCATGGGCCCCAGAAAAAGGAATTGTTACAACAGAGCTTTAATGGGGTTTTAATATAATATTAGCTAATTGTAAACAATACAGGTTTGTTTGGTTAGTTTGAAAAGAAGAATCACGGACCCTGTGGTTGTCAAATTGAATTGTATACATTAAGACACTTGATTCGGTCTGAACACACTTTGATGTCCATATGTGATTGGTATCCATGTTCAAAGTGAAATAAATGAGCCTGAACTGTCGTATATGTTGAGATTAACTTACTAACTTTGTGTCTCCTCTCCCCCGTAGTGTGTCCCCTCTCTCTCTCTGTCTCTCCCGTAGTGTGTCCTCTCTCTCTCCCTGTACCTTTCTACAGGTTGCCCTGGCCCTTGAGCTCTACGTTTCTGATGAGCAGTCGCCGGCCACATCAACCAGATTGTTTGTTGTGTCTTGTTGCTTTTCTTCTTTTGTCTCTCCTCTATCCACTCACTCCAACCGGTCGAGGCAGAAGGCCGCCCACCAAGAGCCGGGGTCTGTCGGAGGTTTCTTCCGTTAAAGGGAGTTTTTCCTCCCCACTGTCGCCAAGTGCTTGCTCAAGGGGGATTTGTTGGGTTTTCCCTATGTAATAATATTGATAACAGTAAGGTCTAGACCTTAGTTTGTAAAGTGTCCTGAGATGACTTTTGTTGTGATTTGGCGCTATACAAATAAAATTTGACTTGATTTGATTATTTGCTGATCATGATCCATCAGTGCAAAATCTCAAAATCTCAAAATACTGTTAATGATGGCTAAAATCTGACCGTAAGCAACCCTTCTGGTGGTGCTAGAGGAACCAGCAGTGTTCATCCTCTGGAAGCCACAAATATGCATGAAAAATATCATGCTAATTAATTTAGCTGGCTACCAGACACCCTGCCACGGACCGTTGTGCTTTTCAAGGAGAAATTCTGGCCAGACTTTTCTTTGGAGCTTCAGTCAGAATTTGGAGAAGTCTAGAATAGTGTGATGCTCAGGTAGATTGTATCACCTTGAGTTGGAGATGGATGAGGTTTTTTTGAAGGAAGTTGGCATTTACACTTTTCCCTAAAGGTCATGAATGCATCAGTCCTTCAGAAACAGGAAGTGACAACTCTTCTTCGTGTCCTGGTGAACTTTGGAGGTTTTATGCTGGTTGAGCATTCAGGAGCATGACAGGGGTGGCTGGGTCCATCAGCAACGGTGAGGGCATCTCGCCCTCAGTCTGTCACATGAAGCGTCTCCCAGTGGACACGCACTAATGGTTCCTAGGTGGCATTTAGATAAAGGTGAGAGAGAAAGGTTCAGTAAACCCACCATTGACCTTCAACCTCCTGTTCAGGAAGTCGAACTGCTGCCAGTGAGCCTGACATTTCCTCTGCAGAGCACTTCATTGAGCTAATTAACCAGTTAACCAGGTGACCTGCGACACAAAGGGATGAGGAGGAAACGATGAGACACCGAGAGAGAGAGAGCAGTGACAGCTGGACAGACTGGACTCCTGCTGGTTCTTATGCTTTGTTTATTGATGGTAAATATCAAGCTCCTTTATCAACTTACTCTTTGCCAAAGTGTAGTATGAACGTCTGACCATATCTTAGTGTTCACCCTCTGTTCTCAGGCACGTGTAATTAAATGAACTACTAACAAAACATATGTAAGTTATCTGTAGTGGTAATTAGCTTCATCACTAACTGTTTATACACTCACTACAGTAAATCTGTGATCCTGTACGTCCTTTTGTTACTTAGAACACTTCTCGACATACGGTACAGACACTGTGTGGTGACAGAATATTACATACTGTATAGCTTTATTTTCCTTCTGTGTCTTTATTGTGCCCTGGGCATAAAACAAAACTAGAAAAAGCCTTATTTCTTCTACACTGTGAACAGTTTGTCATAAAATTCAACTCAATAAAAGTTCACTGGAGCCATGATTTACAGTGAAAGTTGTTTCTTACAAATGTGTTTATGTCTATGTAAAACTGTTGCAAATGATTGGATGAAATAAGTTTTTGTAAGCACCTGTGCTTTCTTTATTGCTCCTGTCTTTGTTTTTTCTCTTTTAGTAGCCTGATCACACTTCTTCTCTTTTTGAAAGACATAATTATGCGTATCTTCTCTCAGAGTCTGCAGTGCCATCATCGGTGCATGTGGAAACCACTGTTGTCCCTCCCTGTGGTGGGAGTGGACAACACCATATGCAGCCTTGTCAAAGATATGACATTTGTTGTGTTGTTCAGGCACCAATAACACCACTAATAATTCACTGTTCCCCCTCAATAAATATTTCATTCAGACTTATCAACTACTGAATAACAATGTAATTGGGAATCCATCTTTAATCCACTTCTGGGGTTCAGTAAATACTGATCATGGATTTTCATATTTATTTTATAATTAATATGATTTTTAAAATGGTTGAGTTCTGTAGCTACAGAACTAAGAAAAGTCCAAAATGGCGGTATCATTTTTGCAAATATGCAATTTTCAGCAATTTGTCCAAAACTTTGCAGATTACTTGCCAACAATCTTTACAGCCTAGATTTCATTTCTGTTGGCCTTTGTCCATCTTTAAAATAAAATACACAACCTAGAAACAACCAAACTTAAATGATCCTGACAGTTGCATTCGTCAGTAACAGTCGGTGAACTCCTTGACTGCACCTACAGGGAGGTTTGTTTCAGTCCCTGCATTCGACTACATTTCCACGTGATGATAAAGTACATGTTGACGATGACAGAAATTTTAAAGTTTCAGTCCATTCGGAAACAATAGATGCTTGGAAAGAGTTTATATTTTGTACAATTCTCAGCCTAGTTACCTATTGGGGGCGGGGGGCAAGCAATTTAACAATATTGTGTACAGAAAAGATGAAGTGGCCTAATTTAGAGGTTGGCAGGTCAGCCAATCAACCCACAGAAATATTATCAGTGAGGTGACAGTGGACAGGGCTGCGGTTTCTGTGTCTGAATGACCAGGCATCACACAAACAGAGGCAGGTGATGGCTGACCTGTTGTTTTCCCCTTTTGAACAGAAGCTGTTCATTATCCGATTAGGACTGGTAACACACTGGAAGTAGAACCCACACAAATAAGGTCTCTCTCTCTTTCTCTCTCCATAATGATTCTGGGAAAAACAACCTTAAGACATGAGAGGCCTCACACACTCCCCGGTGTAATGGACTACATGAGGGAGCACTACATGTCGTGTTGTTTGCCTTCATTATCTTCTCATTGCAGGAGGTTTTAGTGTGCTCTATCATGTGTGTCAGTGGAACTGTGATGTGTGATACTGTGCAATCAATACAGGCGATCAATAGCCCGCTAGCAGCAGGATCACCACTGATACACAGGCGATCCATGATCAATACAGCCAACTAAATGCGACTGTCAGTAAGAATTGTTGACAGCACGGTCACACACAGTGAGTGGACACGAGGTTTATTTCTTCTCCCTGAGACATTTTTGATCTGTTGAAATCACCATATGAGAAGTTTGATTCTGGTCGATCCTGTTATTAAATTTATGTCCATTCTACTTGTATCAATAAGTAAAATTAACCCCAGAATGTGCTGTACTGCTGCTGACATAAAATGAAAGGGTTGCATATTTGGAATGACTAAATATTTTGTGGAATTAATTACTTCAATGGATGTTTTTGTTCTGTAGATGGTTTTGAACATCCCGTTGCCCAGAAGAAATAAATAAGATGTGATCATGTTTCTTTGTGGAGCTCTGAAGAAAGCAGCTTGTTGCTCATGGAATAAATTGTCACAGTTTGGTATAAATGTTGAGTTGGGATCCAAGAGCAGGACAGAGCCAGAGAGAAATGTTGGAGCAAATGGCCTCACTGTAGCACTAGCTAAGATAAGTTTAACACACTGCGAAACTCTAAAGCAGATGAGCCAGAGCACGGCATCAACCTGATCACAGAAGACAAGGAGAAATCTCAGGCTGAACACCAGATATAAGTGGGCCTAACTAAACTAGAAGCTAGAACTAAAAGGGCAAAAACACAAGCCAGATTTATCAAAGACAAATTTCTAAACAGGATCCAGGCAAAGTAATGATAGCCAAGAAAGCCAAAAGTTAACAACACCAAATCACTCCCTATACATGAAGGAGGAAGAAAACACTAAGTACAACCAGCAGGCTGTAGCAAGCAAAACCACGGGTCCGTACATGAATGCAACAATAAAAATGCTGACTAGAAACAACGAGGGTGATCACAAGTGACCACGGGCCATAACTCAGCCAAGCAGCATGTGGATCAAACATGGAGGCATGAATAAGGTGAGATGTACTGAGGTGAAGGAGGGTGACTACCTCACAGATGACAGTCTGGAAGTTTGTGAATTCACCGAGCAGCTAGAAACAGGTGAGTGTAATGATTGTGGTAATGCTGGAGCCAGGAGACAAAACAAAAGCAGAAGTGGATCAAAAAAAAAGCCTGAATCAGGAAATACAGTGATTCACAATACAAAGTTTACCTTCTACTGACCATCCATCAGTCCACTGCACTGCTGCTGAATTTACAACTAAGTGTTCTGGTTTGCTGGGTAAAGGAAATCTTTACTCTGCAGAGTCTCAGCTGTCGCCTTCTGCTTCACAATGTCACTCACATGTTGCATCACTAACACTGAGGGATGTTTCCCTCCACGTGGTTTAGGTACATCTTCAGTCTGTGTGTATGAAAAGTCATTTTAGTGGAATTGGTAGAAATTCAAAAAAGAACTTAACAGCAACGTCTCCAGTTCACAACTTGACTTAACTACAAAATGTTTTCTTGTTGCATCTCTGTCACCACACACATGGATCAGATGAGACAAAATCATTCATTAGAAAAACAGAATCAATTAATAAATGAAGAGTTTGGGACTAATAATGTGTTTTTCTTTCTTTTGTTCCTTTCATTGTACTGCAGTTAGTTTAAGGTTATTTTATTTTTGTTTGCTCATATTGTCTTATATTATTCTAATATTCATTATTGCCTCAATCTGGCAATCCCATACCCACATATTTATAATACACTGTAAAGACTACACTGATATGACAGGCTTGTACTGTCAGTGCAACACATGACTTGCAGTTTACTTTCTGTATAAACCTCTAGGTCACTCTATCATGGTAGTGTTAACACAGGTTGGTTGAACTGGAACACCTAATAAAATAAAGCTCAGTAAAGAAGAATGTGGACACAAGTGCCTTGGTTAAAGCTAATTAACTGCTAAATATATAGATATATGTATATCTTTGTAATAGCTTGTGTTTCGTTCTTGGCTCTTGTTTGATTGTATGTGACATTTGTATGCATGGTCAGGGACAGAAAGAGACTCAACAAGCTGGTCAAGAGAGCTGGGTCTGTCCTGGGCTGCCCCCTGGATTCCATCGAGGAGGTGGTGGACAGAAGGACGCTGGTAAAACTAACATCCATCATGCACGACCCCTCCCATCCCCTGCACCACACAGTGGAGACTCTGAACAGTTCCTTTAGCCAAGACTGTTACATCCCCAGAGTAAGAAGGAGCGTTACCGTAGGTCGTCCTCTGACAGGTTTCCAAGGCGTTCCCAAGCCAGATACATAAGCTCTCCAGTATGTTCTGGGTCTGCCTGGTCTCCTACCAGATGGACATGCCTGGAACAGTATCTGAAAAAGTTACATACTGGAAACATAATGATTGACATAATTCTGTTGTTACACACCTGACTGGGTAGAATCAGTGATTTGACCGAGTGTAACAGCAACCTCTGTGCTGTTGCACGGAGATGTCAATCATCATTTTATGCTACAGAAACACACACTACAGCTGGACGGGGTGAGTGGCTGTATTGATGTTAACAAAGTGATCACAGAGAGAGTCTGAGTTTACAGAAACTTGTCTTTTGAACACGACTTGGCCTCAGCCCCCAGCTGTGTCTGGGCAGACTAATGTTTACAGGTTTATCCTCTTTGAGGTGTGTTTCCAGAAAGCTTCAACTTTAGGTGTGAAAATCACTGACGTGGTGCGAGCAGAGACAAGACAGGAAGAGATGTGTTTTCACATTTAAATGGCTTAGTGCAGATACTGCTCTCCTCTGAACATCTGTTTCCATGGCACCCATTGGAAGATATTACCAATCAATCAGGCAGCCCTGCCCCAACATGAAGCGCACACACTCTCAAAAATACACACAGTAAAACCAGCACACACACACACACCCTTGAGCATTTAGTGAGCCATTTGTTATTTGTGTGTGTCATCATCCATTCTCATTAATGCATCACACACACAGCTACAGAGCCATTATGTTTGCCTCCAATGAAAAGAAAGACACACACAATCATGCACGGAGCTGTTTAGCATCTTCTCTTATTTGTGTGGTGTGGTCTCCATGGTAACTGCGAGGTCAACCACCAACACAGGGCTGATTACCATTAATTATTATTTATAATTATTCAAGAAGGCTTCATCCATCGTTCTGCTAAACTGTATCTATATATGCATCTGGCTATCTGTTGTATTTATTGTAGAATTTCAGAACTTTTCAGTGTATAATCTGTTTGTTGTCATACAGTTAAATAATCTGTAAAAGACTGCATTCAGATTGAGTTCCAAAGGTGTGAGAACAGGTCTCCATTCACTTCATTTACTGCAGGAGGCTCCAACAAAATGATGCAGCTTTGTGCAGCGAAAGACTTGGATCTGGTTCAATTTCTTCTGCAGTCTATGGCTCACATAATAGGGCTTGGTCCGAATGTGAACACCCACGAGAAGAAGACTTGTTTATCATGTTACCATGATCATTCACTGATATTCTCTCAAAATTGGTCCACAGTTAAGAACATATCATAATAAGATGTCCTGCATTTCTGTTAGTGAATGAATGTTTGTATTTATTTATCCATGCTGACATGGACCCCTTGTGTTTCAGCTCACTCCATCTGAACGTACGGACATATACAGATGAGTGACAAAGGACGACCCAACACAGAGTCCCATAGAGGAGCTGGGCCACCATGTGCCACCAGAGCAGCTCCACCTTGGCACTGACTCTCCAGAACGTCTCCAGGTACAGAAGGTAGTGGAATAGATGTTAGCCTGGGCATGACTTCATGACTTCAGCTGTCTATAAAAACAATCTAACATATTTAGCAGGTACCAAGACATAATGGCTCAATTAACACTGGGACAGAAGATTAGAATTTGGAAAACAAAAATATTTTTTTAGATCTGACATCAAATAGCTGCTGTGAAATGTTAATTTGACTTAAATCCATCAGTGACGAAGTGCAAATAATTTTCTTCTTAACCTGTTTTAAGAAATTTGCTACATCCATATACTAAAGTTTGTCTTCTATCATTTTCCAGAATACAGTGTCTCTTTCTTAGCATGAAGTTATGATAGTGCTCCTGTGTTACAGACAGCCAGCAGAGCAACAGTTTAAACCTCAGCTGTGCTACTCTGTGCTCTCAATAGGTACAGTTAAAACCAATATTACCTTAGAAGAAACCAATGAAACCATAAGAAAATACATTTGGTTGCAAAGGGTTGATGAAGAGTGTGTAATTTGGGAAGACTTCAGGTGAAAATTCAGTGGAAACTGACAGAAAAAAAAGTCCACTTAGCTTCTCAGCACCAATCTGACTGTCATGCTTCTTACTAAGAGTCTCTATGAGTGAACAAGAAGGAACGCAGTCTGTTAACAGACTGTTATCAATGCTCCATTTCATTCGAATACATTATTGATGAATAGTAACTGACAGATGCCCTGACCTGAACACAATAACTGAGAGCTCTCTGGAGGCATGTTTTATTTACGCAGGGATTGGGATCCTCAAGAGTATCCTTGCTCCCACTTGAACTGTGTGTTATTAATAAAGAAACCTCATTTTCTGCTTTACCTTGACAGAAATGATGAACCAGACTCATGTATTTAAGCACGATGAATGATATTATTGTTACGGTCACCCAGGATCACTCATCATGTCTGAGAAAAAAACGATGTATCTCTAGTGTTATTCTCCATTCAGTGCTGGTGTCATGTTGTCATTGTTGTTCCTCCTGGAATAAAATCATTCTGCTGGTAAAACGGCACAATCTGGAAATGTGACATTGCCCCGCGTGCTGGAGAGGCTTTTGTTTGAGATATGAAATCACACTTAGTGAGATATCAGGATCCAATTTCAGGTCCTTTTCACTCGTGTTCATTTTAACTGTGTTTGAACTTTTCTCACTGTGTCATATCTGAGCTATTTTTGAGACTCAAGTCTCATTTGAATGTTGCAAACATTATGGGGGAGGTGAGGGATTCAATGTTCCACATGGTCCCTGGCAGTATGATTGACAGTTATGGACATTTGAACTTCACAGGATATGGCCTGTAACATACATGGACATTCAACTAGACAAAAGTCCCCTCAGGGAGGGGTTGAGGCAGGATACTGAGTCAAAATCTGTCCTCCCTCTCCCTGTCCAAGCCCCGGAAAACTCAGATATGAATCATACGTTGGTATAATTCAGTGCAACTTGCTCTTTCTGAGGATGTTGTGATATCTGTTGTCTATCATTAATAAACAAAGATGCCTCAGAACATGCCTGAAAATCATCACATTTTTACACTTTGCTCTTCACTATCAAAGCGACAGATGTCTGCACAAACAGGAACTAATTCAGCCTACATAATGCAAACTAACACAGGCTAAACATGGGGCTCAAAAGAGGTATGTTTTTCTGGCCCATTCATTCACCCTGACCTCTACCAGAAAAAGTTTTGCGCCACTATGAATAAAGTCGTGCACTTTACAGACAAGATAATTAACATTGTGACAATAGCAGTATCAGGTAAACACAAACCTTGGTTGTGAAGACAAAGACAGCCTTTGTGCAGAGCAAGTATTTCAGGGTTGGAGGTGCTGGCAACAGCCAAGATAAACATGCAATTAGTGTGTCTGTGGTAAAGAGGTCGCACACTCAACCTGCAAAACCAAAATCAAGGTCCTTGATGAGAGCAAAGTGTTTCATTGTGCAGTGCGCCAAAGACATACACAGGGTCTGTTGTGCAGTGGCACACAGCTGAAAGACAGGTCGAACCACCTCAGACTATAAACATAGTGTCCCGGAAACTCAGTCAGTGTTAACAGTTTCATATTTCTGCAGGTTTTGCCACTGTGCTCTCCTTTGCTCGACATATTTTAAAGGAATAGTTTGACACTTTGGGAAATACGCTTATATACCAAGAGTTAAATGAGAAAATCAGTACCACACCTCACGTGTACCGTAAATATGAAGCTATAGCCATCAGCCACTTAGTTTAGCCTAAGATAAAGACTGGAAACTGGCTCTGTCCAGTGGTACCAAAGCCCACCTGCCAGCACCTGTAACACAAACCATTTTACATATTACATTTACTTTACATATACTTTATATAATCTGTACAAAAACTGAAGTGTAAAAATGACTATTTACCAAATTTCAGTGGTTTGTCCATTTCTCTTATAATTAGTAGCACATTGCTATCGGGTCTTTCTTAGACATTTCAGGTACTTACTACTAAATACCAGCTAATTGGTACGACATGATGAAAAAAGCTTCCAGGAAATTAATTGAAAAATACAAGGTACCTAAAATAAACATTAATCAAATCAAATTTTATTTGTATAGCCCCAAATTATAACAAAAGTCATCTCAGGACACTTTACAAAGTA
>NW_018127901.1:1687080-1688203 GCF_001952655.1 Monopterus albus
TATGAGGTCTTTAAGATACGATGGAGCCTTGTCATTAAGGGCTTTGTATGTTAGGAGAAGGATTTTAAATTCTATTCTGAATTTTACAGGGAGCCAGTGGGGAGAAGCTAATATGGGAGAGATATGATCTCTCTTGCTAGTTCCTGTCAGTACTCTGGCTGCAGCCTTTTGGATTAACTGGAGGCTTTTTAGGGAATTATTGGGATATACTTATAGTAAAGAGTTACAGTAGTCCAGCCTGGAAGTAACAAATGCATGGACCAGTTTTTCAGCATCACTTTGGGACAGGATGCTCCTGATTTTTGCAATATTGCGCAGGTGAAAGAAGGCAGATCTAGAGACTTGGTTTATGTGTGATTTAAAGGACATATTCTGATCAAAGATGACTCCAAGGTTCCTCACAGTAGTACTGGAGGCAAGAGCTATGTCATCTAAAGTAACTATATGATTAGACAGCAGATTTCTAAGGTTTTCAGGCCCAAGCACAATAACTTCAGTTTTGTCAGAGTTTAGAAGTAAGAAGTTGCAGGTCATTCAGGCCTTTATGTCTTTAAGACATGCTTGAAGTTTGACCAGCTGACCTGATTCATTCAATTCGATGACATTACCCACTAATCATCCTTGAAAATATAGGTGTGTGTGTGTGTGTGTGTGTATTACTGATAAAGGCAAAAGTGAAGCAGCATCATAAGAATCAGAATCATGTTTATCGGCCAAGGAATTTGACTGTGGTGCAGATGCTCTTGATGTGCTTTTTAAGGCAATAGGATTTAAAATAGGAAAGAGAAGAGGAAGAAGATGTTAGGATGGCTTAAACATGGAAGTGAGCGAGTCACAAAAATTGACAGAACCAGGTGGCTGACTTCGATGCAGGCAGTGCAAGTTTATTTACAGTGTAAAACAAGTGACCAAGAAATGAACAGTTGAGTAACAATGGGACCGGGTGTCAAGCTTCGGATGGGAACACAGTCAGTGGTGGAGATGATGAGAAGAGGACCGGGCTGTGGACACTGGGACTCACTCCTGGACTGGTCGAGTTGGATGGTACTGAAGAGGAACAGAAATTGTACATACGGTAAGTTGTAGACTGTGCATCGACCTGCAGGGTGGTGATGAAGCAGAG
>NW_018127901.1:1689309-1690383 GCF_001952655.1 Monopterus albus
AATGACAGTGTTGCCCTGGGAGGGAGGCAGGCCGGTGATGAAGTCTAGGGCAATGTGAGACCAGGGCCGACTAGGTGTAGTTAGCGGCCGAAGAAGACCTGCAGGGGGCTGATGGAGTGGTTTGGCTTGCGCACAGGGAGCACAGGTGGCTACATATTCCCTGGCATCGTTCTCTAAGGTGGGCCACCAGAAGTAGCGTTTTAGAAGGGAGATGGTGTGTTGTACCCCCGGATGGCATGCTAGCCATGAGGCATGGGCCCAGTCAAGGGTCTGGGCCCTAGCAGCCAGGGGGGCGTATACTCTATCTGGTGGCCCATCCCCTGGATCAGGTTCCTGTTGCTGCGCCTCCCATATGGTGTCCTCAATCTCCCATGTAATGGAGACCACCATACAGGAGGCAGGCAGAAAGGGCTCCGGAGTGCAATCATCAGTGGTTGGGGGGTTATATTGTTGGGAGAGGGCATCGGGTTTCTGATTATGAGACCCCGGCCGATAAGAGAGGGTAAACCGAAAACGACCGAAAAACAAAGCCCACCTAACTTGTCTGGGGTTAAGTCTTTTTGCTGTTTGGAGGTAAGCTAGGTTTTTATGGTCGGTCCATACCAGAAAAGGTTAGTCGGAACCTTCAAGGAGGTGCCGCTATTCCTCCGGGGCCAATTTAACGGCCAGCAGTTCCTTATTACCTACATCATAATTTTGTTCGGCCGGGTTCAATCGCCGGGAGTAATAGGTACACAGGTGCAAGGCATGGTCTTCCCCGGATCGCTGAGAAAGGACCGCTCCCACCCCAGTGTCAGACGCGTCCACCTCCACCACGAACTGCCATGAGGGGTCAGGTTGGAGGAGTACGGGGGCTGTGGTGAACCGGTCTTTGAGGGTTTGGAAAGCCTGCTCCGCTGTCCTGGACCATGCAAACTTCACCTTGGTGGCCGTGAGCTGAGTGAGGGGGGCTGCGACGGTGCTGTAATTCTTAATAAAGCGGCGGTAGACGTTTGCAAAGCCCAGGAAGCGTTGCAGGTCCTTCACACAGGTGGGGGTAGGCCAATTGGTGACAGCAAAGATTTTGGATGGGTC
>NW_018127901.1:1690406-1691705 GCF_001952655.1 Monopterus albus
GACCCAAGGAATGCCACAGAGGGGGAGTGGAAGACGCACTTTTCAGCTTTAACGTAAAGACGGTTTTCTAGGAGTCGAAGGAGGACCTGACGAACGTGCTAGATGTGCTATGTGAGGGAAGAAGAGTAATAAATACAGATTGAGGTGTAGAAGCAAAAAAAATAGTCTCAAGGTGTTTCAGTTTTTATTAAGTACATTTTTTTTGCAGTTTTTCATAAACAGCTATACTTCTTGAAATGAATAAACATGCTTGTAGCTTTTTGTTTTTATAATTAAAGTGATAGCTTTCTGGAGGATTGTGCAGCCTCGGTAGCGCGATGGCTCACTGAGCTCTTGCTAGCTCAGCTTGTGTTACTAGATTTGTTTCAATCCTCATGTGAGGATACCTGTCACTGCACATTGTTTTACTGATGTGTTACAGGTCTTTTTGTTCAGGCTCCAAACTTTGGCTCAAAGGAGCAGTCAGCGCTCTCACTCATTTAATTACGCCCCTGTGATGTACTGGCTGAGAGCTACACCTCGCCTGGCTTCCCTAATCTGATGGCAAATAAGGGTGACATCTATCTCACCATGTCAGAAATCGTAATGGCCACACTTTCTCTTCTTTCTTTGGTCCACATTGATGCAAGACAGCCATTCAGTCTCTACTCTACTATAATCCTTTCTTTGCTCTTACCATTCATCACATGAAGTCCTAACAGATGAGATCATTTAACAGTGGGTGTGAATGGTGATGAAGAAGAGACCTTTGAGTTCAGAACCTGGCTTCAAAAGAATTCTTCACCAGGAAGGACATTTTAATTGGACCATGACCTTTTGGAGATCCTCTTCTAGATATCTTGATGAGTCATTTTTCTCCTCTAGCCAAAACTGAATCTCCTTTACAGTCCTTTACATCTTTAGTCACATTATTTCTTTTTCCTCTGTTAGATTACACAATCTATTGTGACTCAGTAAAAGAGACTGGTGAAGATTATTGTGACAAGTGAACAATGCTACAGCATGAGACTACCCTCCTTAATTCACTGTATGCTCTCACGCCCTTTAGAAAGCAACTGTGTAGAACATAGAACAGATTTTCAGATGAGTAAAATACACTTATGTAATGTGACAGTTACGATCTCAAAGTTGTTGCAGTGCAAAGTATTATAAATCATCTTAGCTGCTGTATTCCTTTAGTATAAAGTACTGCCTTTATACCAATACTCTAGGAAACAGCGTGACATGCCATAATTCCTGTATATATGGTTGCAATCCAGTATTTAAAATACTCTGCAGTAAAAAAAAAAAAAAAAAAAC
>NW_018127901.1:1692772-1696819 GCF_001952655.1 Monopterus albus
AGGTGCAGCTGGTGGTAATCCGGGGGTAAGAAGCAGGTGTAAGGGATAACGTAATCAGGGTAAGGGAGTGAAAACAGAGCGAGGGGAGTGAGAAAGTAGGTGCAGCCGGGCAAACCTGACAGAAGAAAAGAAAATCTATTTCTAAATATATATACACACATACACAGTGTGGCAGAAGAGATTTTTATGTACAGTAGTTATATTTACAATTTATTACTTTATTAGATAAAGCATTTCTAACTGAGATGTAGCTGTTGTCAAGTGTTTGCCACTGTGCTGTACGACCTGTGGGACATATACGTTAAACCACAGAATGCACAGACTGATGCTGAAGCAAACAAAAATAAACTGCCAAAAACATTTCAGTGAACACACAAAGACACACACACATTTCTAGAAGCCATTTTGTTTCTTGGCCATTGCTAACAATATGGCTGTCAGGATGACTGACAGCTCTGTTTGGAGGATTGAGGCATCAGGTGACATACTGGGACAAACTGTGTGTGTGTGTGTTTGTGTGTGTGTGTGAGAGAGACAGATATCATCAACAAGTGTAATTCTGCCAGGAGTTGACGTGTCAGGATGCACTGACAGCGTGACACACTGATGTGCTGTGGTCTCACTGGGTGTATGGTTAAATCACCCAGCGGAATCTGTACTTGTGTGGGGGACAGTGAAGCTTTGCTGTTATTGTCTTGCAGAAAAGCTGAAAACACTTGAGCCAGAAACATGGAGGATACTAACTGAAGACTTTATCTCCCAGAATTCTTTGCGCCATAATTCCACGTACACGTCAAGTGGGATAAAAACAGCTGATTTCTACCACAGGAACTTAAACAGTTGTAACCTGGAATCTTACATATTGTATCCTTACAGGGCTGATGTGCTGCTTTCCATTGTGTTGGTTCCTCTTTACATATTTGTCTTAATTTGAAATTTGAGTTTAGTCATCTTTCTTGTATTTATTAACCAAAACCAAAGACTAACAGCAAATATGTTAGTGTTGTAAACACAAAAATGCAATTAGTCTAAGTTAATCTGAATATGTTGTTGAAATGTCTGAAAACTGAGCCAAACTATTTTCTACTATTTTTAAATTAAATTTAAAATCCACTTTTGTCTTTTTTTGGCTGTTTTTAGTAGCATATCAAAAATAGTTTTTTTGGTGTTTTCTGTCATTTGTACCATCCAAAAGGAGATTTTACTGGTTGAATACTCTGTCATCCTCTGTTTTCTATCATTTATGATCTAAAATGTGAGCTGAAATATACCTTCTGCTGTATTTAT
Source organism: Monopterus albus (assembly GCF_001952655.1). Lineage (NCBI taxonomy): Eukaryota > Metazoa > Chordata > Actinopteri > Synbranchiformes > Synbranchidae > Monopterus > Monopterus albus. The sequence goes on from NW_018127901.1 coordinate 1,694,060, forward strand.
TGTCCCAAAGCTTGGCCCAACAGTATTACTGTAGTGCATGATTTATAAACAAGTAAACACTAAGCCAAAATCAATTTTACTCACATGAAACTGGCTTTTACCATTTCCCTCTGTGCCTCAAATGCAGCTTAAGCCACAGCTGGATAAGGTGCAAAGGGGGGCATGATGGGAGATGGAGGCTTTCCTGCCTGCGGCTGTGTTAGAGCACAGGTCTGTAGTCCGATTCCCACGGGTGCTCATTAGAGAGCCGCCACTCAGAAAACACACCTGCCGGCAGCCAATGAGACGCTGCCCTGCAACCCACACAGGTCCCGCCTACACATGAACTAATGCTAACATGCTCGCTAACAGAGCTAACACACACATACAGACACACACACACCTTTGGAGCTGTGAGCAGGGTCTGCTCAGAGTTCAGCCTCCTGGTGCTAATCTGGTTTATCAGCATGGTAAAAAAAACAAACAAAAGCAAAATCAAAGTATTACAGACTGAGAGGAAGGACATCTTCATGTCTAATGGAAGAGAGTCTTCCTGGAAACTGCCAGCAGACACAGTATAGCAGGTCAACCTGTGTCTGCACACACATTTACACATTCCAGACCAGAAGTGTTCCAACAGTTACACAGGTTTACCTGAAAATATAAAAACAACCTGTGTGAGAGAAATAGACCTTTCAACACAGAGTGCTCGAAGTTAGGGTTCAAAATTAATTGCATAGATACACATGAAGTGAAGCAGATCAGTGACTGCCTGAAGTCTCTGACCCACAAAAGATCATCAGTCTCAGGTAATGCTCTCTCAGGATTCACTGCACCTTCAGCTCCTACACTGTCACACACCCAGCTCTCTGCCCGTGATGCTCATGTATCTCTAGATTGCTGACTTCTGACTAAGACAAATTACAGTCTGCACTCTTCAGTCATACATCAGACAGGACGCTGATGGTACAAACATCTCTTCAACAAACTGTGTTAACTTATTATCTGATGACCAGCTAGCTTGGAGACCTACTGTGAGTGACTAGCATTACATATTGGCAGGTGGTTAATATGTCAACGATTAGCTTCTTGGCTAGAGTAGTTTTCAAGCTTGTCACTACATCACTCAGTTTCTAGCACCCACTATTTGCTCAGTGTGACTGTGACCAGGGTTTCAGGCTCACGCATCAGTGCATCTTGTTTGTTTAACCTGCATGCAAACAAGAAGGGGAGCTGCCTTTCTTGTTATCACAGTAATATTGCCAGGCTTGGTACCATTGTTCCTGCAGACACCAGGCCCAAAATCTGCACTCAGTCACTGTCTGCACAGAGAACATGCACATCACATCTTTTCTACAGAAGAGACTAATTAACTAATAAGCTTTATGCTAAGCTAGGATAAACATGCAGCTCCAGCTCAGTACTGAGCACACTGTGCACGTCTCCTATTTCCTTTAAAGTGTTACTCTCATTTACCACATCTGGCTGACGAGGGGCAGGGCTGCAGACTCCTCTTATTATTCTGGAATGAAAAATGATGATGGAGCTCTGCTTGAGAGGAAGATCGTAGGTGTGCTGAGTGAATATGAGGGAAACATCCAGAGCGAGAGAGAAGGAAGAAGTGATGGAGGGAGGAGAGGTCAGAACTGCTTTCATCTCCACATCTCGACTTCAAAGGTGACATCGTGGCTGCTTTGATTCCATCAGCACCTCCTGTTTGAGGAGGAAGGAGAAACAGGTGGAGAGAAGCTGCTACATATGGATGCCTAATGTACACCATGCCTATATAGTTTTGCACTTTACTTGTACAGTATATTTCTGCCATTCTTAGTTTGCCAAACAGTGTTAATCCATAATTAATGAATCTCGATGTTAGGTGTTCTCAATCACAACTAAATAAAATGATCAGAGAACAGGCAGAGTTTGTTATAACAGAGCCAAAAATAATTAGACCTGATGCAGCCTGGGGGCCTTGCTGCATCTCTCTTTCTATCCTTTATCCTGTCATCGCTTCATTGTCTGTAATAAAGACACGACAAAGCCCCAAAGAATAAGGTGACAAATAAGACCAAAAAGAGTCCTGTGTTAAAACAGCAAGACAATGAAATAAACAATATATAGAATTTTGCTCCAGCCCCCCCGCGACCCCATATAGCGGTATAGATAATGGATGGATAAAGAATCTCTCTGTTTCTGGATAATAACAATAAAGTTAAAGTTAAAGTTAATAACCCTGTACTTGACCTGTGATACTTTTAAAGCAGCTTTTTAATATTTATTTGCATTTTTATCATTCTTCTGATTAAAAGTAGATAATTATTCTGATTATACAGGGTCTACAGGTCGCTGGATGTACACATAAATACTGATGATAAACAAACTAATCATCGACTGACTGATGTGACTAAAGGAAGAAAAAGTTTTGGTGGCATCATCAAGGCCACTCTTTCAGAAACTTGATTTTCTTCCTACGTAGTCTCTACTTTCATTTCATTTCATAAAACTAATTAGCAAAAACATTCTGTCTGAAATGAAAAACAAAGACACAACACTTATACTTTAGTCCTTGAAAGAGTGAAATATTAAAGGTTCAGAGACAGACTGAGGCTCTGCAGATGCAAATACTTTGTACACACAGTTTACATTTGTATAACTGTGCAGCTGAACCAGGTACATCATTACTAATGCTTATATTTAAGTCTTAACCCAAAAAACTGAAAATCAAAGTAGATAAATGCTGTTCAGTTAACATTTATCTACCACAGTAAATGATCCTTTATC
>NW_018127901.1:1696840-1714236 GCF_001952655.1 Monopterus albus
GGCTGGGTTTAGAGAAAGTTCATGGTTTGGTTTAAAATACTTTGAACCTCTGTGGTTACAATATTAAACACATGGTTAATGTATTGGAAGAGTCATTGTTAAAGAAACAACACTGACTGGTTTCTCCCATTAGTCCAGTGTTTGGTCGACCTGCCTCCTCCCTACACATCATCACCAGCTCCATCATTATTACCATCTACTATCTACCAACTATCAGCACTGTCACCTGAACATAAACGTTGTTTTGGGACTTTGGCAGCAGAAACTGCATCTGTCTGACATGACCGACAGATGTCCCTTAACAACAAAACCTAACTATGGGCCACAATAAGTGGCTTGAACAAATGACTACTGGGGTTGGTTTTCTACAGGAGGAAACATTAACATTTTATATTTACATATACATACTCTATATGCAAAGCTTTCATACCTGGAATTTAATGTCCTAACTCAACACATTCTTTTATTAGTATGCTTTTAATTCATGTTTTGTTTCCTGCTTTATATGTGAATTTAAAATGAGACTTTGTCTAATATTAGCTTGAAAATCCAATAAATAATCTGTCGGATGCTGTTTGTTGCTCATTGATTGTTGTGTGTTCAACAATGATCAAGGAATAAAAATGAAATCAATCTTTTTCCTTTTCCAAAGATTCATCAAAACCTACAACAGAATTAATACAAAATAAAACTTTTCAGTAAAATCCTATAAATGATGGTGCCAACAACAGCAACACACCCGGTCTGATGTTACTACCTGTCTGCGCATTTCCTGTGTAAACTGATTAAGATTCAAAGAGTGTGTGAGGTGCCTGCACCGCAGGTTTGCTCGGCATCTTGTTTGTTAATAAGTGAGCATCATCATTTTGACGGTAACAATCTAAATGACAACATGCCGCCTTAATTTTGTGGCTAATTAAAAGTAAACTGTTTGAAACAGACCTGAGAGAACTGCTTTTTATTCAGGCTCTCCACACTGTTTGAATCACGCAGACACATTAAATTAACAGAATGAATCAAGTGCAGTTAATAGATTTTCTTTCATAACTTAAACAATCATCACAGATAGAGTATATCAAGCCTGAATAGAATCAACAATTGATTTCCACAGCGTAGAGACAGCAGTGAATTTTCCAGCCCCTATTCGTCTTTTCTTTGTCTCTGAATCAGTGAGATGAAACCAATAAATAGAAACAGGAATAACATGAAAAGTGATTACAGTGAGTGCAAATGGTCAACACACTGAGGATCTCGTCATGTGAAAGTTGAACGAGGAGTGTCTTTATAAAAAACAAACAAAACCTTTTGTAGTCATCTGTGTCATTTCTGCTTCAGGCACAGTCATAGGGTTGGATTCCCAAACTGCCAAAAGCTCACACATCTCAAACGTAATCATATTTAAGTGTTTGTCAAACCATGTGGCAGAGGGATGCTGGCCCTACATGCCATGAAAAGCCTAAAAATCAGATATACAGTTTAAAAAGGCGTCTCCAGTTGTTAAGGACAAAGGCAGCTTCGTAGGTAGGCAGAAAGGCAGAAAGGCAGAATAAAACCTTGTAACCTCTAATGTACAATGACACTTCCAATTAAAACTGTGATAGTGATGAACCTACAGTAAATAACAAAACAAAACACACTTCACTTATACACAGAAGAAACAGGACATACAGTATTGTATTCAATGACTTACACAGTGAATTATAACTGGAGCCTCGTTTTTAGCCCATATTTGTGTACATTTTGGAAAATTAAATATGCTAAATTAGCTTTTAGGTGCCACTAATTTCTGTCTACCATTGGGTGTTCTGACAATTGGTAATAAATTACTGTGACACTGAAGATATCAGATAAATCTCATGCAAGTTCTGCAGTTTTTTTGTTGTGATTTCTCAGCAGGTTTATGGATGTTCGTATGTGATTGACATTAAAGTTTCTAATATCCCCAGAAAGTGTAAATCACACACAATCTAAAAATGTGTGTTATGTCTATGTTAAGATTTGAATTATGACACAAATTACAGCAACTGGAAATCGGTATCGGTGAGACGTGTCTCTGTGATGGCAACAGCTGACTGCCTTGTAAAGCAGCTAAATTCTAATAACTTATTGCTGCTGTTTGTAAAACACCTGCATGATATAAAAAGTATCAACAACCAGCACAAATCAAATTTTACCCTCCCAATGAAAGAACAAATAGCACCAAGGGACAGAAAGCTCCCCCCGTCTGATATTACGGAGCCAGAAACATGGTTCACTTTTTCAGAAAAACTAATGAAAATCTTTCAGTGGCAGATTGAACTTAGCTGCAGAAACTAGTGTCGCAAAGTGGAGATGGCAACGGTCAGGCTTTCGCTGTTTCTGCACAGTGATGGATGGATGGATGAACAGGACTTCTGTCCATGGTGTTGATTCACTGTACAGCTCATTTACAGCAGTTTTCACTACAAACGAACCAGTGACCTTAAACATCTCATTACAACAACAGCAGTAAATGTGGCACAGTTTACCAGTAAACAAGAAAATGTTACAAACAGATCAGTTTGAACAAAAATTACTTGGAAAACTGCCAATAACAGGCGTTAACAGAAGCTAATGCGTTAATGTGAAATATGTAGGTTAACAGCAGTAATATGATAAACAGAAATAATCCAAACACAAGTATTTATGGATTTCATGTCAGAACTGACAGAGGTTCAGTAATCCTCCAATTGACAGATGCTAACACATCACCCCCACCCCTGCCCAAGCAGTTTGTAGTCACTTTATGATCTGTATTTAATCTGTAGGACTTTAGTTTCCTTAGAGTTTAACTGACTTGTTTAACTCAAGTTTAATCACACTTTAGGATGCAAGTCAGTTCAGCTGCTTTGGGGTTTAATCACACTTTAGCATCCGACCTGTGAAACAGGATGCAAGTCAGTTCAGCTGCTTTGGTTGCTGAGACTAAAAGGCTGTAAGCATTCAGGTACATGCTCACAGCATATGAGTACTGGTCCAAACTAACTAAGAACATTTACCCGAGTACTGACAATTTTAAACAAGGCAATTTTCCACAACTTGGCAACACAAATGTTGTTTTGAAAGATTTCTATTTAAACAATATAGTAATTAAGTAATAACCATTAATTAGAGTTGGTACCTACATTTTTAACCCATAATACTCCACTCCACTCATACTTTAGTTTTTTTGTGGTTATGAATAAAAACTGCACTTCCCTGTGAGTATTCCTACAACACTTGGCATGTCTCCACAACTTGAACAACTTTTTATAAAGTGTCACCATGTTTGTATAAAGCGGGCCGGGACCCAGTGTCCACCATCACACACAGGCAGATCAGTGAGAAAGGATTCAGGCCTGTCCCACTGTGAAACCACAAACCGCTGCAGGCTCTCTCAGGCTTCTTTTGGCCTTCATACTCACTGTCTGAACTCGTGCAGCACTGCACAGTGTGCATGTGGGATTTACCCTCAAACCACTGATTCTTACAGTACACTGGAAGCCGGTATGTATGATAAAAACAAGTCTGCAGGTCTGTAGCTGCACTGTGTCTAGTTCTTTCTTCTGAGAATGTAGGAAAATGCAAATGGTGCACTTTAAATTGCCACAGAAAGGCCTCTGCCCTGGATTCCACAAAACGCTGCCCCATCTCTCCAACATTTGGAGCAGCAAACTAAACTCTGAACATTCTTTGCTGAGTGTTAGTGGCCCCTATGCAATGCCCATCCATCCATCCATCCATCCATCCATCCATCTGGCCGGGGCTCAAACCCTATGCAATGTATCAGACAAAAATTATAACACAAACATATTGAAATGTTTGTTTCATCACCATGAAACATTCATCAGCGGTTGATTTGGAGACTCTGTGCATCAAAATAGGTGCTGAATCAAGACTTTTCAGATTATGGGCCAATTCCTGGTTCTGTCTCTATACAGACAGTTTGAGGTATGAACTCAGTTTCCCCTCCTGGCTCTGTCATTCTGCTCAGTCCTGTTGAATCGAGGATTCTCTGTCCAGGACTGTCACTGCATAAAAATGCACTGCTGGCATTTTAAAGCACATAGCAATATATTCCTGGAAACAGAAATCCTAAACTCTGAGAGATGATGCAGGTTGGTATTTTTACATTTCTTTATGCCTCCACGCTGGCAATAGCCGTGGCATCGTGTTTTGAGGTTGTCCGTCTGCTACTTTCTCATGAACACAATATCTCAGGAACATCTTAAGAAAATGTCTTCAAACTTGGCATAAACATTCATTTGGAGTCAAGGATGAATCCATTAGATTATAGTGTTCGAGGTCACAGTGACCTCACATCTGTCCCATTCATGGAAATTTTACTGGTTGGCTGAGGTATACAACTGTAGAAGAGAAACTCTAGTTTCTTTTGTTTCCACTGTAGCACAGCATCATACCATACTGTACATTCATCCTGCACTCTGAGCTGAACTAAAACAGTCTGAACTCCACTGAATGGTCAAACACAAACTTCTTGGGAGCTACATTTCTGGTTCAGATTCATGCAAACTGTAAACAGACCTGCCAATTTATGCAGATGTTTTCCTGATGAGATAAAGAGAGAGCGGGTGTGCACTTGACTGTGAGAACAGGCAAGGGAACAAGAGAAACTAAACTTCATTTGCAATTTGATTCAGTATGTTCATGTTTGACAAGCAGAAATAAATCATTCTGAAAGAGTCAGTGATCTTTCTGAACTTTCTGACTTCTCATCATTTCACACAATTGAAAAACAGGAGCATGAACCTAACAGATCGTCTCTGTTGCAGTGTGGCCAGGGACCTCAAGGTGGTAATGGGCCTAAAGGAATCTGTGTATTCGTCCGACCCACTTGTCAGATGGTTGGGTCTCATCAGAGACCCCTCTCCTAACACCTCTCTGACTTTCTGCAACTGACAATCCGACGTTCACACCGACTTCACAGTGTTGATTGGCCAGATGCGCAGAGGTGAGAAAGAAGCCAAGGATCTAAACTTCTCTCATGAGCCCCCTCACACACACACACAGGACAACACATTACATTTTTCTTCTTGTATAACTTGGCCCTTATGTTGCATTAACGTTGCCATGTTTAAACCATTATTGAGCAGCCGAATGGGAAAATTGGTTCACACCATCCTCCAAGTTGTAATTCCAAGTCTGAGATTTCATGAATTTTTGACAGCAACAATATCACCCACATGGTGAAAAGCAATTATAGACGTGCCAATAAACTGTTGTAGAATGGTAGCAATGCACCACTGATGGCAGTTACATCAAAATACAATCCAGTCTGTTTGTAAGCCTATCTGGTTTCACTTGGTAACAAACTGCTACAAATACATAACAAGAGAAGAAGCTAACTAAAGCTGTTTATCTGGCGTCAGTAGCAGGACTGTGTGAACACTCATGTCAGGATAACTGGTGTTTTTCCCCTTTCCTCCTATTCTGCCCACACTGCATGAATGCACTGCATGACAGCAGCAGTGTTCATAGAAAAAAGTTCAGTTTCGAGGTTTGTTGTTCCAACCTTTTTAAATCCAAGAGAATGAGAAAACACTGTCAGGCCATATAGATATGGAATAAATGGAGGAACTCAAACGGGGGAGATGGCAGTGCGGGGGCAAGACCCTGGTCTGAAGGTTAGCGGTGTAAGCTAATGTTTAGCCCTGAGGTGGTTGGAGCTGCTGGATTTGTTTGTTGTCTGTTGTTCTAATGAGAGCAGCCAGCGTTGAGGTGAGCCGCTCTGGTTCTGTGGTTCTTTAGGAGAAACATACATTCGTCTGGGTAATGGGTTCATGGTACACCTTGCTCACATTTACAGTATTTGGCCTCTGACCTTTGTGTGTGCAGAGCTTCAGGGCCACAGATCATCACATAAAATGAGAGTTTTCAGAGATGAAGCTCTTGGCTCAGGTTTCATTAGTACAGCGACACTGAGGTTGCGATGAGGAGGCGGAGCCAGGGTGATGCAGTGCTGGGGGCATTTTCCTCCATCTCATTGCTTTATGGATAAATAATTAGCTGTACTTCCTCTTCTCGTCCTTGTACATAGGTTAAAGCTGCTGATCCTCTCCTTGTACCGCAGGAGAAGAAAACAGAACTGCAGCCTGAGATGCATTCAGTAAGACGGCAAAATCACAGCACTGTGGCTCCCTTGTCTCATTCTCCTCCCTCACAGCTGACCCTCATTGCAAATGGTCAGGCTGGGATTCATAGAAACACAGTAGCTTCACAGGCAAGAGGGCACAAAAATAATAAATAAACTGCAGCAGAGGAAGAACTGAGCATTTCAGACAGATGTGGGTGAAATTTACTGCTTCACCAAACACCCAGTTGGTTCTTTCAGCAATCTGATTGGTCGTCCATCACTCCTGCTGTCACGGAGCTGACTTTACTAACAATCAATGTGATGTTAAAAAGTCGTTCAACATCTTCACCTCCACCAGCTCTCCCTCTCCACACTTCACAGTAACCTCGCTCGCCCACCAATGCAACGAGTGAACACAGACACAAGAGGAGGAAGAGGAGCAGCACGCAGTGGGAATTCCACCGTCAACAACACTAACAATGCTGAAAGCCTGTTGAAATGTTTCAGCTGCAGACCTTTTTCCATAGTCTTAACTAGAAAGAGCAGTGAACATTTTCACTTGACATATTATGAAAAGCATAATAATAATAATAATTGTTGTGGCCACATGCAGCTAAATCAACTACTCTATCATTTAATTAATTGCACCTCTGATTTTCCTATTTTGACATGTCAGACAGTCCAACACTTCAATAAAGAAGACATTTTGTTTTATCATATAAAACATAATCTGGGCATCTTATCAGGAAGACCTCCAGGGCGCCTCCCTTTGGAGGTCTTCCTGGCCCATCCAACTGGTAGGAAACCCCAGGGCAGAACCAGAACATGCTGGAGAGATTATACATCTCATCTGGCCTGGGAACGCCTCAGAATCCCACAAGAGGAGCTGGAACATGTTGCCAGGGAGAAGAACGTCTGGACTACCTTGTTGAACCTGCTGCCACTGTGGCCCGATTACACATAAGCACAAGATGGCTGGATTTAAAACATTTTTAAACAAAATGGTCTTAGTAACTTCCTTGTTAGGATTTCAAGAATGAGGATGCTTAGTTAAGAAACTGAGGAAGCATCTTAGAAAGTGAGGCTGAACTAACTTCCTCCCAGTCCATCCCATCCATTAATTCAAAAGGTCTATCAGATGCAGATATTTAGAACACTCACGCTAGAAGAAATATTTAATGTCTTGTCTGTAGACAGGCTTGTATGTGAGTGATTGGCTACTCTGGCTACTCGCTGTAGCTTTTCGCTCAGTGATGTCGAGATGTGCAGCTGCCAAAATTGTGCTGGTCCAGTGTAGGCATTACCTGTCCATTACCTGCTCAGCCGCACACAGACACATTTGATCACCAGATGGTGAACAAATTCAGAGCATCTAGCAGCCAGATACAGTATTTCCCTCAAGAGGTGGTGCAGACCAAAAACAGAGCTAAAAGGAGGGAATACTGGACTTTGGTAACATTAGGTGGACACAAGCACCACCCCACTATGTTGCTCTGTTGCCACAAAGACCATGTTCATTTCAAACATGTTCTCGCTGCCTCCAAGTGGCCAAAATAATAACAAATATATTTAGTTATTGAGGGATTAAAAAGAGGATTTTCCTAGTTTGAGAAAATATCCTAGCATGGGAGCAAAGGCTATGAATATAAACCTTTAGTAAACTCTAAGGTGGGTTGTTTCATGTTCAAACATGCAACTGAAAGTAGGAGAAGCATCCCTACTGACACTGTGATAGTTCACGTGATCTGGCACAAGTACACAGCTCAGGTGCGACTGATGTACTGAGAGAGCCAGCAAAGAACGATGCTTTGTGTCAATATTTAATCAGGAAGAGCAGCTCTGGCAGCAATTTAACATTTCATAAAACACATTAACATTGATTCAGCAGGCCTGGCAGATTAAAGTGGATAAACAGGAGGCTGGAGGAGTCAATAATTTGGCACTGCTGGAGCAGGTAATGGGACAAAGTCTGCACAGCGAGAGGGGAAGGTGCATAAAGAGGATATGAAGGCTTTAATCTGTATATTAAAGGAAGTGTACAATGAATATGATGTTTCTGATTTATCTTGTTGTCTAAGATGAACTGAGCGATCATTAATGTTATTAGTGACACCTGCTCCTTTCTCAAATCAGTTATTTTGATTCATTGAAGCAGGAAAGGTCTATTCAGAGAGACACCCTCCTCCACAGACAGCTGGGCTGACACAAGAGCCGCAGGTGGGAAATAATTACAGAAATTAAAGAATGAAGCTCTAATTAATAGCTGTAGGTAAGTCCAATAATAAGTCCAATTTCAGTTCTGAAGCTCGGAGCTTGGAGTCAATGCCTGATCAAACTCAAACTGGCTTTTTCTTAGACTCATACAGCAGGTGGCAGACACACAAGTACAAGAAGGATTAATAAGTGCTACAGAAGATAATGTGCAGAATACTAAAGGAGACAACCTTTAACCCTGCACAGAGGAGCCCAGAATCCTCCAGTTGTTGTCATTAGTTATAGCAGCCTGATGGCACAAAGTGACAGAAGACCGGGATCCCTGCTGGTGAATCAACATGGCGGCACCGTACCTCATGCATGATGCGTCACAGTGAGCCAGGTATTTGGCAGATGGCTGGAAAACACTTGAATGTTTTTGTTTTATTCATCATTTATAATACACTGTACTCTAATCCTCCGTCACAAATGTGGTAATGTTTACAAAGGTGGAAAGTAACTAAATACATTTACTCATGTACAGTTTTGATGTGTCTGTATTTTACTAGAGTATCTTCATTTTCTGCCACTTCATACTTCAACTTAAGAGAAAAATATTGTACACACTAGATTTGTGTGATAACTAGTTAGTTCTCTGAATGAGACTAATAAAACAAAAGAATAAATGACTTTGATCCCTGGTGGGACGTTCACAAGCTACTCAGCAGTGTGTAAAGTACTTCAAATTGTAAGGATATAAGGTAGTTACCATTAGCTCCACCATTACACGCTGCAGCATTAGATGTGCTAAACACAAATTATATTCAATATACATAATACTAAATGTTCCATGCTTGTATTTTTGGTACTTTGTTTTTATGCTAATACCTTTACTTAAGTTACATTTTGAATGCAGGACTTTGACATGTGAGAGAGTATTTGTACACTGTTGTATTGCCACTTTTAATTAAACGATCCGAGTACTTCTTCAACCACTGGATGTTCAGTTTGCTTTCCAACTGTCTCAGAGAGGTGTTGATTCAACTCTGATCATTTTGTACTGCATTATTACAGAGCAGCACAGAATTCAAAAATTATGATACTGCTCATTACTGGTGTAAACAAAGAGGTGTAAAGGTGCTGGGATGACTGAAACTCTTCTCACACACGTCATCCACGCAACATGACCATAATCTTCCAGGTGAAAAACTGCAGCCTACTGCTGGAGGACCTCTCACACTAGCCTGAGACTTGTTGGGGACTGCATGTGTGGCCCATGGTGATAATTGGCAACAGAATGATCATGAAGAATTCATGCAGGAAGAACAGCGGATTACTTGCGTTTAATTAAAGATGCTGCATTGCCACGGCTGCATGCATGTTTAATGAGCAACATCGCTAACAGAAACTGATTACTGAGCCTCTCAATATGTGATGATGCACAGGCTAACAGCTGCTTTTAACACACACAGTCTGTCCGCCGGACCATTTGTTTTCCTGAGAGCTGATCATCTACTGTCATGTTTACTGACTGATTTATTGCACTTGATATCAGTCTCTAAATATTAACACTCAAAGAAATGATAATTAAGGTCAGAGCTCATTCAGGTTAAAAATGAAAATATCTCCATCACAATAAATGGGCGCATTCTCAGAGGAATTTAATTTTGAAGGTGCAGATTAAACCTTTTAGAAACCATCAAAAGACGTTTATCAGTGCTTTCATGTAAGCACTGGTTATGAGCAGAGTGCCACTCTTCTGACAGACAAACTATTTAACCCCCTGGTCACACATATAAACTCTCTCATGAGCCTGAAGCTTGGTGTTTGGTGATGAGTATACAGTTTAATTGAAATGCCCTGCTCTAATCATCCACTCTTCTGGCAGCCAACAACGCAGCTGTGTTTTCATGTTGAGTCGTGAGTGCTTCCGTCTTCAGATTGGCAAAGAACTGAATGAAGCTGAAACTTTTGCAAGTTCCTCATGATGTTATGCTGCTACTTTTGTGTATTTGAGTAGGTGGGTTTCCATCCACCTGTTTATATGCACATACTCAACCAAGGTATAAAAGAAATTGTGAGAAAGTCAAAAATATGAGATATTGTAAAAAAAAAAAAGTTTTTACTCTTGGCTAAGTTGAGAAATTGTTTTGATAAAAGTAAAATGTGACAAAGTGTTAAGGAAACTGAGTTAGTGACTTAAATATTGCTGAAGAAATAAAAAAATAACATTGGCAGAAAAAAACAAATCTGTATGAAGTGATGGACAATTGTTGTGTTTTGTGTCCTGCTTCCTGTTTGAGGCTTTTATTTTGGCTATATTTCTTGTCGTGTGACCTCACCTGTCCCAGCTTTACCCCGGTTCATAATTTCTGTTCATTGTTTCCACCTGCTGCTCATTATCCTCTGGTCTCCTGTCTATATATCCTCCTTCCTTCCCTCAGTCTGGTTGCTGGTTCATTTTGTCTCCACGCCTTGTTTCCCCCTGTCCTCTGCTTGCTATCTCTGTTCACCACACCCCACTTGTTCATGTACTCTTGTAAGGTTGAGGCTGTCTCCTGTTTGTTCCTCTGGCCTGTTAGCAGTTTGTTAGTTTCTCCAGTCTTGGTTTAGTTTCTTAACCTGCTGCCTGGCCTACTGTTTAGTTTAGCATTTTGGAATTCTTTGTTTCTCCCTGCCAGGATGAGCTTATGTATTTTTCCCCTTTATTCTTGTTCTCTATTATTTAATGAAGCCCTACTTCAACCTTCCCTTGCCTCGTGTGTCAGCACCTTGGGTCCTACTTAGCCCTTAACTGTAACAACATTAACATTCAAAATAAACAAACTAATAGAAATGACAAATGTTCATCACATGTTCCCAACTTTTCCATAGTTTTTAGTTTGACTGGTGCTAACTTTAGCTAGCATAAGAATAAACTCCAAATCAACATCCTCTGCTCTGCCCAGCTCTTCAAATATTTGTCCTGATGAAATTACAAATATGAATGTAACAAAAGTGACAGAACAAGCAGAAATAAGTGAAAATCTTTGGTTATAGAGGTCAGTCCCACTTCAAACCTTTTAGAAGCCAATACCTCTGTACTGCTGTTCAGTGAGTCTGGGTCACAGGAGGCTTCGACAGCGCCTCTCCACATTAAGACACGGCCTGGAACAGATTTCTACAACAAAAATATCTGACAAAAGTTGCATATTGTAGTTTTAATCTTAGGTCCTGCAAATAGCAAATAGAGAGAAAACGTTTCACCAGTATCTAAAGCAATTAGGTGAAGTCATACTCCATAAAACAGCAGTTATATTAAATCACTGAACAGTTATTTCTTGATTTTCTCTCACACACAGGAAGCTGCCTGACATCAAACCAAATCTTCATTATTAGAGGGGCTAATAAATTCCCGAAATGTGACCCCTTCTACCATCCAATCAGAGAGCTCCCCGCTGTTCAGGTACAATAAGGAAACTACAAGTACCCACAAGTGATGGCGGTGCACGAGCTGGTGTACAAATGCTGCTGATAAAGACAATGATGGCCACCTTTTGTTACACTACCTGTTTTATGTTACCTCAACTGTACCGTCCACCCCCCCACTCCACAAACACACACACACACAACATGATTGTGTACTGTTATATAAATGGATAATAAAGAGAAGCAGCAGCAGGAGGAGTGGAGGGATTGAGGGAATATTATTGTGCTTCTTAAATCACTGTTAGTAATTAAAGTCCGTCACCACTTGAACAGGCCTGAACAGATGAGACAAGAGACGCAGAACGCTTACAGTACACTACTGTGGTTATTGTGTTCCTAGTGATTGATTGAGTCAATAACAGAAACACGGAGCTGGCATGAATAGTTCACCACTGCCCACAGCTATAATGATGTCTCACAGTAAAGACATCAGCAGCTACAAAGTTAAAAGTGAATCAAAGCCAGCTTTAATTTCTTATCAGTCCAAGGTGTTTTGATTTTCTACCATCCAGCATAACATGCAAAGCAGAATGCTTCTTAATTCTTTTTCTCAACAACAATTAAGTAATACACTCCAACTTATTTTAAGGAGTTTTAAACATATGTTTAACAGGAAAATCCAAAGTATATCTAATATGCAATTCTGGAAACCTCAGCATATTGACTTGAATTTTAAAACACTTTTCGAAGTGTCTGGATGGAGCCTGGATGTGCAGCTGGAGCCACAGACAGAACAGAGTTTAACTGCTTTTGGCATGAAAACCTCGCTGAACCACACTGAAAAAAAAAGATTTGTTGGATTTACTTGATTGTAATGTGTACATGGGTCCCACACAATGAAAATATGTAAAACCAACATAATTTTCTTCTGGGGTTAACTTGTTTGAATTATGTTAATAGAGGAAATATGAATGAATTGAGTTGCATATACTAGCATAATTTGTGTAAATCCAAAGACCCGGTGAGTCCTTTTTTCAGTGCAGTTGGAATGTCCGATGAGCACACAAACCCAAAATGCAAATGTGATGAGTCAGGACTAAGCTCACTAAAAAATGTTTTTCTACAGCCAGCAAATTTTCACTGAAACTTAACCTTAACCTCACCTCCTGCTGTTACTGGCAGGGACTGAATCTGTGTTTACAGCTGCTCTGTGTGTTCACATGTGGAGCAGGAGGAAGCTCTTGTACTTTGTACATTTGCTACAGGTGCCAAGTTCAAAAGATGAGAGCCGTGTACAGATTGTGCATTGTATACAAAAACTACAATGACTATGTCTCAGAAACTGGTAATAAAAACCTATTGCTTGTTGGTGTGGGCATCTATTCATTAAGAAAATTGCTTAAAAGTAACTGTTACACCAAAAAAGAAAATGGGGGCTCATACTGCATACTGTTCTCCAATGGCTGATTCCCTGGCTCTGTGGGATTGAGACAAATTCTGAATCATGTTACAGCTTCCCGTCAGTGCTTTAAATCACTGTGTGTGTGTATGTGAACCCAGTAGGTGGCCTTAATGGTGGTGGCTGCACATGCCAGATGTAATCTGATTTGGGTGATTCACTGGACGGAGAGAGATAGATGGATAGAAGAGGGAGAAAGCAACTCAAAGAACACAAAGAGGGAGGGCATTACAAATGGATGGAGGATGCCTGTTTCAGATGGAGTGGTGCAGGGCTTAAGACAGCCAACATGTGTTTCTCTGATTTGCACAGGGATAAAGTGTAATGTGGGTCATCTCTCAGTTTGGTGGCTGAAAGGATCACACACACACACACAGCTTTGTAGTTTTCGATTTATTTTTTCACTTTGGATGGAGCTAGGCTAGCGGTTTCCCCATGCTTCCAGTCTTTGTGCTACTGTAAGTTGGACCAAACACACCCTTACCTGGTCACACAGGGATTAAACTGACTTCCACTTAAAATGTCAGAGCCTGGAAAAAATGAACACAATTTCAAAAGCTGTCTTCTCTTAAATCAGTTCTTTTCCTCTACTAATATTTTCATCAAACAAAAGGTGTGTACCATTTTACCAAAATTACCTACAGAACATGTAAACAACAGTTTTTAACTTTTTGTATTCAAAGATAAATTTGTCTTTATAAAAATGTGCTCACCTGCTTCATGATAAATCAAATGGGGAGAGGTGAAATTATTTTTAGTTTGGATTTAAGTGCAGAAGGCCCTGTACAGGTGTATATTAAAAGTTACCAATGAAAACTGCGATGATTATTTTCACTGTTAAGTTTTTGGGGTCAACAGGACCACAACCGACAGTGGTGTACAGTCTGTCTCAGACGCCAACAAGAGAACATACTGAAGGAATAAGAGAAGCAGGTACAGCTAAAGCCTCAAATCAGAAAGCCAGCCTTTACCACACTGAGGCCTTCCTACCTGGGCCAGTAGGATATTTGAGAGACTGGAACTGTTTCTGAATTCCTGAAGGCCAAGGACTCACTGTATGATATACATGCCTGAATTTCTGGTGGTCACAAACAGTTCAAAGATAAGAAAAAGAAAAATATCAAAAACGCAGGAGGATGTTTGAACAGCAAAACCTGACCTGAAAGATTCAACAATAAAACTAAACTGAACTGCTTAGAACATTGAACTCTTAGCTCGGTGATTTCGGTGTTGGCAGTTCGTACTAAAACAAATCCAACTGGTATCCTGGGGATCTCTACTAATGACGAAGAAATGCTCTGCGTCCTCGCCTACTAATATTTAATAAATGCTTATCTGACCTGGCTGTCGGCCCCCACCCTGGCGCCCTCTGACCTCCCAACAAAACAAGCAGCTGGATTAATCAAGTCTGCAACAGATGAGACGTTAATCCATTTCAATCCATCGCACTGGATACCAGAACATTTTTTTTTCCAGCTGCGACGTGGCCATTCTGCTGTAATGACCACTGTGAGATTAAGTGAAAGCGTTAAGCTACTTCTCACAGTCGGCGTGAACAACAGCGATTTAAGACCTCGCCAGGAAAAACAGATGCAATAGGGTAACATGACAGGAAAAGTGTTTACAGGCAGAGCTGAGGGGTGAGGCGAGGGGGGAGGGGGTTAGGTACAAGGCGTAATCCGGCCACAACAATACAACTCACACAATTAAAACTCCAACAACGTCTGTCAATTTTAGTATGAAAACAGATAACAGCCGTCATGTCACTCTAATCCCTCATAAACCTGCTTGTGTTAATCCTTCATTTACTGCTGCAACTGCCGTCACTCCCACTGCCCAGCAGTCCACACAGGAGTTTATTTTTCTTATTAAGTCCAGAAATATAAGTTAGTAACGTTGTTTCTGTTTTCCTTCACTGGAGGGTTATTTATTTACTTTATACTAAGTCTGGACTGTCTGATTAAATCCAGGCAAACACAGTTGCCATAAAAACAGAGGAGGAAAACTCAAACAACACTAAGATGATTAATCAATTATTCAACAGAGATTCATCAGTTTTGATGACTGTATTGCTACATGGAGCACATACTCCACACATTTCAGCACAAGGCCATGGAACTGTATACTGCATGTTCAACTCTGCCTTGTGTGTGGATGTCACGAGGCAACTTGTTTAAAACAATGAAGAAAACCACTAATATTCAACTTAGATAAGAGTGAAGTTATTCCAAAAAAGGGACAGAGATGAATTGTCAAGGTTTTCTCACAGAAAAGGAAACTGGAGCCAAAAGCAGACCACAGACCAGTAGACAGGTAACGTTAAGCAGGCTCTTAATAACACAGGGGAAAGACAGAGGCTTACTACGAGTCCAGGCTGACGAAACAGAGCAGGGCAGGGTCCAGGGCGGGGGGAGGCAGAGGCTTTCAAACAGCCCAGGGGAGATGATGAGGGGGGAAATTCCAAAACTAACTCAATCCAAACACAGGAAAATCATGGAACACTAGTAAATCACATGGAAAATGAAACCCAAAAGGCTTCAGGAAGCATAAAGCTACTGGCAACCACATCAGATAATCTATGAACAGACCAGCATTTATACCAGGGGAGCTAATCAGGTAAGTACTGACAGGTGTAGTGGGTGAGAGTCTGGACTGGACAGTGAGGAAATGGGTGGCAGGCGGGGCAGAGC
Source organism: Monopterus albus (assembly GCF_001952655.1). Taxonomy (NCBI): domain Eukaryota; kingdom Metazoa; phylum Chordata; class Actinopteri; order Synbranchiformes; family Synbranchidae; genus Monopterus; species Monopterus albus. The sequence continues at coordinate 1,712,682 of NW_018127901.1, forward strand.
AGCGAGAGGGAAAAACTGTAGGAAACTGGAGACAGGGTGGGGAATGAAAGTTTCCAGTCAGGTCAGCTTTATTTATAACGCACCTTTCATACACCATATCAGCTCAAAGTGCCTCACCTCTAAGATCCTAAATAAAATCATACACTTACACACACACAAACAAAGATAATAATTATAATATAAAATATAAAAGCAAACAAGTACGCACTTATGAGCACACCCAGCTATGCACCCAAACCAATCTGCACATACCAGATAGTTAAAAAGCTGAATTACACGTCCTAGTGCAAGTAAGAATGGTTAAAAACAAGAAATGGCTAGCAGATGACCCGAGGGCTCTTGAAGAGTCCAGAAAACAGAGGTCAGGGTAACATGGGGCAGGGACCAGGACCAGGACTGTGACAGCTGACACCTAGTATTTATTAGCTGTCGTGTCCTCGTCACCTCTGCTGCTTCTGACGATGGCTATAAAGTCAGACCCAAAGTTTGGGAACCTTGTGGTCATGCCTCTGTCCTTTTCTGGAGTAACTGTTCTCTTATAAGAGTTAACGTTCAATCTCAGTTTATAAGACAATATGGACAACAGTAACATGGAAAACGCAAGAAACACCTGCAGATTCACAACAACAGGGGCAAGAATGTACTTTCTAACTTACCAATACTAAAGTGGGGCAGATAACCAGATCTGTGAGGCACATTAACCTCATCAGTCATATAATAGTAGCAGTGCTTTTCAAGTGTCCTGTGACTGACCTAATCTAGCAGGGACTGGGGCCGAGCCCCAAATCAAAGCCGCTCTCTCCCATTAGAGACTGTTGAACAGGTCAATCCTTAAATTGGATGAACCTCAGACAGAAACTGGCAACCAATCGGTTCTCCAGTTGCTCCCTCATTGATTCCCAGACTTCTCTGCTGCTCTCAGAAAGTGTTAATGTGACAGCCACTTTGAAATTAGGCAGAGGATTAAATTAGGGCTTTAAAATCCTTTTGGAGTCGCTCATTCAGACGTGAAAAGATTAAGGGGCGACAATGAAAAGGGATTCTAGTTAAGACCTACATTATCACAGACCTCAGTGCCCAGACAAAAAAAGCGTGCGGTCCATTTGAAGCCATTTGAGGATCTGTGTAAATGATTTTTTTGTGGACGAGTGAATGAAATTATAGAGCAGGGACCAAGCGCCTCTTTCTCTTATCAACCTTGCAAATGGATGTGGCCTGTGAATCACACACACTTTCATTTCTGACAGAAAGGCTCAGGGGCAGAGGAGCTGAACACCAGGTGAAGTTATTCACCTCAAGGTAATATTTACTGAGACACGAGAGAGATGAAGAGAAGGGAGGGGAATTCAACCTTAGCAGAAGTGGCGGACGGATGATGGATGGAACAAACAAACTGAGACTTCAATTAAAAATAAATGGAAATATCTCATTTCCCCTTTCACAGATTGGATTTATATTACTGGAGTTTGTTGCCTGGTTACCTCTCATTGCCCCGCTCATTTTGTAATGTTGATTAGTTCAGAGACAATAAATAAATCAGTGGCTGTGGGTTGCC
>NW_018127901.1:1714258-1717632 GCF_001952655.1 Monopterus albus
CAGGAATGGTTGTCTGCCCAGTTTGGGTGTTCAAGGGTACAGGTTTGGTTTTAAAAGTGTTAGAGGATTAACAGTTTAGTTAGAGTCAACATTCAAAAGCATCTGACAACTGCTGGGAGCATGTTTCCCACCAAGGCTCCAACAACTGCTGATGTATCTGCTGTAAAGTCTGTTGATGTTCCTCATGTCATAAATAGAGTGAAAAGCTCAACACCAACAATAAAGTGATCCTACTAACTTGCTGTTTGTGCATATGAAAACCTGATTGCATGTAAGAAACACACGAGGATGTCACCTGGGTGACGTGTTCCTACACGCTGCAGTTTGTAGGACTATTGAATTCGACCAAATACGTTGCAGTAACAAGCTAACGCTCTAATAATGCAGTAATTCTATAAAGTCAGAAACTGGCCTACTACATGTCCAGCTTTCCCAAGTCCAGTCTCACATCCAAGATGCTTCCACACATCTTCCCAGAGTGTTTGGAATCATCATTATCTGTTCAGCATCACTGTTAATTTTGGTGCCCACTCACTAGAACGAAAATCGAGCTTATAAGCCAAAACAGTCTTGTAGCTTTTCAGTTTGTGCATTAGTTGTTCCCCTTTTGGCCCCGCCCTCATGTTCATGCTCACATTTTACATTTGAACAATGTAATGCAGCTAATCACTCCTCTAGCTTCTGGGAAGGTTTTACAATTAGAAACCTGCCATGGACCTGTGACAGACCGGTGACCTGTCCAGGGTGGACCCCGCCTCTCGCCCCGTGTAAGCTGGGATTGGCTCCAGTCCCCTCGCGATCCTATTCAGGAATAAGTGGTGTAGATAATGGATGGATGGACGAAAATTTTGGAATACAGAGAAACCAGTGACCTTGTTTGCGGCTGAACCTGTCCTGCCAACAGCTTTATGGACGCCACAGACACAAGGCTGGGACAAAAAGTCATTTCAAGGTACACAGCTCTCTGAACGTGCCCATGGGTTACATAGACTTTTAGGAATACTGAGGAGCAAGGTACCACATGTTGTGCTTATACACAAAATTGTGTTTGAACAGATTTACTAGTAAAATTACTAGTAACCCTAGTCGTTTACTTTAAGCCACAGGCACACACACACCCACACACACCCACCATCCTGCTGCCTGTCTTATGGTCTTTCTACCTGTTTGTTTTTGTTTTTGTTTTTTTTTAGTTGCAGGCTTGGAAAACATTACACTTAGATAACTTCCATTAATGCGGTTAGTGCTGTTTGGCTCCAACCACAGTAAAAATTAAATGTACAGATTCAGATTATGATCATCTATCGTACCTCACACCGAAGCAGATAGACAGATAGATAGATAGATAGATAGATAGATAGATAGATAGATAGATAGATAGATAGATAGATAGATAGATTGGTGGAGTGGAGAGATATGGAAATAGAAAATCTGTTCTCCCTCACAAAGAAACACATTTAAAATTCACATTTCCATTTCCATTAGCTGACACTCTCATCCAGAACAAGTACAGTGAATTCCCTCTTCACTTTTTACATTTGATGAAAGAAAATGTCATTACACTGAAAAAAAAAACTCTCCATTCAAACAAGTTCCAGTGTGTTACAGTCAGCAGTGTCAGAGAGCTGTTAATATCTGCTCAGCGCCAGGTCTCCATCCTGCGACCTACACCAAAGAAGAAAGGTCTGATGAAATCATATCTAAAGCCGTATTCCTATAGTGAAGAAATCAGAGGTGATCGTGTCCTGTTAAAGGTTCATCTCTGATAAACACTTAGAGATGAAGCTGAACACATCCACTCAAATCAAAAGTATAAGACATCAGTAAGTTAACATGGAAGTTGTGAAAACAAAGCTCATTAATATTTGTTTTTTAATGAAGTTGATGTTCAGCAGTGAATTCTTTTATCTCACATGTCAACATTAAGTTTTGCAAAAAAAAAATTACACAGACTTAAATATGAATTTTCCACTTGGTTATCAGTCAGGTTGGAGAAGTGAAGTCACCTTGGGCTTCCTTCTGACTCCCCCCCCCCCACACGATACGATCAAATCCTCTAATCATATTATTACTTACAGACGTTTCCAATGGTATTGGACCAAATAGATCCAACTAATAAACATCTAGGCTTTACCATTAATACTTTTCCTGTGATTCTGTATGGGCTTTTTTGTTGCACGTTGCGATACCCCAGCTGACACTGGCTGAGTGCTGGGACACGCCTGGACAAGTAGCCACATCACAGGGCTGACACACTGAGACCACTTACATTCACAGTACACCTACAGCTACTTTAGGCTCCAGTCAAACTAACCCTCCTGTGGGAGGACACCCAGGCAGGCACAGGGAGAACATGCAACCTCCACACAGAAAGGCCCCGGTCGGCTGCGAGGTTCAAGCTTAGAACCTGCTTGCTGTGAGGCGACAGTGCTAAACACTGCACCACCATGTTGCCCAGGTTTTCATGCTTCAAGTATATTTTTTTCTCACAATGTTGAACTCTTCTGTCAAGGGTTTTCCCATCATGTTAACTTAATCTGTATAGACATGTTAATCTTATTTATGATGTCACCACTTTTCTGGCTTTTGCAAAGGAAGTTGACATTTTCACCGCCTACAACACTCTGGGCGGTCAGGGTATTTCTCCAGCCTGGGATTAGCCATTAATGAGCACAAGTCCAGACACTAAACAAATCAGTGCTGTGAGCTCTCTGACATACAGATGACCTGTCATATCAGTAAACGATTACAGTCTTTATTGCTGACAAAAACATAGCAATTACAACAGATAAACATGACTTCAGACCATCTGAAAACACCAGCAAATGAAGAATTGCTGATAATTGTAAGGTTGTTGCCTACAGTAAGTTATCTCACAGAGGCAGCAGCGACACCACGCATGAGTGGTATTGTATTAATTCAACAAATAATTTGAATCAGCAAAGTTTTTTCTTCTATGTTTCTATGATGACAAGCAAATGTACAGTGTACTGGTATTAAGTAAAACTTCATTTTCCATCTTTAACCTAAAGGTTTTCATCTCCCTACCTTGCCTTTGTCTCACTGTTAGTAGTTAATGAGCTGTATTTCTGTTGGTAGACGATGAGCTGACTAACAGGTGTGACAGCAGACTCAGCCGTGCTCATCAATATGACAACGGCATCAGCACCGACCCATGAAGACAAGCTCCTGATTGCACTTTAAGGCAAACTTGGAGACATTTCATTGATATCAGTGATGTCATGTTTGTGGCTTTTATATATTTTATTACTGTTTTGTCCAGTACTTCTTACTGTTTACTTTTGAAATTATTGCATTTATTATTAACAGTTAATTGGTTGCAATGGATGGGAGGAGGCCCCGGGGAAGACCCA
>NW_018127901.1:1718917-1720033 GCF_001952655.1 Monopterus albus
AGTCAGAGGTGGAGGTTCTTAAGTCAGTCCGAACCTCAGTCAAAGTTCTGTCACCCGGGTCACTTGCAGGTGAACAATGGGTCTTATGGATCCAATTACTGAGCCTGTCTTTGGTTAACCAAACTCTCACACAGTGTGTTGTCACTTCTGCTACCTTGTATGGTCTGTTCCACCTGGGGGAAGACCAGTTGGGCTTGTTGATTTTCCTGTTGACCCAGCTTCCTACTGCCACTTCAGAAGCAGCAGAGTCTCATTCTTGGGAGAGGATCCCTGTCACCTGTTGAGAGATACTCATCACAGTGACAACATAATGGAGGTAATTAGAGCCTTCCATTTCCCAAACCATCTTGTTGGCATTTCAGAAAAGGGGTCCTCGACCCCTGAATTTTCGGCCAATTTGTTTCGCAGTGACCTGAGGCCATCTAAGGCCCTAGTAATAGACCCATCAGGTGCGGTGTTGTTTGGAATGTAAGTGCAACATGAATCCCCAAATAGTGCACATACACCCCCTCTTTCAGTCATTAACATACAGTATCTGTAGCTATCCGAGTTTGCCAGGTCACGATGGAGGTGGCAGACAGCTGTTCTGCTGCCCCTGTTATAGCATCATGAGTGTGGTTGATAAAATGCTGTTGGTTATAATCCAAGTAATTTATCCATTCCACATTTTTGTTAATAGTGGGCCAGAGGAAAATAGATTCAAATCCTGCTGCTATTTGATCTCGTGCTTTAAATTCATCAGGCACCCCCTTGGAACATCATTGTGAGGGTTTTAATTCTGTACCCTTTGGCTGGAAGTGTCAATGTCAGAGTCAAAGTCAGAGGTGGAGGTTCTTAAGTCAGTCCGAACCTCAGTCAAAGTTCTGTCACCCGGGTCACTTGCAGGTGAACAATGGGTCTTATGGATCCAATTACTGAGCCTGTCTTTGGTTAACCAAACTCTCACACAGTGTGTTGTCACTTCTGCTACCTTGTATGGTCTGTTCCACCTGGGGGAAGACCAGTTGGGCTTGTTGATTTTCCTGTTGACCCAGCTTCCTACTGCCACTTCAGAAGCAGCAGAGTCTCATTCTTGGGAGAGGATCCCTGTCACCTGTTGAGAGATACTCATCACAG
>NW_018127901.1:1720455-1751089 GCF_001952655.1 Monopterus albus
TTGTGAACTCTACATGTAACCAGATTCAATACAGTCAAACATTAATAAAACTCAAATAGTGTAATTTCATTCCATTACATTTAGCAGAATAATAAATCAAATTTGACAGATCAGATGCCGTCTTCAAGCAGACACTTTAAAATTTAGATTATCCAATGTGCAGAAATTCTCTATGGAATAGAAAAGGTTTTCTGCTTACCTTTTGTTTGATGTGTATACAAAAGTGTCTGGCTGGAGACTTCTCTGATCCTCTCCGATGGTTCTTCAACCAGAACGTCTGTCGGAGCCAATGGTCAGATCCGGGAATCACGGCACCAAATTTTTAGATTCAACCGGTTCTTTTATCTGAAGGCCCCAAGAAGTAACACTTAGGAAACAGGAATCAGCTTTACGTAGATTTATTTTCTTCTGGTTAAATGCTGAGTTATTACAGCGCTGGGCTCTATGAGATGACTAATCCCAGGAGCTCGGATAATAGGAAGTAATTCACATTTATCTTCTCAGGCTGGGACTGCCCTGAACATGGATGGAACTCATATTATCTTCTACTCTGTTCACTCAAGGTTCATACAAGGTTCATACAAATATGAACTCATATTATCTTCTAATCTGTTGGCTCTACACTCACAACATGAACTGGACACAAGGTTCATACAAGGTTCATGCAAATATTCTAGAATGTTCAAATAAGCAGCGTTTTGTGTGTTGATCTCAGGCGTTTCTTTCTAACTGAAAGTAGACATGCAGTTAGCATCTTATTTATAGCTTCCAGGATGACACTTATCTCTGCAATCAATTTATGCACATTTCACCAAGAAGACAAGAAATACTACTAGTTGACTCAAAGCTGAATATTATGACTATGATGCATGCATAAGAGCTGGTTAATACTGATACATGGAGCTGTTAATGAAACACAGACAAATAGTCATACTGAACTCTTCCATTACAAAAACAAAATAATACTGATGATAAGTAGAAAAATAACTTTAACTCCTGAAATCCAATCCTAACAGAATCCAAATTCATGTGCACTTTGTTAAGAGACTAATGGCACAACAATGATAGCTGTTAGTCAAACCTCTAATCCATACAGAATTTCTTTGATTACCTGAAGACCTTCAGCGTGTCATCACAGTGCTAACCACCATTTCCAGATAACTTTGTTTCTTTGATAACTTTAGAGGATGCTGAGATTCCCTTTACAGATTAAAGGACATAATCATGTGACTCAGGAGATGATTTTCTAGGGAAATCCCTTGATTTAGCAGCGAAATGTTGTCGATTTAAGAGCAGGTGTAAACAGGCCTTAACTGAAATGTACAAAACTAAAGATAAAACAAATATAGAACATTACTTATATTGACAGATGCTGCATATGTTAATAAAAATATAATGTAAATCACTACCGGTCTGTTTTTTGTGAAAACAGCTCCTACATCCCGACGAACTGTGGCACTTCTCTAATATGATTTATGTCACTGGGGAATGAAATGAAACTTCTGCCGCTGTTTCCTTCCAGAAGCTTCAGGTTTCTTATTCATGTTCTCCAGTGAGAGCAGCTTAAACATGTTTGTGCTGAATCTTTGCCCCCTTAAAGATTCTGAGGGAGGCCAATGCCGGCGGGCGCCTGACCTCACACTCTGGACTGAAGAGATACCAGCAGACCCTAAGGATTGTGGGTAAACCCCGGAGGCCTTTGGTTGGCTTCTACAAAGCCTCTCTGACAAATCACCCGGAGGGGAGGAGGGGAGCTGAGGCTGCTTGAGGACCACCGAGGCAAAGAGGCCCGGGGCGATGCAGGCCAGTGCTCGCTGCCAGTCGCCAGTTCTCCTCTTATTATTTCTCTCTTATTTAATAACCACAGCTGCTCAGGAGAAAAAATGTTTCCAAAACAACTGTTTATCATGGATGTGATTAACTGATTAATTTAACTAACTGGCTAGTCTCCTGATAACTCACTGCTGGAGTGCTGTAAGGTGGAAGAACCTCATCTGAACATGAGACCTCTTTCTCTGGACCTCTCAGTTCAGTCAGCAGCAGATCAATAACTCTGAAGCTCAATACATCCTAATCATTTTCCTTGAGTCAGATGCAGACAGACATTAGAACCAGCACAGGAACATGAAGATAAATGCTAAGTAAAGTGCATGATGGGTAACCTATCGAAGCACTTTTCTGTCAGGTGTACTCCAGAGACTCACACAAGGCCGATGAAAGTACCTCAGTCTAATCAACAAACAATTTAATCATTAGAATGCAAAGTGTTTTCACCTCTATTAGTCATATGTTTGTTTTTGTATATCTTATCTATATAATAGATAAATTATCTATTTTTTCCACAGTACATTACATCCACTAAAAACTGGAGTCAGAATTCACTGTGAAACAAACTGAACCTGTAAAGCTGAGTGTGATGATAGATACAGTATACCATTACCATTTGGAATATGTGATGTGTTTCTTGTTCTTCCCATTCTACTGACGTTGCATGAACACAACTGTGCCTCATGGAGCCAGGATGTATGTGTCTTCTGTAATTTAACAAAAAAAAGAAAAGAAAACTATTTTAAAGTTCACTCTCCTACTCGCCACCACACATTTGGCTGTTTTTGTCTGTGATGTGAAAATCTTCATATACATCCCGAAGTTTCTACCTTTCATGTTCAAATGCAGTATTGTGTTTCACATGTACAGGGATCATTATTAACTCTTTGTGTTGCATTTCAATCCCATCACTCTTTCAGTTCTTTTCATTTCTCTCCATAGAGATGAGAAATGAAGAATGTGTAATTACGTGAAGGAGCGAGGCGACCAAACTGTTTGGTGCACAGAAATCCTGCGGTAATGAGAAAAGGTAAGCCACTTACAGACGAGAGCTCTGCTATTTTTCTCACCTCACTTCAGCAGCTAATGACAGATGCTAACACACCAGCTCTCCACTGCTGCTTAGCTACACCTTTCACCCTCTTCACTAGAGTTTTTTAAAAAAGAAATTCACACAGAACAGAAACATGCCTGAGCTTGAGAAATATATAGCACATGCTGCTGATGAACATTTTAAAACAACACTTGACCACTGTGATAAATATTCTTTCAGAATCAGAAGAGAAAATGGATATCAGCATTATCTCTGAGTGTCCTTTACAAAGGTACACATGCTGAGTCTACCAGGCACAAAGGCTGCAAGGAGGAGAAACTGCTAGCTTGGCTGCCTCCTCAGCTAACTGCAGATCAGTCACCTTGGGCAAGTCCACATTCTCTTAATTTCATCCACATTTCTTTCACATGCATCTTTTCATTGTGTTTAAGACCCATCCAGCTAAGATGCAAAGAAAAAAATGCAAGAAGTAAATATGAGCTGAATCGAGCAAACACGTTTAAAAAGGATGAGACATCCTTTTCTCTGCTCCTTCATCTGAGCATCCGATCACCAACTGATTTACAATAAAGGGGCGTGTCAGTCTGCGAGAGACCTTTGTGACGAGCAGAAAGAAGAGCTTTGGGATGTCCGTCATGATGGCAGACTAGAAAGACTTCCAGGTTGAGTGAGGATCAAGGAGCGAGGAACAATAAAGTAACAGAGCTGGGATTCACCTAAATTAAATAGTGGTTTAGCTCTAGGCAAAGATGTTCAAATCCCAAGCAGACAGTTAGCAATGCAAAATACACAAACCACTGCAGAATAACAGTAAAACTTTATATGGCAAACATTTTAGCAAACTGTCAATTTACACATTCAGTAGCTACAAAGTAAGACGATCCCATGTTTGTGTCCACCCAATGAATACTAATCCAATATTCACTGTGCTTTTAGCTCTGGTTTGGTCTCCACCAACTCCTGAGAAAAACCTCTGGCTCTTTAACTCAACTCAAATCAACTTTATATATATAGCACTTTACCACAGCACAGCTGACCAAAGTGCTTAACATACCATACAAATCTAAAATCATCACATAAAAAACTATAAACAATAAAACAAACACTAACACTACAGACAGAGTCTCATTCCTGGCCAAACGCCAATGAATACAAGCAGGTCTTCAAATAAGACTTAAAAATAGACAATAAGGGGGCCTGCCTAATATAAAGAGGCAAAGCATTCCACAGGTTTGGACCCACCACAGCAAAAGCTCGATCCCCCCTAGTTTTCCACCTGGCCCTTGGTGCCTCCAGAGGAAGCTGATCAGCTGATCTAAGGCACCGCGACGGATTACACGGACGCAAAAGTTCCATGAGATAGGATGGTGCCAGCCCATTTAAGGATTTATAAACAAATAAAAGAATCTTAAAATGAACCCTTAAACGCACCGGAAACCAATGGAGAGATGCCAGCACTGGCATTATGTGTCTCCCTTTAAGGATAATCACCCTTATTTGGCCAAGCATGTCATACACAAGGAATTTGTTTCTGGTACAGACCCGAGGGCAGCCATCTGCAGCATCAACTCAACCGATGGCTCTAACCATCAGGGGCAACAGGGCGGTTCAGTGTCTTGCCCAATGACACGTGGACTGCAGGCACCAAGATTCGAACCTTCAAACTTCTGGTTGGGAGATGACTGCTCTACCCACCGCACCACTGTCACCTATGTAACTGCTAAGAAAAAAAACTCTGTAGAATAAAGAGCAAGTACAAAGTTGGTTAATAAATGTTATTTTGAACCACTGCAAGGATTTATTAACCACACTTTTAATGGACACAATTAAGCCCCATCTCCACCTGTACTGATCTGAACGTTTCTCATTGAACTTAAGAGCATTTCTGTCTCACTGTATACCTTTCACACACACACACACACACACACACACACACGCACGCTGCTGTGTCCATTTGCCTGTAACGGATTACAGCAGTGTAGCAGTAATTAGTTGTGGCATAATGAACATTTGGCCCTGTGGCAAGGAATAATTAAGCAGCACTTTGCAGTGATTGGTAACGAGGAAAGAGGTGACGAGGCCAGAAAACCTCTCGAGTTCACCAACACTCACAGGTTGGGGTGGGATTCATTACACTGCTGCACTTCACTTCCTACAGTGCATGAATAATGCACACATAGACTGAATGTAAATAATTCAGTCCTGTTCTGTGCCATTTCCAACATGCATGTGTCTTTAATTCTGAAAAGTCTGGCTCATCTGTGTCAAACAACAGTCTGTGGTCTTCTGATGTATTAAATATAGCCTGATAAACAGGCAGCAGCATTGTCCTAACTCAGACGCTACTGTTGTTACATTATATCACTCTTGTTCATTAGTCTTGTATACAGTATATGGACACTGTTCAGAAAACACAAAATCACTACAAAGTGCCATCTTAACAGCCGAGATCCCAATGAAAAGTTTTAACCTAATTTCCAGAAAGGCAAACGAAAATGCAAATTAGTGTTTATTTCCAGCCAGTTGTGAACTTTAGGAGCTGGTTCACAGAAATAGATGGTGGAGCTAATTCTATATTTTATGTTCAGCTCTACATACAAGACAAGACACTAATACTAACCAAGTTTTTGAGTAGCAAATACTGACTGTCCAAATCAGGGACATGACCCCCGCCCAACAATTCAGCTGTGTGTTACTAAAGGCCAGACTGAAGCCAAAAATTCCCTGGAACTTACAGGAAGTGAAGATGGCAGCAGTCCAAATCTGGCAGAGAAGATACCAAGTGTCCACAGCTGACCTCCGTCTGCCTGCAAAGAATCAGACCCCAAATATTAAATGGGATCACTGATTTATGTTTATGTTCACTTATCCAATTACTTCCTAGTTTCAGCCATTACAGGACTAAATGTCCTCAATTAATAAAAGCTATATTTGACATGGGCATTATCAACATCCATGGGAAACAGAAGACAAAGGACACGGTCAGTAGACATGGTCATTACTGAGGCAGCAGTCCATGTTAGCTGACAAGGCGACAGCCATCGATCTTTCACCTGCTGCTGTAATTAGTATCTTGTTAGTGCTGTGTTTGAGCTCCGCAACACTCACTTTCATAACAACGGCCTCCATGACAGTAACAGAGGATGCCAAACTGCTAATGAGTGAGGAGGACTGAAGAGTCAAGACAACAGGAAAGGCAGAGAGAAAGGAGAGACGAGAGGGAAGTGAGAAAGAGCAGATAAGAAAAATAATTAGCACTGGAAATGACAGGAGAGAGAAGTCGGAGCCCCTGCACTGTGCACGAACGGTGACCTCACAAGACTGTCATCCCAGGAAAAATGACAGCATCAGTGGAGTCAAGTCACCAAGTTTCCAACTACTTCCATAAGTGAGGGGCTACCTCAACACTGTGCATCATATAGGGGCCTTTAACTAAGAGGAAGCAGGAGATGAGGAGACGGAAAGAAGACGATAGCGGGTAGTGAAGGAAATGAGGAGGTAAAGGACAGGAGCTAGATCTCTAAAATAAAGTTTGCTCATGGATAAAAATATAAAATTATAATGTAAACACATTTGTCCTATTCTTATCACAGTCAGTTTTGTCGTGCACTTTTTGGGATTCTTTGTTTTCATCTGTCAGTATTCACATATTTTCTACAGGAGATTTACTCTGCTACTTTAATATTTGTCAATTAAATAAAATCCTTGAATTGTGGTAATTCGCAAGTGTTTGAAGTGTTGGAACAAGTGCAGTTTCTTTTCTGTCTCTGGCTTCTCATTTGTTTTCTCAGGATAAAGAAGCTTTTATGAGTCAGTGCAGGATTAAACGACTCCCTCATGATGGATACGTTTTGTAGTAAATGTCGACTTTTCTCTGCCTCTAATGTGCTTTACCTTCCTTGACATTACACCATGCACCCAGTCAGGCTGACTTGTGAATCATGTCAAAAAATCCCACAGATGAAAGACTCCTTTGAAAGCGGCAGTAACAGAACCCAAGTCCAGCTGGAATGCAGATGCGGCACTGCCAGATCAAAATCTGATCAAACAATAACATTTTTCTCTTTTTTGATTCAGATTAGGCCTTATTTTCTGACAGCCACTAAAATAATTGTGAAAGTAATGACATAGTGGCAGTTTTACTCACTGTCTCTCTCCTTTCAAATAATGAAAAGATGATGAAAACAGTGACTCTAGGAACGAGTGTCGCAGGGTGGGAAAAGGACTTCAAAGGGAATGATAAGCAAATGTAGCTGAGCTTTCGTTCTGAATTAAGTCAACCAGCCACTTTAATCAAATTGTTTCAGAGGAATCAAACTACAAACACAGAAACAGAGCGGAGACAGAGACAGATTGATTTTCAGCCTGTGAACCTCCTCCGACGCCACAGCTTCACCAGCACACTCAAAACCACTTCCTTCCATTTAAAGTGATTTTTATGTTTGGGCTCTTTCAGTTGACCTCGGGCCTGTCAATACTGTTTTAGCACAAACAGCAACAATGGAAATTAGACAGTCTGAAGTCTGCATGAGTCACAGAGTCTGGATACTCAGACATTACTGTATGCAGTTCCCTATGTTGCCTCACAGCAAGTGTTGCACTGATGCTGTGGTACTCTATGTACAGGAGCTGGTATCAGCAGCAGCTGGATTGAATCAGGTTAGTTCAAATATCACCACCTAAATTTTATCACACAGTACTCCAGTGAGGTTCTAATGCTATTTAAGGCTGCGGTGCTGTAGTGTGAGTAATGTTCATGTGTATGGCTGGCATTTAATTTGGTAACATATAAAAGCTGAGGAGGCAGGAGAAGGCACCATCTTTTGTCATGCTTGACTTTCCTGGTGGCTGTACACAGAGTAGGACCAGTTAACATCATCACCTTCATTAAGGCAGAATTTATTACAGGACTGCTGTTTCTGCTAGGTGTACCTAATAAACTGGCAAGTCAGTATATTGAACTGTAGTCACTTCCATAATATACACATTTTGGAAACATAAATGAAAACACACTACTATCTAAGGTGTGAACCAAAAGCCACAGTGAGTGCAGGAAAACTCCCCATGGTGACCTGAGAGTGTGCAGGGACAGAAGCCTTTCAGAAACGCACAGCGGGCAGCCTGAGTAGATGACTGCTTCTCCTGAAGACGGCTGGATTTGATGCAGCGGCCGCTCCTTGCTTCCCCTTCAGGCATAAAGCAAAAGGAGGAGAAGAAGAGCTGCAAACACAAGCCAAATATCTGTCTTGGAGAAAGGCAAACTGATGGCCAAGCATTAGTGCGCTTCCATCCGAGCCGGTTAACCGGAGAGATGCCATTACTCATGTCCTAAAAGCCTGTAATGGAATTTTCCTCAGATGAGCAAAAGGATTAATTACAGGAGAGCTTTAAGGGCGCTGGCTGTATATGTAACCAGTGTAAAAGAAACCACAGTAACTTCTTGTAACTGTTCGATTGAAACCACATATACAGGCTGTCATTAATTACTGTTCTCGCTAATGAAAGTGAATCCCTGTTTTCATAACACTGAATTAGCACCTGTTTCTGTGTAATTATCACTAGAATCCTTTAAAATTACTTAAGGGAATCCTAACTGAAGAGGGAATTATCTTGACCTTAAAATACCTTTGAGGCAACCTTAAAAATCTACCTACCTGTGCTTCAATGGTTCCCGAAGTTTTGACCTAAAGTAAAAGGGCATCTACTTGTGACCCTTGATCACAGATTGTGGCCTTAGACATATGACCAGCTAAATGTGTTTGGAGCAGTGTTTTAAAATAATAATAATTCAAAACAACCTAAATAAAAAGGTGGATACTTTTCTTCTCAAATCCCACGAACAAGACAAAAACCAGCAGTGAATGTCTCCTAACAAAAAGCACTGTGTGTATGCAAATCTGAGCTCTCTCATCCCTCTGAGCCACTGAACTCCATTGCTGTCCACACTTATTAAACTCCTTCAGTGACCACACTGTTGCACAGGGTGACTTGTTCCTTCATCACCCTGGACACACACTCAGTCCCACACACACCTTCCTGCTGCCACTAGAGACCAAATGTGGATTCATCCACCACTGAAAATAGTCCCTGACACCAAACAAACTGTTTCCTCCTGTTTGGTTAAAACTGCAGTGAGCAGCTGTTTTTAGAAATTGAGCCTGAAAAAAGTTTGTATTTAATGATTAAACAGACAGGAAGTTGTCAGGTGTCTAGAGACGCACGAACACATTGCTGGTTTTGGTTGTAGAGTTGCTGATGAGAAGTAAATAGACTAACAAAGGTTTTTTACTGTATCAGTTCAATGGAGACAAAGGCCTAAGTGGGTTTATAATGATGCAATGATACAAACTCTCACTGTGACATTTAATGAATGATTATAATTTGGTAAGGACATTATGATCCAAGAGATAATTTTTTTTTTCTTTTTCCAAATTTTACAACAAACAAACAGCAGTTATGATAAAGAAACTGTTTTATTTCAAGCAACATTTAAAAAGCACAGTGGTTCACGTTGTAGCCAGCTACACCACAGCGTTTGACATGACCACCCCATCACCACGGTGTCAAGACCAAAGACAGGTTATCTCAGCAGCTTTACACAGTTTTAGCTCAGTGAACAACTTAAAAGAAAACAACTGGAGTTGTGAGGTTGTGACAAACCAACAAAGCTTCTTCTGTGCTTGAGCTTCTTTTTATTCAATACACCATCACCAGTGTTACTTTTTATTTTTTCATTGTAAATCATGTACAAGAACAGGATAACATACGTAAACATGCTGATTTCATTCCATGAACTAACCATAATATGTAGATTTTCACTCTCTGCACAGGGGATTCACCCGGCGGCGGCAGCAGCAGAGGTGGTGTGGGGCAAAGGTCAGCGGGAGAACAGCAACAGCAAGTTGTTGGTTCAGCACACGTCGGCCTTTGCTTTGATCAGACACTGTGACCTTCTGATCTCTGAGCAGCATCACGCTGACATTCAGGCTCATTTCCTTCCTTTAAAAGAGACATACTATCACTGAAGCACCTCATGGTGGTGAGTAATTACTGTAGATCTTGATTCACCATTAACCTGAGTCACCACATCTGGATGACTCACCGTGCAGCACCTGCTGCCAGGTTGCCACCGTCATTACAACACAGTGTGAGCCGACAATAAGAAAAACACTCCGGAGGAATCCTGCAGTGGCAATCACCATCCACCTGCTCAAACAAGGAAAATGTAGAGATTCTTAGATATGCAGCAGAAGTTGGGTGCAGTGAAGTGCAAAAGTACTAATACCATATTGTAGAAATACTTACAAATCAAAGTCCTGCATTCAAAATGTTAATCACAGGGCTGCTGCTGGACATTTGGGGGCCCTAAGCACTAACGCCTTCCACACACTTTAGTGTGTTTCTTAGAATTTCTTTTCAAAAAAGTCAGATCCGGTGCTTAGAAACATCCAGGCCTGGTCATATGCTGATGTCTGCCCGACTAACAGGTTTCTGTGTGGAGGGACACTGAGGTTCTTTTTAAAACTTCCATATGTAAATTTACACCTACAGAAATCCTAATGGACTCAGCAGCTGCTACCACTTCTCCACTCTGTGTGTAATAATATGGAAAGTGAAAATTGCTGTGATCTGAGGATGATAATGACAGTGATAGTTATGTGTCTTTGTTGAAGATGTTTTGGTATTAAAATCTGAAATTTAAATCCTCTCAGCTGAGGAGAACTAAATGCAAAGCCTTGTTGTGTGAGTGCAGGGACAATGAATGTGCCACAGAGGTGAAATGCACCTTTAAACAGCCTCTTTTATTCTGAGCCATTTCCTATTGACAGCCTGCTGGGACTCTGAATTGAAAGGGCATGATCTTTTCTCAAGGCAGACAGGGGATAGTACGGATACTATTTTCAGAACCACATCAAGCCAATTAGCACAGCAGCGGCTAAGCCGGTGCATGCTGGGAGCCTGAGAATGTATGAGAATGTGTGTGTGTGTGTGGTTGTGTGTGTGTACATCTGTTTTATGTAAGCTGAGCCTTATGTTCATATTCCGACTGTATGTGATCATGCATCGTGCTGCATGCCTCTTTGCAGCCATGTGGAGGGTTAAAATTATCCTGGGCTCGTTAGCTAAAGCGTCCCAAGCGTCTGCTAATTAGCACATAATAGGACAGGCGCATCTGCCACAGAGGGGCCTGTAATTGAAGAATAAAGTTCATTTTCCTTGCTGAGACATTCCTCACAGCCGTGACCGGACGACTACAATTAGCCTCCTCTCCATTAGCATCGCTTGTCAGCCATGAACCACCAGTTATTATTAGCTATTACACTACATACAGCACAGGAGGGACAAATCTCAGGGTGCCCACTCCTTTATTAAACAAAAGTCTTTTTTCCAGCTCATTTTGGTCTAATTTGTCATGAGTTTTCCATGAAAGCAAAGTTGTGGCTTTCCAAGAGATACTGGTAGCCCTGAAATCACAGGTTTAGTTAGCAGAGGAACGTCGGGGTGACTCTGCTGGAGGAGCAAACAGGAAACTGGAAACGCCACCATCTCGAAGGTGTGAGTGTGCAAGCAGCAGCTGGAAATAGAAAGTAGATGATTCACATTTGGTTTGTTCTGTAAGTGCAGCCTTTGCATTCAGAGCTAGAGAAAGAAAGAAGCCATATGGAGCCATCTGGATCTCCAGCTACCAGCTTCTGTGGAGGACTGTGAAAGTGTCACAAGATCAACATTCACAGGGACGAGTTCCAAAATTAGTCATCACCATTATCAACACCTTTAATGAAGGACCAAATCAATGCAGCCTAACTGAGGGACTTACTATATATACATTTACAGAGTAGAATCACTGGGGCAACAGCTGTCAGGTGCAGATGTCATTTCACTTATACTAGTCAAGAAAGCATTCTTCAAAGTTGCACAGCCTGCAGGGTGGAGCTCGCTTCACTACTGCAGCTGTTTGCCACTATATTCCTCTTTTGTCCTTTTCTCATCAGTTGTTTGTCCCTTTTTACATTAATAAAACAGCTTAAACTTAAGCACCAAGCACATACTGTTGTCTAAACATTTTCACAATATAAAGCCACAGGACTTGTTTCTTGTGGACAGCACCAGCGCGGGTGGCACATGCTGACAGTATGTTTAAACTGGAGGTTAGTTTTGTGGTTCAATGACACGTGAAAGGATAGTTAAAGCAAAATGTGTCCATGCACTCTGGGCAAATTGTATATGCAGGTGTTAAAATGTTGAAATTTTAATTTAGGTGCATTTATAAAAATGTTAGGAATTAGTAATGGACTGGGATGTTCTGGTCTGATGTTCTTACCAAGGTTTTGTTCTCAGGAAGGAAAACGAGAAACACACACATACAACATGCAAAGGAAGCATTTCAGTCTACAAGACCATGAAGCATGAAAGGTGTGTGAGGGTTTTTAAGGCCCCAGTTTTATACTGATGACTACTGGAGGTTCTGCATTAGTTTTATATTTATTTATTTTTTCGATTTTGAAATGTTACTATATAGTGATCTTTGGGCACTGCAGACGTCTGTGTACCCAGCAGTGTGTTCATTCAAATGAATACAGTAGCTGTTCACACTCATTATTACACTAAAAACGACGCTCATGGATTTCAGCTAAAACACTTCACTGACGACGACGACTAAAAACCTGTCAAGTAACATATTGACACATGCTAAAAAATGAAATATAAATATTGTGCTTTTCACTATATAAACTAGGGGAGTGGAGCAAGGCACTGTCCCTGTCTGAAGGTTGGTGGGTTGATTCCCTCCTGGATTGACTTTGTTACCACTAATCTGCAGAAACTGTAAACTAATGCCAGAAGACAGAGAGATGCTGATGTCCACAGACAGCCGATCGATCGCTGAGCCAGGGAGTCTCACTTCCTCTGGTTCCGCCCCTTCTAACCTTTACCGCCACTGGTCGACAGGTCCATCTATCAACATGACTGACAGCTGCAGCGGCCCCTCATCGTCCTGGTCGATAGCATGGATTTTCTCCTCTCAGGCACAGATATATTGTGACATCTGATGGTGAGGTGCTTATTATTCTCCTATCTGAGATGAACACACAGAGTGGGGAGGTGGGAGATGGAGATCAATCTGTGTGTCTGTTGTCTTATCTCCACTGTCCAATAACACTTTGAAAGGAGGATGAATGGAGGACGAATGACTGAATATTTCCAAAGACAACGCACACAGGGACTCCCTGGATGGACATAGAGCATTGGGGGAGCACACAGTAAAATACCTGATTTAAGTAGATACCACCTTCAAAGTTTCACCAACAAGTTCTATTACATATTAGTACCAGCACTGCCTTAATTAAAGACAACTGCTCCTTCTCCTCACAATGAATGTTGACTTTTTTCTGCACAAGACACAGAGTGAGACTTATTTGTGAATCTTAGCTTGTTGGTCAATATGTGCATTCTCTCTCTCTGCATGTTTAACCCTGTAGGCTGCTGCCTTTAAGTTAACCTCATTCAGTTCAGACTTGTGCCGTGTTGAGAGTGTTGTGGTCATGTTACCAGGTCTGACTTTTACACAGACACATTCAGATTACCATAAAGAGGAGCATGTCAAGACTGGTAAACACCCCAATACCAAGGTATAGTTCTGTCCTGCTGACAAAGAGAATGTTGCAGCGGTTGCAGCCGACTTGAAGGAATATGTGTTAAGAAAAGAAAAACCTGCAGCAGGTTGCAGCTAGCTAGTTATGTAAGAAAATGATTTTAGGGCCAAGAAGCCAGAACCAGAATATTCTTCCTGTTCAAATTAAGGTAAAGTTGATAAGTGACTAAAAAGATTCCAGGGGAAGCCATAAAGCGGGTGTTTGTAGCAGGAGTAGAAGTTAGTTTGCTCACAGTGAAGACGATGAACGTCTGCACTGTAAACTGTGAGGCAGGCTCGTGTGTGGTGACAACTCATCTCGACACTCTCCATACCACCATGTCTGATTGTAAGGAATCATTATGAGCCATCTGAGGATGTTTATTAATGACCTTGGCGTGGCTGGAGGTGGCTGCCATGCTGTTAATGCTATTCACTGGCACACTGTGAAGCATGGCAGCACACAAAGAGAGGCAGGGAGGCAGAGGACAAGGCGCCTGGTGGACATCCATATTAATGTCAAGCTCAGCCTGTGTTCTGCTGCCATGAGCCCCAGTTGAAGTCCAGACAGAGCAGCATGATCCCTCTGGACGCACTCCTTTATCTTCATACCAGCACATCCACTTTGGCCCAAACTGTCACGAGATGTCATGAAAGATGTCTGGTGATGTCCTCGAAAAGTCTTCAGACGCTTCTGATGTTCCAAGAAGTTCCTGAGACATCTGAGGGCAAAGTTTGGAAGTCCACACAGGCGGTTTGACTTCACTTTGAAAGTCAAAGTGTTGAGTCCGAGGTGAAGTTTCATGGATCAAAAATAAAACAAAATCAAACCAATCAGATTCAACTGTGGATCTGTTAAAAACAACACCACATAAGGTTCTGAACAACTCCAACTTAACTGTAGAACCTGGACCGTTCGTCACTTTGCACAAAAGTGTCTGGCAAATAGATAAGGATAATCACCTTTATTGGCCAAGTGTGTTACACACAAGGAATTTGTTTCCGGTACATAAATGTAAAAGTTTATGTTTATTTACTGGGTGGACAAAAAAACAGAAAAACATTTAAGTATAACACATTACAATCCAACAACAACACAAACCACATGTTCCAAACAATCAGCCTGCCTCTACTGTCTGTCTCTGTCGAACACTAACCTTAAACCAACACATGGTGAATGTGCAAACAGGCTTCAGTCCCCACGTGGGTAATACCAGTGTGCACGACCCACCTACCCACCCACACACACACACACACACACACCTGAAACTGTGAAACAAAGGAGCAGCCACTTCAGGCACCTTCAAACTTAAGGAATTTATTGAAACTTCTTTGCAAAAACTGGATTGTCTCCGTCTGTATCCTGTGATCCAGTGATTGTGATTTTCATGATGTAACCACAAAAGGTCAGACACCATCAGCTGCTCATCCTCTCTAATGTGTGAAATGGCTTTAGAGCAGGAACACTCCTAATCCTAACTGCTTTCACAGGTGGATCCTCTCTGTGCTGCTTTGACTTTCTGTCACACAGCTCACTGTCAAATCCACTTTTCTGATGCAAACTGGATGAAACGCTTTGACAAACCTGTTGGCTGAATATTTTAAAACCCTACATACACACAGGGTGTGTTATTCACTGTTTACTGTCACAGAAGCAGCTCTACTGTGGTGCCTTTGTGGGAATCAATCTAGGCAACAGCAGCATTGTTGTCCAGCAGGCAGTGGGGCTGGAGAGCGGCTGGCTGGCCAGAGGGCTTCACTCCACAGAAACAATTACACATGAAGCGGGTGGGAAACGTGACGCGAATCTGTGCAGCTCTACATGTCGCATATTAAGAAACAGGAACCTGCTGAGGATCCTGCTCCACCTTCCTCCAGGGTTTCAAGGCCTAACAGTAAGAGGAGACAGTCAGGGAGCGAGCCTCCACTGTCCTCGCTGCTACTTAATTACCTTTCCACACAGCAGCAAGATGAAGAGGTGTGTTTTATCTGCCACCTCTGCCCCACAACTTCTGCAGCATAATTGCTACTTCTCAGCCTCTGTTTCTTCCACAGTGAGGACTCAGAGGCAGGATGGAGCTGAACGAGCCTGCACAGCTGTGTGTGGCTGGAACTGGTGTTGTTTGAGGCTGAGAGCCACACACGGTCAGTTTTACTGATCCTGTTTATTGTGTTATTTCACACATTTTAACCTTCCTTTCTGTGACCAAAACCTGCAACTTCTCTGCTCACACTGTACGAGGCCATCGACCGGCTGCAATGAGGAGCTACCGCTGGCTATAAACTCAGGCCTGCTCAGTTTTGTCCAGTGAAATTTGTGCAAACAAGACAGCTGCGTCCCCAATGCAGGCAAAAAAGGAAAGAAAGGCAGCATTATTTGGTGCAATTCAGTTATGAACAGAAGGTAGAAAAACACCATTAAAGACAAAAGGGAAATGCAAACACTACTGATGATCATTCTGGCGATTAATCAGGTTCCAAATCCATTTCTCCTTAATACATCCATGTGTTTAGCAAGTTCACCATCTTGCTTATTATTAAACACAAAAAGCAGATGGAGCTGATGTGAAATCCATTGGAAAGCATATGTAACTGGGTCAGTCGTTAAGCCAGGCTTCATGAGCTGAGTCTCCTTCAGTCTGTTCCGAGAGGGCTGAGTAGCAAAGCAACAAAATAGTGTTTTACAGCACAAATTAAAAATTATATTGAAACTGAAACCAAGATATATATATAACAGTAATCATGTGACACTGTATGATGTTCAGAAGCAAGAAAGATGAACTGGAGCAAGACATCAAACATCTGTTTTATGGTAAGTGACAGTAACTGTCAAGTACTTTGTCGACTGCTTTTCAACAGGCTAGTCAAACTGTTATCCAAATAAGGTGCATGTATTAACTGATGTGGGAATTAATGTGTTTGTGTTACAACCTTGGCTCAAGGGGAAGTAACATGAGAGAATAAAAAACACATTTTAATTTAAGTACATTAAATATGAAAATACAAAGTAACTAAAGAGTGAGGGGTGATAAACAGGAGTTTTGTGTAGGTTGTTCAGGTGCCACTGACAGGGAAGGAGTTCACTGGTTTCCTGAAATAATTAACACAAGTCAGGTACACACTGATGCTACACAGGACTTAACACCTCCCCCCTCAGAAAGCAGCCATTCTATCAGCAAGTCTGACAGAACTCAATTAACATTCTGCAGTATTTGACCACAATTAGCATCCCTCCACAAACATGGACATCACCAGGCCGAGTTTCTGCAGAAGCAAACTGAAAACTGGACATCGACTTAGACATGCATCTCAGAAAAACTACCATTATGTGAGAAATAAGAGTCGGTTGACAGGAGTAGACAGGTGGTGCAGCTGCCTCTCTGCTCACTGCCATTAAAACATTCTGGAAGAAGAGGACAGTGAGATGTCATGAAAAGAGCTCCAGTCAAAGAACCATGTGGACAACACACAGAAACCTGACACTTCTGCCTGATTTGTGTATTAATGTGAGAAAGGTGATGTCTCCTCATCGCTCGACACTCATCTGGTGCTTTTGTCTCTTCAGGAGAAGCCTGGGTGATGTTTAAGTCATGTTGTCACATTTTGTTTTACTGTATTTAGCATTAAATCTATTTGCAAGAGTTCAGTCCTCCACTATTCCCACTGCATTTTTCTGAGCAAATTCACAATGTAAACTAGAGATGTTGACACTAGTGTCATTTATCTTTGCCTTCTAAAACAAGCTTTGAGTTTCCATCTTCCTGTTGTTACGTACACTGGGGGAAATATAACGTCAATGTGCCTTAAGCCGGAAATAATCTACGGGTTGTGTGAATACCTTTATACACATTTTAGAGACAAACCCCAGCCTGCCATGTGTAGTGTCTTTGGAAACTGTGAGCTCTCTACCAGCCTGTTAAAAATAAAGTTCTGCAGTGCTGAACAATGCTTGGTCTCAGGTGGCTTCAGCAGCAGTGAAGAGGTTAAACCGATGTTCAGCTTCACGCTTCCTGGAACATTTCAGTCACAAACACATTTGACTTAAAATACTAAAGCTCTCACCAGCACACACTGGCAGTCCTGCAGAGATTCACTGCAGCCACAACCACTGGATAGTCCAGATCTACCTCCTGTCGTGCATCTGCAGGCTGCTGCCCACAAACCTCCACTCCACAATTAGAACAACAGAAGAAACAACAGGCAGCAGGGCAGGCAGAGGCTTTACTAACATCACAGAGAACAACAATAAGGGTGGGGGTTAAAGGTCATGGGGGCAAGGGGTTGGGACAAAATAACCCTCATCAAGCACTGCTGATTGAAGTCGACAGAAAAGCTAAGCTCCGTGACCAGGCTGACGGTCGACTCATCAGCCACCACCAAGGAGAGAAAAGAGAGAGAGCAAGAAAATCACCTCAAAACGTTTTGCTTGAAACACACACACATACACTTCACCTGAATGTGCTTATTGAAATGCGAAGATGAAGGTTAAAGGTGTCGAGTGTTGACATCTGATTGGTTCTTTGTTCAACAAGTGCTCAAATAAAAAGATGGGAGAGGGACCAGCGCGCTGAGAAAAGCTTCAAGGTCTCATAACGATTTCCTTCCTCTGCTGCGTGTGCCCCTGGTATAACAGACACTGTGGGGACTGAAACCTGTTTACACACTCACACTGCGGCCCCCCCCACCATGTAAAGCACTGAAATTTATGGTGACGAGTGAGTTTAAAGGGTGGGGTTAGGCAAGTAGCGGTTAAGGCTGTAGTCACCAGGAAATTAATTCAATTCAATGTAATGTCCCCATAATGAAGAATAAAAACGAACGTGTGTGTGATGGTGAGGAGGAGCGGTGGCTCTTCATCGCCAACTTGGCAGCACTGGGATTTGATTGGAGGATCATGGAAGAGAAAAACAGGCTCTGAGTGGGATCCAGTCCATTGTCAAAGAGAGAGGAGGCTGCTGACAAAGTGATTGTATTCAGAAATAATGTTCAGGAGATTTCTGCAGCACACACACACACACACACACACACACACACACAGAACCTATTGTAATCTAGAGCCACAATTTAGTGAAGTGACTTTAATTAAAATTTCCTTCAGTGTTGATAATCCTGTAGATACTGCAGGGTGGTGCATACCTTAAATACATATGTACAAACTGGCAGCTAAATATATAATTGAACTGATATAATTGAAGTGCATTACTGGACAGTTACACTTAGATTAGGTAGAGCTTTAGGAGGAATTACTGGTAAAAATAAAAATCTTCAAAATATACTCTAAACTTTTTCAAGTTTGTGTTTGTCTTGTGCTTGACTATGTTGCTGGGCTACATGGTCTCTAGAATATTTTGGTGTGAATCAGTACAAAACAGTGCTATAAAGATATTTTCTACATCTACACAAGTATGTACCAAACCTGGTGAGAGTGGGGGGATGTGGTGGGAAGACATGAATAGCTCAGTTATGGAATCATTTACTTGACATGGAAGAATGTAGGTGACAAAAAAGATATTTATTTACAAAAGGCAAATGAGTGGCTCTTGGTCAGAAATGTTAGTTTACAGTTTATCAACTCAGACTGGTGAAAATGAAAAAATCTGTTTGTCCAGAGAAGCTGTGTTTGCTCAGAGTAAGAGGCAGTGGGCTGTTGATATATGGACTAAACCAAATCACACACATTTAGGATGATAAAAATGAATTTGGTACCAAGAAGTACTGTAGGTAGAAGAAAGTGGACCTGCTCACTGTTTGAATGATACATTTAGTTTTTTATTGTCCTTTTTACTGGGAGCTGTGCAACACTTTGTTTAGTAAAATAAAAACAGATGCTGATCTTATCAATATGGATGATGAAGAGACTGAGCTGGTTGTTATCATATGATCCGGTGTGAAGGCCTCGGCCCCGGCCTTCGCCATGTCAGGGCCTAAACCACCAGCAGCAGTGGAATTAGCCAGGTAACGTTCTTTTGTTTTCTTTGTTCATGTGTGTAGGTTTAAGTTGTAGGTAGATGTTAGGCATTTGATTTGACATTGGACATACACAGTTAATCAATGAAACATGCACATTTGGTTATTTTTATATTGTTAATGTGTGTACATTTTTTTCAGTTCTCATCTTCCTGGTCCATGGTTCCCCCCATCCAATAGATTGCACTGAGGCAGCAGAGGGCTGAAATACCTCCCACTAAGCCTGGACTGTACCAAGTGCCCAATACAGGAAAGGGAGGACTTTTTGGCAGAAGTATATTGTTTATTTGCTTGTAGTTTATGTTAAAAGTTTACTTGTCATTTTTTTACATTAAAAAAAAATATTTAGTTGTTATCAGACTGTTTGTTTGTTCAGTGTTTATTGGTAGATTATTTAGTTAGTGTCTTTGTCCATCCCCTGTGTGTGTTACTGGTTTGGCCAGCCAGTATATATATTTCCCATTCAGTTGGTTTTTCTTTGAGCTGTTGTGCAGTTCAGTTTGCTGTCTTTTGTGTTTCATTATCTTTTGTTGACCTTTTTTGGGGCCCGGTTTATTTGATATTGAAGTTATTTGGATTGTTTCTCCTTATTTTTGGGTGAATAAAAAGCACATCTTTTTTGAATTTTAAAAGCTGTGCCTTACTGTTTGGTTCCTGACAGCCAGCTACTTGGAAAAAGCCTGGGAGAAGAGGAAAAAGGGGATGATGTAAGCTTCTCTCTTTTTTTGTCTATCTTGTGTTGTATATGATACTGGAAGATGTATACTTTGTTAAAATTATGGTGCCTTGTAACCCCATGTGGGATGGGCCAGATGTGGGATGGCAGTGTGAACGTGTCAAGCTTTGTGACCCCCAACAAAATTAAAGAATAAAAGAAGAGATACTGTTTTACTCCAAACCAAACCTTTCTACCAATATAAATCCATCTTCAAAAATGTTATTACAGATGGAAAGCGTTACAGAAAACCATCACAGAGACCTGTAATGCTTTCTTGACGAATGAATGTGGTTGTGATGTGATTTGGACTGTAAATGTTGTTTCACTGTCATCAGGTGTGTGTACTCTGGAGCGAACAGCAGTATGTCCAGATACTGGTACAGCTCAAACTCTCATTTTCATGCTGGTGTTTAGTTGGTTATGACATTGTCTGTGGTGAGAAAAAGAGCCGCTCAGCTCCAGACTGAGAGGCTTTATTAGTGATAAAAGGGAAGTTGTGGTCTTATTAATGCAGTTTGGAATGCAGAGCGCTGCCGGAGTGATGAAACACTGCAGGAATAGGGAACCATGGAGGTCAAAACACCTCCTCCAAAATATTTAATTGGTATTTTCTGACTCATTTTCTGCTTCTGTGACTATTGTCTTCAACATTACTAATGCTTCAGGCCTGTCTGTCAGTGAGACACTTATTACAGGTTTTCACAATTGCTTAGCTTCTGAAACCTCTGGAAAACACTGTCACAAAATTTGCAACACCACAAATTTTGCTCAATGAAACTTCATTCAAAACAACATTTAAGTGGAATTAAGAATCAACATGACACTGAGCCGCTCGTTATGAAATGCTCCTGTGAAGTGTTTTATTAGTACCCAGCTTGCAGGTTGCAGTCTCTATTGACCTGGAGCATTTTATATCTGCATGAATGCTACTAGCCAAACACTGATATGCAAAGGCACTGGTGTAGTGTCAGCCATGTTCAGTCTTTGCTCATCATGTTAACATTTTTTAAATAGAAATAACCAAATGACAATGATGGCAATGTCATTAGTTTTGCAGGTAACGGCTGAAATGATTAGCTGATTATGTGAAAATTGATCAACAATATTTTGATCAGTTTTTTTTCCCAAGTAAAATAGGAAATGTGCTGGTTCTGGCTTCTCCAGTGTAAATATTGTTTTTTTTTTATTATTGCAAACTGAATTTCTTTTGGTTTGGACTGTCACTCATGCAAAACAAGGTAAAGACATTACCTTGGGTAACAAAAGCTGCACTGGACAAGTTTACATTTCTTCTGGCATTTTATTCACCAAATGATGAATAAAGAAAATAAACTGCTGATTTATTTATTTATTTTTAAAGGAAACACCTTTTTTGTGCACAAACTATAACACATTTATTCTCTTTCAACTGAACATGTCAGCCTGGTTTTGGTGATATTACCAATTAATCTCAAATCATTGGTGTTCATCATCATCATCATCATCATCATCCATCTGAAAACCATGAATGTTTGTACATACAGTACCTTTGTGCCACTCCATGAAGCAGATGCTGACATATAGCTCTGACTTGGTGCTGATGCTACATCTACTACGTACCAGCAATTTTTTTTAACAGTCCTTGCAATATTTTCGTCTGGACTGGTGGACTAACTACCTACTATTCCACTGTTCCCAGGACCTGTCTGGACACCTGAGCTTTAATGAGAGCTGGCCTCTCACGGTACTACAGAGAAAACTTAATGTAGTCCAAAAAGCCCATAGGTCACCAGTGTAATAGGTGCTGACAATACACCTCCAACAAGAAATGCAATCTATCTATAAAATGTTTTGTCACTCCTGAAGCCTTGAAAAGTAACTTTTATGGTCATGATGTGACAAATGAAAGGAAAAACCTGAATCCCTTCATCCATAAAACAAGGGGATCATGTGGCTCGGTTATGTTCTGGGAGACATTTTGCTGGCATGGTTTGGGTTTGGGTTCATAGTCTTCTTAGAGGGAAGACTCACTACAGATCAATACAAAATAGTTCTGAGTGATGACCTTTAGTCTGTGATGAAACCTTTCTATCCTGATGGGAGTGGTCTCCTCCAGGATAACAGTGCCCCCATCCACAGGGCACAAGGGGTCACTGGATGGTTTGATGAGCCTTCACAGTCACCAGATCTCAGCCCAGTTGAACACCTGGGTGTAAAGGTTTCAGTACAATGCTGAAAACATCAGGTAGGGAACAATGAACAGTTCAGACACACCTTGATGAAAGTTGGTTTGGTAACAAAAAGTGTCCCACACAAAACAAAGGAGCTCGTACAACGAAGCAAAAATACCACCCAAAAGGTGACTGATGAAAAACAAGAGCAATAAAACAAATGAAGTATTTAACTTTAGCTTATGGGCACAACGAGACACAAATCTGCAAAAAACCTGAATTCACTCTGGTGCGGCAAGCACAGTGACAGTGGTGTGACGAGGCAGACAACAAACGCACATAATGGACTCAAGGTGGGAACCCAGATCTTGAACTGGAACTTAAAGTGGGTACGGAAAGTATTCAGACTGTCAGGGCCGCTCGGCAGCCGCTGCCTCTCCTCCGTTTTTTCTCTCCTCTGTTATCTCCATCATATGGGCTCTGCACCTCAGCTGTGTTGCATTCCAGTAATTAGCAACTGGTTTGTCTATGCACACAGCTGGGGTGCATCCCAATGATTACCTTCTCCTTATATAAACCTCTGGCAGACGCTCCGAGCTTGCTGGAACATTAACCTAACTAACTTAACTAAGTAACTATCTAACACAGCGCCGCTTTTTATATGTGCGATTGGAATGCTACGCTGACAGACACTGTGCGTTTTGGCTTGACTCCTCTCACACTACATACGCCATTCCCCCTACACCACATATTTATCGATTCATCTACGGAGCATAGCTACATGTCATGTTCAATACTTACCCTGTTTCCTACCGTTAGTTTGTGTGTGCACCTGTTCGTCCTGGTCTCCTTAGTTGTCCTTCCTTGGTTGTAAGTATTACGGACCCTGTATGTTGTTACTTTGTTGTCATTGATTTTTACAATAAACCCCCTTTTTTAACTAGCACCTGGGTCGGCTACCTTGAGTCCTACCCCTAGTTCTCCCTCACCCTCCTGGTGAGGGGGGCTAACCATAACACTGAGTCACCGTCTCCATCCGTGCTGGGTAAGGCTTCAACCTCCTGTAACATACTGAGAGATCTACAAGCTGTGAAAATGCATCTGAAATCACCCAGAGCTGGCACACAGCCGGCACATGCGCTCAGAAATGCTTTAATCCACAGAGCTCCACCCTGCTCCAACGGTGGAAGCTGAACATTCACTTACAGTCATCGCCGGCACTGCCGCATGACTGACCTGCTTTTTCTTCCCTCTCAGAGAACTAGCAGAATCAGCACCACAACCAGAATTGAGTTTGCACTGAAACACCACACACTTTTTGCAACTTTTTCACAGGGTCTGAATCTGCAGAAGCCCCACCAAGACCAGAAGCGCAAGCTTCATTACTGAGAGCGGCAGTCTGTGCCTCAGACTCCGCTTTTACACCGTCCAAATATCACTGAGCCCCACGCCAGTCACCTTCACTACCGGGAAAAGCAGCTGTCTGTAATATTCCCCCGTGGACAACAACTAGTGGCGAAATATGTTAATTACTCACGGCAGGGGTAACTAATGGCATCTGGTGTGATGCTTTACTTTGAAATTTTGTCTCCCCACTTCCTTCCTGCAAAGGAGCTTGAGAAGGAGGGGGGGCTGAGGGAGTCTGTGAGCGACCTTGAGGCTTCTGTGGGCTGTTATCTAAATCTCTATGTGTGTATGTGTCACTGGAAAGAATGGCAGGCATTTGTGGTTCATTTTCAGTCGCTGTGTTTTTCAGAATTTTTTTAAATTCAGCCAAAAAGCAGAGACAGTCTTGAAGAAATGTCTCACAGTGTTTAAGTTTAGCTTCTGTTTTGTGTTTCTGTAATAAAGACACTCTACTATTACACACACGTGCCTTAGCAGCTGACAGTGCTGCTTGTTTAATATACAGGCCTAGAGCTCCCTCTTCTGGGGGAGCTTCGTCATAGGTATTGAACATGCCCTTTTCACTCATTTTTTCAGACCATAAAATGAAACGCTGTCTTTCACTACAATGCTGACTTGGATGCAGTGTGCCCAGCCATTTGTTTAACAATTGATACAAAATAGCACCTAGTGAGCCAAGTTTGCATTTCTGCCAGTCCTGAATAATATTACAATCAGCCATATTAAAGAATATTATGCCACACGTGACGCTGTCAGTTATGAGAGGCTCTTAGGCCCAGTGAAAACGGCCGACCTGCGAAGCTCCTACATCAGACTAATTCTGATGCGCGCAGGTCCTGGGGGTTATTTCCCAGCCGAATGACACCGTTTTATCTCATAAGGACAGCCGCCACCCTAAGACTAATACAGTTCCCCAGTAAGCTGTTCCACCCGGACCGAATACAGGGCTGCACAAGGCGCGTTGAATCACAATGAATTTTCAGAACCGAACCTATTTGTCTGGCTCTGATACAACAGTGAACAACGTGATATCTGATTGCAGATGCAGGACAGGTAAACAGGGCGGAGACTGGGCACACTGGAAGGAACACTAGGGGTTGTGGTAGCAACTAAAAGTAAAGAGGGGACAATATAACATGAGAAACAGGAAATAAGACACCAAAATAAAAGCATGACAGAAAAAAGACATGACAATATGGGAGATGTTGGAGCGACATGTTAGACAGCATCTCCACCACCGCCATCAGAACAAAACAGTGTTCATCCCTCCAGTAGAGTTCAGAGACTTGGAGAGTCAGTACCAAGGTGAAGCAGTTCTGATGTCACATGGCGGCCCAGCACCTCACTGAGACGCTTTGTGTGGGGTCATCCTGCCACTTCACCTTTCTGTAAATCATTGACTTTAATACTGCTGTTGTGTTTATAGGCTTTGAACAGACACACTTTCAGTGATAAAGTGTAGTCTGTTGAGGTGTTCCTGTTATTTTATCCACCTCTTATACTGTATGTGCATAAGTGTGTGTGTAAACTTCAGAAGTATAGATGTCTAGGTAACCAGAAGGTGTTTTCTGATTCCTTAACCAGCCAGCTGTCAGTCAGAAGGAAGTGGGTGGAGCTCTAATGGAGGAAGAGCAGGCGAACAGGAAGTCAGGCTCTCTGAGGTCAAATCTACTTTCATTCAAATGGAGCGAGTCACTTTGACATAATGAGGACATGAAACCATCTCGTTAGGAGCTGCCAGCCCTGATTAAACTTCATTAGCTGTTTGTTTCTCTCTGTTGTAATTTCTCTCTCCAATCTGCCTGTTTTGCTTTCTTATCTTTCTTTGTTCATCTCTGACTGCATATATACACATATACATACACAAGCACATATTCAGTACTGTATATGTACAACTAATGTACTGACATGGACTGCCACTTCCTCTTCCATTATTTTTTAGCATTTTTTTTTCTTAGTCACTTCTCAAACACTTTCATTTTGATAATATTTGAAAACATATTCTGTCAGCTCGTCTCTGGGTGCCATCTTGCTGATGTACTCCTGGATGCTCTGGGTTTCATCCAGGACAGTGGCCTTGACCCTCACCAGGCCCCGTCCGCCCTCTTTCCCACTAGTGTACAGTCTCTGGCTGTTGGAGTTCAGGTCGAAGCCTCCATGCATTGTGAGGAGTTTCTGGGTCTTCTCATCAGCAGCCTCCATGTCCTGTTTTGTCCAGCTCACTGTACCAGTAGGGCATCTGATGATGTGCCCCCCTGGTAGTTCTAACCTGTCAGTCTTTACCACCTTCCCTCTTCTTACTATCATCCAGCCACACTTTTCCTGTGCTAATGATGAGGGCATCCTCTGTTTTAGGCGGTTTGCAAAACTGAAGAAAGGTGTCCACTCACCACACCTTATGCCCCATTCCTATGCTCACTGGCTTCTTCCAGTTTGCTTGTTGAGCAGAGTAAAATGTTCAGCTGGACTTGGTGAACCTCCTGAACCAAAGGTCAAAACAGTTAAATGCACCAATTTGTTTTTAAACTGGCTGCTGCCCAAGTGTTGCTCCTAAAGTACAAATGCTGTTTCTTGATAAATATTTAGTAAATTACAGCTTTTACTCCTTCTTCAGTCTGTTGTTCATTCTGAAGGCAGGAGGTCAGAGTTCAGCACCAGGAGAACATCAGAGGAGAAGGTTTGACCAGTCCTACTGTTGTTGGTCACAGTCACATTACAGAGGATCCTGTTATGTCAGTGTGGGAGTCGCCTGGCCCTGGTTCGGCCTTTTACCAGCCGGAGCAGACAAAGCGTCATGGCGGTTTGTGTGAGTCACCTCCTGGTGGGCATGGGCCGGATGCTTCTTGTCATCCAAACAGGATGAGTGTTAGGTGAGTGTGGCGGCGCAACAATGACGCGCTGCCAAAGAAACTTTGGACTGTAAAATGATGCTTTGTCAGACTGAGAAACACATTTCTTCACTTCTCTCTTGTGCTTTTGCCGCAACAAACACTCCTCCTCCCTTTTGTGGCTGTTTCACAGGCATGAAAACATTTGACGCCTACATGGCTAAATGTGCATTCATAACCAAGTGTCGCACAGTGTCCGCTGTCTTTCTCATCACACTGTTGTCAGAACAACAAATTGCTGCTTTCTCCAGATGCCACAGCAGCTTCAGTTCATCAAGCCCTCCCTGTCAACGTGACTTTTAAAACTCTGGTGGATTTCCTTCCTTTTTACAATCAACATCTTATTTTTCTAGATGAAAAAAAGATGTCAGGACTTCCTCATTTTTAAGGAAAGCGCATTTCTTCTCTCCAGCAGCGCCTTGTTGTGTCTCAGTCACTGTGCTCCTCCTGACAGAAGCTGCGTTATTCAGACCCTTTGGGATCATCTGAGTCTTTGGGCGTCTGATGTGAGCCTGCTTCTCTTCCTTTACAAATAATATCCAAACTCCCCTCCCTTCTCTACAAAGCCTGTGACCGCTGTATCTGTATTGTACTGTAAATGTCAAATATTTTTTTCATTTACATGAAAATGCTTCAGCTGTTGGGAACAGTCGGTCTGAGAGCAGCTGAGAGCGCTGATCTTTAAACATACTCATTTACTGTATTTTATTGTGGATTTTTCTGTCATCATTTTTTGTTGCTGTCTTTTTTCATTTTATCAAATGTAATTATTATTGATTACTTATTTTGTTAAATAAATGCTGGACTAGTAGCTGAGAACACTGAGGTGAAGATGCTGCAGTTTGTTGCAGCACATACAGGGTAAACCATGAATCATGTAACAGAAGGAGCATGTTGTTTAATGTACATTAAATAAAGCAAACGGAGGCAAATAGGTTAATCCACCTTAACACAGCACAGTAGAGACTGAATTAGTTTCCAGAATGCAACTATCCAACAGTTTACATATCAGTATTAATTAAATATAAATTTCAGTTAATTACAGAAAATTGTACAAGAAACTTATAATACTCAGCTTCTATTCTGTTTAGAAAGTTAGTGACTAGTTCTTATTTCCGATGTCAAAGGACCCCCCTGAAACACAAGGTCATTAACACAAAAACAGAATTTTTAAAAATTTGTTTATTTACTTATGGTGAATAAATTGTGTTTCTGTGTGTATGAAAGAAAGCCAGTGAACAAAAAAGACCAAGACATGAAAAGAAAAATGTTAATGTGTTTTTACTGTGGTTTTATTTTTTCAGCTTTTGTGGAATTCTACTCAATAAATGATCAATACTGTGAATAAACTAAATGAAAGGTTCCAGTTGCCACTCTGGCTGTTTGAGGTCGTGATTTCATGAAGGCTGTCACTGCAGCAGTCCAGGTGGGACCCTTAGCTTCTGTTAGCTGGTTAGCTTTTAGCTCCCTTCAGTCATTATGACAACAGAAACAACAGAGATATGTCACTTGGTCTGTGCGTTTGTTTGGTCTGTGAGCGAGTGAAGAACACTGCATTGTTTCAGTGTTAGTGTCCAGTAACATGCAATAGTAAATACTGGTATTATGGCTTCACATACAGTGTGTGTGTGTTTTAGCTTGAGAGGCCTCGGGAAGAATTCCAGGTTTGTATTGATGATGCATTATTGATACTCTATCAATAAAATCCTTTTTACATTTCTAATTTTCCAGCCACAGCTGATACCTTTACACACACCTTCAGGGTTCTATTGTAAATATGATTTATGCATGGAGACTCATATTGCATTCACATGCTGTGTTTTCAAGTTTACTCTCCTGATCAACCCTACATGCAAAAGTGAGTTAAAACAGGAATGTAGATGTTAGCCCCATGTGCACCTGGTGCTGGTTACAGTCATTGTCTTTTGTTGTACACCACAAGATCTGAACCCGGGATGAAGCTGCATGGGCAAGACCCAAACCAAGATGGTGCCCATACCAATAAGACTATTCAGCTATACTCGAACCCTATCAGGTCAGACACCAGCAGGTATTTACTTAACCTGATACAGCAGTTTAAGGTGCCAGACTTATTCACTGCATTGGCTGCACTTTTTTTCTTCACTCTATTAGGCATTCTCTATATATTATCACATATGGCTGCAGACTAAAGGCAGAGTCAGAGAGATTTGCAGGAGAAATACATATGTTAATCAGAAAGTCACCAAACCCAGCGAGGCGCAGCATCAAAGCTTTAACACAATGGCCTGAGCCCTCCTCAGAAACGTTCTTCATAAGACTACATTTCAAACTGAGCTCCACCTCCAAACTAAGCTGAAAACACAACTGCTCATAAAGGAACAATACAATCATTAACAGGCAACTGAGGATGTCATGCACATCCTGACCAGTTCGATGCCCGAGTTTAGACCTTCAGGCTCAGAAATAAAGTTCCGCTGCATCAGATCAGACATGATCTACATCTATCTTTCAGCCATGATCTGCTCCTGATATCACATCTCTTATCACTGTGTGAAAGAACAATATGTAATCTAAACAGGACTTTTAGAAGGATATAAATACTAGACATGTGCACCTTACCATTACTTCTCACCATTATTTGTCTTTACAACAATAATTTCTAACTGCCAAAGTGTCTGACTTTTATCAGTGACCAAAGAATCTCAGCTCAAGGTCCACTTCCTCTGTCAGAGCTTCCCAGCTCATCTCACATTTTAATAAGTATGATGAAAAATCTAAGTGGAACTTGTGGTTGAAACTGTTTTGTGACACAGTGATCCCAATGAACGTCCACACTGATTATCAAAGGGAAATTCATGCATATTATAACATTTATAATGGATTCCTAACACATCCCTAAAATGTTATTCTGGAATATAACTTTTGAAATATCCAGTTGCATTGGAGTGTGACACCAATTTTAACAGGCCACCAGATCCTGCACCCGGTCTGCTGACCCCTACAGTGAGGCCTGCATTTGAACCTTGATGCTGTTATTTCTTACCTTTGAGTTAATACTCCTCATCAATAAAGTATTAGCTGTAGCTGAGTGTTTCTGTCAGCTGGCCGAGTTTCCTCCTTCTCTGTTGTTTGTCAGAGTCCAGAGCAGCGCTGGACGCATTCAGTGAAATTAAACAGCATCCAGATGATAACGGGCTGCTTGGTGGGTTGGATGATGGAGGAAAGAGCGATGAGTGGGAGATGAGTGGGAGGACGGAGAGAGCGATGCTGTAGGAGTAAAGACACTAAGGGGGAGTCAAAAGTCAACACATCACTCCGCTCACATGTTATCCTGACAGGAAGAAATGCTGGATGCTCAGCGATAATATTGTGTTAGAATGTGAACTCTGAGGCTGAGAGGAATATTAGAGGAAACTGGTGCAATAAAATGTCCTGATACTCACATTTATCAGTTGTTTTCTTTTCTGCAGTTGTCGGTTTTAGCTCTTGTCCTCTGAATAGCTGCAATTTAATGTGGGAATTCAAGAGGAGAACAACAAAAGAGGACAGACGCAGAAAATTCATCTTGTTTGGATGTTTTGTGTTTATACAGTAATAATGAAAATCTTTAAAATGGGGCTGTTCTCAAAAGCCACTGAGCTCTTCAGGAGTAAATAAAAGGTAAAACAAGCAGCAAATCAATAAGATAAAGGAAGGGATTTATAAAGAAGCACAGGGCAGTTTTTCCCTTAGTTTTTACTTCTGTCAAAGTTTTCAGCTCAATTCAAAATAACTTCGTTCACACCTCAAGATCCATTTCAAGGTGAAACAGTCGGTTTCAACAAACTACAGCCTAGACCGATCAGCTATTCATACACACACTAGAGGAACACTGTGCTGTCTGTAATGTTGTAACATACAGTATAAAAATAGAATACTGGGGGGAGACTCGGACTACAGTCGGGCGCTGTAAACAGGAAGTATCATGTTGGAATGGAGTCAGTGAGTTTAGTGCTGTTTTTCAGTGTAAAT